>NC_135760.1:18504754-18940500 GCF_052425735.1 Oculina patagonica
GATTTACTGGAGTTAACTGTAACCTCCAAGCGTTTCTATTTTTACAGAGCTCGTCTTTACAAATATATAAGCTTAAGCTTAAAATTTTTATGCGACTTTCGTTTCTTGTGATTTTCTGTATGCAGCTTGAATTGATTACTGCATGTACAATTCAAGGTTATTCCCCTTTTGTGTAAGAAGGTTCAGATGCTTTTTGCATGCTTTAGACACATTAGGATATATTTAATATTTTCCTTGCATTTAAACTCAGAAACAGTAAAAATTATAAGCTACACGTCCATGTAAACTTGCGTACATTTCACGATCGTTCACGCAAAGCCATGCTCAAGGAAAGAATGTACGAATTTTCCACGTGATACAACAGACATGTTTACACTTACCAAAGCTCCCCTCACAAGAAGGTGAATATCATTGTATTCTAAAACGTCGGTAGCCATTTAACCAGTCTTCAACAAGATTTAAAACGATTGAATTGATCTTTCCTTCGAACTTGCCTTCGCTTTCAATGTATTTCAGTTCCCGCGCGCGTTGTCAAAATGGAGGCCGGAGATGAAAAGAGTGGAGACTGAAACTAGTTTTTTGATTGGCTCGAATGTTCCTCGTTTCCCGCGATATTTTTAATTTATGCGGGCAAACGAGGAGTTACGGGACAGATACGGGACTCTGAAAGAACACTCGAGCAAGCCCTCGAAGTTTTTCGAATTTTTCTTCGATCGTCTCCGCGGGACTAGACGGCGTGACGCCAGCGCAAAACTAGGACAAATTTTCGATCGGGTCGCTCGACCCCTTTCTGCTTCGCTCGCTGTTTTTTTCGCGTGTTTTACGTTGAAAAATAGAGAGGCCCTGAACATTCAACTTAGATCGTGGACTTTCGATTATTTTCCAAGGTGTTACGGGACAGATGTGGGACTCTGAAAGAATACACGTACACTCGATCGAGCGAGCTTGAGGACTGTCTGAAGCCCAGACCTCTGAAGACATAATTTTCCGAAGTTTGCCAGAAGATTACTGAATGCTTTAGTAGCTCTTAGTGTTTCGATTATTTATTGCTAAGAATTAGTTCGACACTGCATACAAACTATTTCATGCTTGAGTTTGCTAGCAAATTTTTTTTTTGTTTCAAAGAAAATTGAACCTCATTGACAGGCCCTTTGAAAGGGTGCTCCTGCATAATCGGTAATAAAATCTATCACGGTTGTTCTGGTATTCCAAACAATTTTTTTCAGGCGCTACCTTATTACAGGAAATTAACGCTTGTGTTAATTCAGGTATTTGAAATTAACGCGACTTAAATTAACGCGAATTGAACGAAAAATTACTTCCAAATAAAGGAAATTAACGCGAAAGAGAGAGTAACATTTCAAAATGAAGAAAATTAGCGCGAAGAACACAAAGGAATAAAGAACTTGTTGAGACAACAGGAACAAGTTAACTTGAACACAAAGAGATCTGACTGCCTCGAGCGTTCTTCACAGTTTTAGTGATCCGGCAGATTTCCACCCTGATTAAATTATACCTTTTCCTAAGAGGCAAGACGCCTGGACTGTATCGAGAAATTGGGGCCAAAATAATGGAAATTAAGGTCGTGGAAATTAACGCTCCACTTAATTAACGGCGCGAAAATTAACGTTAACAAAAATTAACGCGACTTAAATTAACGATTTTTGAAATTCGCGTTAATTTCATGAAGCGGTAATAAACCCAGGCGGGGGGGGGGGGGGTACTCGGGATTTCTAGTGACGGGGATGATCAAAGGATTTTTTTGGGTTTGAAATTTTCGATTCTTTGATTTTTTTGGGGTAGAAAAATTTGGCAAGAACTTTTTTTTATTTAAGTGGGGATGTTTTTGGGTATTAAAAACAATCTGAAGATTTGTGGTAGTGCCTTGTCTGCGTAGTTCTGCGAAGAAAGTTCAAACAAACGTGTTTTGCTGTTGATTTTGGAGGACTCAATTTTTGATCTACATGTATGGATTTAATTTTTATGTATTATGTTTGAAACCCTAAGGATTTTTTCGGGTCTTGATTTTTGCCCCCATTCGATCATTCCCGTCAGTTGAAATCCCGAGTACCCCCCTGGGCTAAATTAATTCAGCCAAATGCAATGCAATGAAAAGATTTTCCAGAGAAAGTAATTACGATCAATTGAGAAAGTCCCATTATCTCAAAGAATTAATTTTCGCGATGTCATGATTTGACTTGGGCTTACGTACTGGAATGTCTCGCAAAAAGCACGCTCTTGCACCCTGGACAAGAAAAACAATGAAGAACACCAAGTCTACAAATCTTATTTTACCAGCGTGCAGTAGCCAGCGTAGCAGGCGTCTGTGTAGTTTTTAGCGCGTTTTAAAGAGTTCGCTGAAACGCAGGCTAAACGTGCAGCTGATTGGGTACGGCCCCAATCAGTATCGCTTATTTATGACGTCAATATAATTAATTTACTATTTCTGGCACCGGAAACAATTTCTTCTCGCTTAGTGACGTACAGTACGTGTACACAAGCGTCAAACGCAAATATCTGTAACCAATTTAACTGAATTTTTGCTATAAATAGCTTGTGGTTCAATTTTACTCTTGGTACACTTTGTATTTTCCTTTGTTAATATCCTTTGTTTTATATTCAAAATGTAATGAAGGGTAACACAACATATACGTGAAGCCCGGGCAACGAGGGGTGGGGGGAACGGAGGGGAAGGGAGGGAAAGCGGAAGGATCGAAAGAGCACAGGAGGGATGGAAACGAGGAACGAAAAGCAACAGCCCAGACTGACATCAGTAGAGGGGGGCAATCGGGGGGGGGGGGGCAAACCGGAGGAGTAGGATGAGGGCCTACGGGGGGGGGGGGCTATAACCGGAATTTTACGGTATACGCTATATCGTGCTCTGTGTTAATTCAAGTGTCGCTCAGTTGCTGCACAGTTCGTGGATGCGATCAAACGGTTTTTATAGACACCTCGCCGGCCCTTCTTCGGCGATCTTGCACTTTAAACCTCCTCTTGTGTTGAATCCCAAATAAATCTAACTTGTCTGTCCTTAAAAATTAGATTGCAAAAAGTGCAAGTACTGGAAAATAATGTTAGAAGATTTTTAAATTTCAAAAAATCCGTTTGGTTGATAGCTATGAAGTGTTCAGTACATATATATTTCACTGCACTTAACGCTTTTCAGGGCATTGGAACGTTGGAATATTAGCGTGTTACATATAGGAAAACAAAACAACCTTGTCAGGAAAATCTTCTCATTTTGTTTTGCAAACTTTCCCACGTGAAATTTGCACTTGACAAATATTTTCTTTTGCATTGTTAACGTTACGTTGGTATCGAGAATAATTTGTTCCTATAATTTATAAACCTAAATTCACATTTGGTAGAAACAATTTCATGCATTTTCCAGTAATCGTTTTAAATACATACATTAGATATTTCGCGCATAAGACGCGCAGACTAAAATAAAGTTCACCGGTTGCGAGTGCTATATATATTGCAGCGATATTAATTTAAGTTTTATTTTCTGAAGTGCTATAACATAAAAAACCCTAAAAATTTAACGTAAATAGATATTACATAATTATAAACGAAATAATGTACGTACTGTTGAAGCTTTCGCGATATCGGCCACATAAAAATAATAATAGCTCTAACGTAAGTAGATATTATATTTTTATATAAGAAATATTGATACTATTGAAGTTATCGAATTATTAGCTAGATATTGGCCACCACTGGTCTAAACACACGAACTTTCATTGCAGTAAGGAAATAAAGAATGACTTTGCACGCGATAGAAAACTCGGCACGTTTTTGTGTTAAGTTCGCTCAAGAGAAAATTTTTACTTCTTGCAAAATAAAAACAAATTTCTTGTCAAAAGTTAATATAGCTCCGGATGTAAATCCAAAATATTAAGGCTTTCACCATTCAACTGTTTTACAGTCTTTGTCTGAAATAGCTGTTGTGGTTCAATTTTCCCCTTGGTACAATAATCCGGTATTTTCTTTGTTTTAATATCTTCATTATCAGATATTACCATATACACCAGAACAAATAAAAGGAAAATATTAAATTGAACCAAGGGTATAAAAATCATGAATTAGCCACTAGCAGAAGAGCACTGAATTTTAGCGTACTTAGGGAATCAGAATAAAGTGTGCAAACTTTAAAAATTTCCAGCAGTTTTGTTTTCTTTCAAAACAGGCGCGCGAGTGCCGCTCCTCTCGTGTCAAATAAATCATCAGCCGTATATTACACCCGTGCCTGATTCGTAGGCAAGTACTAAGGAAGTGATAAGAGTCACGCTAATCTTACATGGTCTATGTTTCTCTCTACATTCAATTTCGTGCTTTCCTGATCTTTGCGTGCTTTTAGGAGTTTTTTTTTTTATTTCTAAAGTCAGTATATAAAATAACCGACTCCGACTAAGCAACGGTGATTGGTCGTTCGCTTTTAGATTATTGTTCGTATCGGACCGCATGGTCTTTTGTGGCGTAAGCCATGAAAAGAGCACGATGTTTTGTTTCCCTTTGCATTTATTTTTACTCTGGCCACTTCCTTTCGTTCTTTATAAGAGAACAAAGCACAGTATACAAATAAAAGATCAAAAAGAATTTTAATCGTTCAGTGGTTCGACAATAAAGACCCTAGGGGGACTGGAGCTGGGTACCCGACCTCCTTTGCAAGCTTCAGTAAATAACAACACCAAGGGAAAGATATTATCTTCACATCATTGCGAGTTCTTGTTGGTTTGTTAAAAGGTCCTTCAACCTAGTTATTGAAGCGTAAACAGTCCTTATTGAAACTACAGTGTAGAGACAAGCTCTTCAGCGAGGGTAAATAGCTATTTTTGAGACAGATTCATCATTTATTCAATGCCGAATGTCGTGGTTTTGGCGCGCCCTGCCATGTTGTGAGAGGAAAGCTAACATGTCCCTTTCACACTTTCAGATCGACTCCGAAAGCTTGACTTGTACACTTTGAAAGCTGTTCGCCTTGAATGATGAACTTTTGAATTCATCGCGAAGCTATAATGGAGCAAGTAGAAGCAGAGCCACAATGGTATGATCGTAAAATTTGATGATACTGTGCTCGATATAAGGTTGAATTGAAAATTTGTGACCTTGAAACAATAAGACAATACAGTGCTCCAACGCTGTTCACACGTGTGTACCGTTCCATCATGGATTTTGTTTCTTTTCTAGGATCTACACGTTTGCTGACAGTTCTAGAGTATTGACTATTGTTATTTCTATTTTCCTGATCGTCTACGGAAGTTTCAGGTGAGTTTTTCTTTCAATGTCACTTCACTTTCTTTGATGAGCTATTCAACTTCGAATTTGCGTGACATTTTTGTTTCTAAAAGATGGCGAGACGTTTTGCAAAACATTTTTTTTAAACGATCGACGAAAACCGATGCTTAAAATGTGCTGGAGTTGCATGCCAAGGTAAAATAACTATTGTGTCCTGAAATGAGAACTGAATTTCGATATTCAATTGATTGACATTATTACTGGTTGAATACAAGTTTCACGTCGAAATTTATGATCGATCGAAAGATTGTAATAAAAGTACTGGATTCGATCGTCGATTGCTTTTACATCGCTAGCTAAAATAAGTTTTTACGATAAGTCCTATAGACATTTTTGCTTTTTGACTTTTTTATCATGCAGCGAAACATACAAAATAACAGACTTTTTTTCGATCTTATCTGTTTGCATTTATAATCACCCTTGTCGTGTTTTGACAAATTGTCTTTAATTCTAAAATTAACATAAGTATCAAAAATACAGAAGGACTGATTTAACGAAAAATCCCCAGAGCGTGATGAATTTTTTATAATTTGTGAACAACTTTTAAGCTTCAACCATGTTCTTTTATCAGTACACACCAGATACAGTTATTTTGTTGCCCCTCTCCAGGTCACAATAAACTATAATTTCTTGCCTTTGCCCTGGCTAAGGATGTTTCTTTGAAATTGTTTTTTTTTTTTTGGTGTTCAAATAACAGGAATAACACTCAATTCCACTCAATTCTAGTGGTTTTCTCTAATATGCAATATTCATGAAGCATTTAAGGCAATTTGACAAAGGGATATTCACAAATCTGTTTCTCTGTTGAACCAGTAACCTGTAACACCTGTGTCACCGTGCACTGGTAGCTATAGGTGCAGTGTTACAGCTGTGGAGTTAGCGCTGTACGTGACAGAAGGTTTCAAAAACTCTCATAACATATTTATTCTGAGTAACACACTGGACTATCACACATGACTTTTCTGACTTGCATCCTGACACCTTGATCACTGTATTGTGCTTTTCTTTTTTCAGGGCCTTAGGGTTAGATGCAACATTCAGTGGGTCAGATGACCCAGATGAAGAGCAGACAAACCAAAATGATTCACCGTTTGCAAGACTTATGGATGGTAAATAAAAAATCTTGAGAATCTTGAAATTTTTGTTAATAATTATTGCTAGGTACTCCTTGCTTGGACTACATTTTGCTTTCTGCACATCAAAAATTCATTTTTTTACTTAATGCTTTTCATTCAGCATGTTATTGCTTTTAATGTCATTTACTTACATTTTACACTGGAAATGTCTACAGCTGGCACTGTCAATGATCACATCCATGGAGTGCAAAAACAAGCCAAAATGTACATAATCCTCCCAAAATACTAACTCGGTTTGGGGAACAAGTGCCAGTAAATGGCGACATCACTTTTTCGAGAAGTGACTGAGCCTGTGGTTTTCATCCCAGAAGTTGCTGGCAACATGGATATTTACTCGCTCGACGGCTTTCGGAGTACTCATGAGCACTTGGCTAGTTTTTGATTGGATACATGTATATAATTATGAAATTCTTTTCGAGTGCTTCAACGAAGATTTGTCAAAACTGGCACTTATTCCCCCAACTGAGTTGGACAATAATATTTTCTCCTCCACTCTCTTAATAAGTAAAGCCTGCATGAAGTAAAATATAATACTGTCAAAGTGCTACACAGGTCTTTCTGTTAACAGCAAAGTTGTACTTTTCTCATCAGTTTGTTCTGAAAATCTATTATGGAAATTAACGGATAAACTTGCGTCCTACAGTATTGGAAACTCATTTTTGACTGTTTGTGTGTGTTTTTTTTTTTCATCATTAGGGTTCCAGACCATCAATACTGCTCAAGCTGTGTTTCTTCCTGTTGGTGCTTCTTTCTCTCTCCTTGTAATGTTCTTCTTTTTTGATACTCTTCAGTTTTTCTTTGCACTGTGTACTGCTGGTGAGTGAAGCAAACTGAATAAGACTTTGTCTAGTAAAAGTGTAACTGACAAAATATTCCAATTCTTGGAGGGTATTGAATGGTGTAACCCGTTACAAGCTAGTGTGGATTCGGAGAAATTGCTTGGTTATCACAAAGTGCGAGGTAGCCAGGCGTGCAATCCATTCCAGTTAGCTTAAATAGCAGGGGGGGGGGGGGGGGGTACTCCGGCTTGTAAATGACGGAGATGATCGAAGGATTTTTTTTGGGTTTGAAATTTTCGATTCCGGGATTTTTTTGGGTGACTTGATTTAAATAGGGGAATTTTTTGTGTATTAAAAACAAACTAATTAAAGTGCCTTGGCGTATTTATGGTATGATGATTAGACAAACACGAGCGTTCATTTTTTTTATGATTTTTTTATTGCCCCTCCTGGCAATTTAGGGGTAATTTGACAAGGGATTTTTTTGGGGGTTATTTTTAGTCCAGGGATTTTTTTGGGTAATGTCGGAAGACTTAGGGATTTTTTTGGGTCCCGATTTTTGCCCCCCCCTGGGAGTTAGCCTAAATAGCACTCCGGTTGGCCTAAATAGCACTCCAGTTAGCCTACCATTACCGGTAGCTTTCAAATTATTGTAACAGTTCTAAATAGACTGTTTGTAGCATATTTGCATAATTTATTGAGTTGGTCAGTGAGATTGATAGTAATCTGATTGCATTTCAGTTTTAGCTATGGTGGCTTTCTCCTTTGTGCTGTTGCCAATTTGCCAGTTTCTTACAAGACCCTGCTTCGGAAGTAATAATCAAAAGTGAGTACTGAGTGCCCAAGATTACTGAGTAGAGATCAATGTATGATGTTTCTAAAACATTTTGCATGGATTGATTAACTTGGACTTAGTTTACAGTAAGAGTTGAATGCCACAGTAACAGACACCTCCTGTAGGTGAAGACCTCCTGTAAGCATACATTTACATGTACTCTGTGAAAATGTTCACAATGTGTATATTTTTAATTTTCCATGAGCAAACACCTCTCCTAAGCAGATATTTTTTGCGAGGTTTGGCTGTCTTGCACCTACTTCTTGACTTGTCCCCAAATGGTGAAATGGGCCAGAGTTCAACAGTACAGGACAATATATACAGTAGAATTCCTCGGTCTTTCGAAACTCCCAATTTCTCGAACCAACTTTTGTTTTCCTGGATAGTATGTTCTGCAGCATTAGTAATGGTGTGGATTGTTACTGGACATTGCGCCGAATAAGTATTAAATTATTATTATTATTATTATAGTACTTCTCTGTAATTTTACCCCCAATTTGTCATAACGTCCAATTTCTTGAAGCAATTTTCATTTCCCCTGAAGGTTTGAGAAATCAGTATTCTACTGTTTACAACTCAGGTTACTCTGTATTTACTTAATATCCGCATCAGGCCCATGAGGACTTTTGAGGCCGGTCAAGTTATACTCTGTGTTTGATATATTTTATTATTTTCGACTTCATTGCAGACTCTACATTGGCTTCTGTGGCCGATTTACACCGGCAGAGGTTATGTCACTTGTATGTTCTGCGGCATTAGTGATGGTGTGGATTGTCACTGGACATTGGGTTCTAATGGATGGTATGTTTAGTCAATATGTAACTACACTGTGTCTACATGTGTAACAAAACTCTGTTCTGTCTATAAGTACATACATGCATGTACTGCTACCCCCTTCACACCAGCATTGCAGTCTCTAATATGCCTGTGTGGGAAGAGATTTTGTGAGAGTTAAGTGTCAATTACCCCACACACTAATAACTGATTAGGCCACTGTACCTCCCATATATAGGGAGGCCTAATGGCCTAATGGTTACTGTGCTGGACTCTAGATTGAGTGGTCCAGGTTAGATCCCTGGCAGGCAGGGGTCATTGCATTGTGTTCTTTGGCAAAGCACTTACTGTATTTATAAGTTTACTCTCATAGAGCCCTTCTCCATCCAGGTGTATTAATATAGGGTACCCTGTCTGGCAAATTTAATACTGGGGGGTAACTCTGCAATGGACTAGTAACCTATCTGGGGAGAATAGAAATACTCCTAATAATATTGCTTCATGCTCAGAACCCAGGATAACCTTGGCCTTTTGGGCCCCCCATGTACCCTTCCCCCTCAACTCCTGAAGAACACTGTATTACCATGTAAATGGTATGTAAATGTACCTTATTGAACAGGTTACATGTACTTATTTCCGTGGGAATAATATTACTTAAAGGAGCTCAGTCACGGACAACTCATCTTGAAAAAACTGGCAAGTTTTTTCAAGTTTGTCTTCGTAATCTGTCTTAATCTTCGTCAGTCCAAACCATCCTTGCTTATTTTCGCGTTTCATTTACTCCTTTGTTGTTTTCCTACATTACACAACTATTATTTTGAGGTTTCCTTCAGTTTGGAAGTTATCAGAAAAATGACTTAAAATATCGTGACCATGTTCCTTAAATTTAGCAAAAATGCAATGGGCATTTTTTGTGGGACTTATTTTCACCATTGGGGAAACATTAGGTGAAAGCATTATTTTAACATTGAAAAATTAGTTTTTGCGGGTTTTTAATTTCACAATTTTTTGAAAATTGCAAAAATCACAAAATTTAGACCCACAAAAATAAGTAACAATAACTTAAGATACATGAGCATTAGCCTACATATGTTAGAAGTATTATAAGTGATCTACAGGTGGACTTACTGTATACAAAGTCATGTACACAGTCATATCAACAGGAAAATTAATGTTTTCTGCATTTGTCTTGCAGCCCTTGCTATGGGACTGTGTATCTCTATGATTGCCTACATTCGCTTACCAAGCCTTAAAGTCTCTACTCTTCTGTTAATAGGCCTTTTAGTTTATGATGTGTTTTGGGTAAGTATATAATGCTCACACTTTGCTCCATATAGTGATTGTACATGCTTGTACATGCATGGCATAATTTTTATGATAAATGTTGTGGTATAATTTTACCCTTGGTACAGTCTGTATTTTCCATTGTTTTTAATTCACCTACCCTAGCACATTGTACCAAGGGTAAATTGAACCGCAACATGTAGATTGAGACAGCAACGTGGAAAATGAACATATTGACATTCCGGATGTTTACAAATTCCTCGCGTGATCGCGCGCGATGGTTGTTTGTTATCTTTTTGCTGGCGTAGCTAGCACGAGCAGAACTGTGAACCGTTAGAAAGCCGTTGGCTTTTTAAAAAAAAAAAAACATAAAGGCCGAAGTTATTTGGTCATACCTTATAAAAGTTTTTAATTATTAATGTTGTTTAGCGTTAGCACAAGTCAGTGTCAAGCACAAATTTTGTATTATGATGTACATTGTATGCATTATATAAATTTTAGACAAAGTTAATTTTCGCATTTTAACATGATGATTACTTCTGCATGAACATGCATATGTACATTTATGTACTGTTTTGGAGTACTGAAGTCTGTACCTGACTTTACCTTTAGTCAGTCCAAGATGTAATGCGAAGTGAAACAAAATAAAGGATTATCCAAATAAATGCATTTTCATGTCTTGACTGATATTCAGAGCATTAAAAAAAGGCAGATTGGATGTTTTAGAGATAATAATTTTATTCAGAAGAATTTTAAGCTACATACAAACTGAGTTTGAGTGATGTGTATATTGTAGTCATGAATTGCCGTTATTATGTTCTAAAGGCTGTATGTTGTCATGTTGCAGGTATTCTTTTCAAGTTACATATTTAAAGCCAATGTTATGGTGCAAGTGGCCACACAGCAAGCAGCTAATCCTGTAAGAGCCAATTTAGTCTTGTAGAGCTAGTAGCATTAACCTGAAAAAGTATTTTGTTTAACTAGACAGGATCTACAATTATCCAGTACTTTTAATTTAAAGCAGTCCTGGTTGTTTATAGGGTGGATAATGTTGTCCCCCAGATAAATCACTATCCAGTGTCAGCATTTATCCACTGGATAAATAGCGTTATCCACCCTTTGAACAACAGGGCCCTGGAGCATTACCCACAGGTCATAATTTTTATTTCAAGACTGAATTTCAGTTGCAGAAGTGCAGTTTTATCATGTATTAATAAGTTGCAAAAATTATAATTTTTATAACTACACATTCTATTCTGCTCAACTAAACACTAACCGATATTTTTGTATGACATGTTTTCAGGTCTCTATTATGGCAAATAAATTGAAAATGAATTCCATGGGAAATATCTCTCCACAAATTTCTCTTCCTGGAAAGTTGGTCTTTCCGAGGTAAACATTGCATTGTAAATTGCGATTTTTTGTGCAATAAGATATAATAAATAAATTTATTGCCTTAAGTCTAGGTACATGTGTACTTTCTAATTCTTACAAGTAACATGTACAAAGTTTACTAGACAGTAGGTCAGTCTTAAGAGTACCAGTTGATAGAGCAAGGAGTCTGATTTCTGCCAGACCATCACTTGGGGCTTTTTTTTAAAAAAAAAAAAAAAAACAAGAGGTGTCTGGCCTGCATGCAGCTGTCACACAGGCTACAAAATGTCTGGCAGTGACCACTTTAAGTTTATAGTCTTGCTTATTTTAGCACCTTATTTCAACATTGGGTTGTATTTTTCAGTATGCAAGACAGAAGCAGATTCTCTATGTTAGGACTTGGAGATATAGTAAGTATATGCTGCTCTTTACGTTTCAAGTCGATTTTTTCGTTCTCATTGCTTTTTCAAGTCTGTCTTGAATGTAACTACTGGTACCAGATGTCTTGCTTGTGCCGAACGGATATTACTTCCAAGATCTACAGCAAAATTCTCGTATAACTTCTCCATACATTCTCTGTTTTTATGGCACCTACAAGTACATTTTTGATTATTGAGTTGATAGTACAGTACTATACTTAATGTTTAACCTGTGATGTTATTTATTTTATTCAGGTCATGCCAGGCCTTCTCTTGTGCTTTGTCATGAGATATGATAGGCACAAGAAGCAAGCGGCAGTAGCCGCTGATACAGAACAATCCAAGATAACCTATTTTCATTGCTCTCTTATTGGATACATTGTAGGTGAGTTGCACTAGATTGCATTCAGATGTTGAATCATAATGAATCAAAATCTCACAGGTTTACAAGGGTAGCTGTAGTTGTAGGTGTGATGGAATCATTCTAAATGACCCAAACATCCTTAACAGACAACAGAAAAATCAGACTATTCTTACAACTAAGTGCAGGACTGAAAGTGTCTCCCTCTTTGCCATCTTCACTCTTTATGGGAGCATAGGGAGTCAACTCTGGCTCTCCGGTAAACTCTATTTGGCACAATTTTCTTAGCCTCAAGCCAAGACAGGTTCTTTGCTCCCAAAGTCTGAGTGTACTTGTGTTTAATACCAGAAATTTAAGGGATATAGTACCGGTAACAAATTCCACAGCAGATATCCAGAATTAAGTGTCCTGTGCACTATATTGACCTGGTTAATGTTACGACTGTTAAATTTTCTCTCCTGTCAATCAGGTTTAGTGACAGCCACGGTAGCATCTGAAGTGTACAAAGCTGCTCAGCCAGCGCTGCTGTACCTTGTGCCATTTACGCTTCTACCCATCCTAGTCATGGCCTATCTAAAGGTGAGTACATCCCTTTTACCAAGTCACGCACTGACATTGATGTCACGCAACCTGGCAGATATTGCGTGTCACCAACAGTGAGCTTCTACGCAGGAGGCAAGGGAGTACAAATTAAAGGAGCTATGCCATGGGGATTTCGCAGATTTTTGGTCTAAACTGCTCTTGACTAATATTAGTGGTAGGCAAACAAACCCATTAAAAAGACATTTTCTTAAGAAGATATAACCTTAAGCTACAGCTAGAAATATTGATTTTTTGAAGACGCGTGGAAACAACTTGAAAAGTAAGCCTTACTTTTAAAAGTTGCAATCAGTTTCCATCCGCAGCCTAAGATGCTTGTTAACAGTTTCAGTGCTCTAATATGCAATTTTTAATAAGAATCGACTATTATTTTTAGGGTTCCTGCGACACAAATATAAATTTTGGCTGTTCAAAAATCTGGTAAAATCTGTGTCGTAGTCCCTTAAAAAACGCAAAACATTGTAGTGCTTCAAGAGATGAAGCTAACATATTTTTGTCCCTGCAGGGTGATCTTCGGAAAATGTGGCAGGATCCCTTTGTAGCGGCAGGTGCTAAATTGAAGTTTTTGGACGTATGACACGCTATAGAGTGGACAATGTCAAACAAACCACAAAGGATCTACAAGTGACAAGCAAGAGTCAAATGAATATTAGTAACGATTTTGAAGTCCTGTTCTTGTTTTGTGGATCATTTGTGATGGTGAATTGCGCTTGTCTCGCTATGGACCTAAAATGCAGTCACTCGATGGGTGAACAATGTAGCTAGTAGATTGCAAATAGGTCCATATACGACATGTTGGGTGAATGGAATGAAAACAAGGAATGGGAACACAGGTTTCGAAAGATGGAATATCTAGATAAAAAGGGTCACAGTTTCAGTTTTTTAGAGTCTGAATTTAATAATCTCGTTAAATTGTTTGGGTCTAGATAACCAGTCAAAAAATGCTCAATCTGGTTTTCGGAATTTCTCTGGCGCGATTAGGCAGTGATTATGCGATTCTGTACATAATTCAGATAATTATACGTTCTTACATTGTACAATGCGACCACTCTAACGAAGACCACCCAAGCAAATTTCTTTGCAAATTGACCAATAAAGCTTGATTGTTAAAATAATAAAGATGCTCACAAATGTATTGTTTCTGTAGTATCCAGCTTGCTTAGATCGACACCTTGTCAGAAATCTGTCATAAGATCCGAAGTTTAACTCATTTAATTTACACAAAATTTTGTTGGGTGGCCTTGGTTGAAGTAGTCGCACTATAAAGCCTTAGCAAAGGTTTATGAATGATAACATTATTGTATCTTTAAAGAGTGACTTCATTTAACCCGTGCAAAAAAATCTATCAGTTAGTGCTAAAAAGTCAGAACTAGACAAAAAAAACAATGGAATTAGTGTCTAAAAGTATCTAAAAGTGTAATAGCTATTTCACAGGTTTAGTAAAATCACTCTGAATATTTTCGTTCGCTTTTCTTAACCTAGGTTGGTGATCCATTTTAATCAGCCTTGTTCTTTTATAAGCTATTTTTATTTTCTTTATACTGACCACAATTTTCCCAAACTAAGTCTAAGTTAAATATCACGTCTTATTTATTATAAACATTATGTTTTCTCGAATTAGAGTACAGTATAGCCCTATACTTCTATTCCCCAATGCCAGCAAATATTTCGTTCTTTTCTGTACCTAAACGTTTAACTATAACATTTTCTATATTTTTAGTGTCTTTGAAGCTCTCTTGGCAACCGTTGTTTGTGTCGTGACGGAACGCCTCTCTAGCTCTCTAGAAAGTTGCGTGACGAACGGGAGTATTGCGTGACAAATTAAAAAACGGCTGAGCAAAAATCTGAAATAGGAGGTTTATTAGTTTACTTGTACATAGTTAGACCACAAGCGTATTTATTAGGCGAGAAGAATTTTTATGCAAGAAGGTTTTCACTGAAAGGGAAGAGGCTCAGGCGGGTATAAAACAGTTTATAGATAGCTTAGTTTAAGAGCATTGGAGCATTATCTGAGAATGTCAACCTTATCTAAAACAGAGTAAATAAAAGTTGTTTTGTTATTAGACTGCGGTTTTCTTTTTTCTCCTTTAATTTTGGAACAACCCAAAACTTAATTATAGTTATCTAGTAACGTATTCTTTTAACAGGGAAGGGTCTTGTGCCCCCCGGTTCATTATCTACCCGGCGTTTTTTTTTGTCGGTAGGGCATTGAAGGTCAGGTATGTTGATTAACCGGGTAGGGGTCTGGTGCCCCCCGGTTCATAATCTACCTTCGGTCTTTTTGTTGTCGTTTTTTTGTCGGTAGGGCATTGAAGGTCACGTATGTTGATTGGCTTAAAACCGGTCATCTTTCATCACCTACTTGAGATTGTCTCAATGGGGGAAGGGGAATGGGACGGAGGAAATGTTTTAAATTACTTGCCACTTGAGGGATCAAAATTACGTGCGTTATACGCGTTTTCCATGTGTTTAACTCAACAATGAATCATCGCTTAGACTACAGAGCAAAATAGAATTACTGGGCAGTTAGAAATGACCAGTATGAGATATAAATGAAAGAGTCGCGTTACATTTTATGAGTTTTAATTGAAGAAAGAAAACAACTCTGATATCTCTACCTTCAAAGTCTTGAAAAGCGATCAAAGCGCCCTTGACCTTTTACTGACGGCTGAGTATCGTATATCAGATGTCACGCTTCAACATAACGCACTTCTTTATTGAACAGCAACAAATGGAAATACAAACGCTACTGGGTCCGTCTAAAAGCCTTAGACTTTCTTGATAGCCAAAAGAGCAGTAGCTTCTTGTTTTGATAGCGGCACTGTATAGAAGGACTCGTTTACCCAAAAAGGGTGCCGTGCCTTTTTTTTATGGCTGGAGGTATATGAAAGGGTAGGCATTTCACCGGTGTTGAAGTAAATTTATAAAGGAGAGGGTAGGAGAAAATGTTAGAAATGTTAACAAAATAAAATGTTTATTCGGTATTTAAAAGTGCAAAAACGTCTGCCCAACATTTTTCACGTTGATCTCATGAAAATATCATATTTTGGCCGATGTTTCTTTTTTTTTTTTTTTTACTTTTTTTTTGGTGGGGGAGGAATTTTAAAATATTTGATGCATTTTTGTGGAAGACTCGGTGGTGCTCTAGCCGTTTTGGGGGTTGGGAAGAGGTATCTCGACGCAAAATTGGGAAAAATTGGGCAGTCTCCTCGATTTCAATGTTTTTAGGTTCATGTAGGTTGGCATCTCTAATTATCTCTGCATTTAACCATGTCTCATGGTGTATGCAATGAAAATTTAAAATTGATATTAAAACTAAACTTTTATATTTCAAAAGGCAGGGTTCTACCCCGGGATCTACTGTAAATTTGGAAAAAAGTGCCATAACATTAAGGACGCGGGCGATGTCGTCATTTTCAGGGCTCTCAATTTCTCAAAAATTGCTGGCTTTCGGGTTCTATGATTGTAAATTTAAGTTGTACGTCTCAGGCTGTTGGAACTGTGAGGAATAATAAAGAGTAGTTCATTTTCATAGAAATATGCCAATAACTCTCCTACAACGCAGTCACCTTAGGAGCCCTTGTGCAAGCTTCGCTCCCTTGGTGTAACGCGAGAAACAGAAGTAGCGGAAAACAACGTGACGTGTAATGTCACGCTTTCATGATTATATATATTTTTTACCGAATTCGGTTAAAATCTTACTTGTTGTCCTCCTTCTGATATTTTCAAGCTAATGGAATGTACTCAAACAAGAACGAAAAAATAAAAATGTATACAAAGCGGTTTCGATTCTGTCCTTCCATCCCGCGCATTCCCCGACTACTGTCAAAGTTTTCAGCATGGCGTCACGTGGTAACGCTTAGTAACCAGTGAATGTGGTCACGCGACCTCTCTCCTCTTCCGAACATCGTACGCAATGGCGATCAAGGTCATTTTTTGGTCGTGTTTAGTGGCTGCGCTAGGCTACTTTGCCTACCAAGAGCTCACTGTTGTCACGGACAGTATCTCAGTGAAGATGCATATTCCTGCCAAGCGTTCTGATGTTTTTCGCCTGTTGATTAATCCAGAATTTGTCCCGCTGAAGTATCAACCTTTGTGGTAAGTAACAAGGGGTAAATTCGTTGTACACAGATAGGGATTTTCCATCTTCAGATGTTGGAGCAACTTCAGAATACCCGGCCACTTCATGTACATGTGTCGGGAAAGCTCAGATGTTTAAAGCTTTCTCTGGCGTACACGATTCGATGGAAATTTTGTGTACATCTGCAGCTTAATACCTTCGACAGTCGACAGAGAATTGATAGAACGTACGTTGTAGAGGAAAAAATTGCGCAATACCCGGCCACTCATTTGCATCTTATCGAATATTATAAACAACACTATATTGATTCACTCCTCGTTCGTCAAACATTTTAGACTCGGGCGAATCTCATTTGCCGGGTATTCTGCAATTGCTCGCAAGCAGATTTCATCGTTTTAAACTCGATTTTAGTTGACTACAGACCAAGTCAAGTCACGTTCTCTCTTTGCCGTGAGACTCAGAGATGCTGCATAGTATTGCGTGACGAAACGGCGGATACAACAATTGAAATGTAATCTTGCATTCATCACATGATGGTTTAAAAAATGGTAATCTGTCATCAAAAGTGTGTCTTGTATGTGGCTCTTATTTTCCTGTGTCAATAAATTTTTCTAAAAAAAACAAAAAATTAAAATACTTGTCCAAAAAAATATCAATTTCCACTGTACTGGTCAGGCGGCCGGGTGGAATGAGGGGGGGGGGGGTGAAGTGGGTGCGCACCCCCTCCTGAGATGGCCTGCAGCTTTCTATTACAACTGGTATTCTACAAAAAAGGTCAGTTACGCCATTCCTTAGTGGTGCATCCCCTCCTAAGAAAAATCCTAGGTCCGCCACTGTCACAGTTTTCACAGTCGAAGAATTGTTATTTTTTAATTAACTTTTGCATCTATTTTCATTTAGTGTCAGCGTCAGTAATGTAACAAAATCTCAAGAACAAGATGGACCCAAGACTTTTCAGTTTATCATGAAAGAGAGGGTTGTATTGATAGGATTCTTTAACATCAGTAAAATGGTTGCTTTTCTAGTGAATGTGACAGTAATAGAAGAAAATGCTATCATCCGCAACAGATTGAATGTGATGGGTGGAATTGTCCAAGTAACACAACATTGGTATATGACTGATTCTAAAAATAACAATGGAGATGAAACATTGTTAGAAGACCATTTTGAATTCACCACTGCTCGTCTTTTATCAAGATTTACCAAGAAGGAAGCAAGCGCTGCTCATGCTACCATGATGAAAAATATCAGGCAACACTTCATAGATTCATCACAGAAACGTAACGATGACATGAGTGCATAGCATCAGGAATAGCATCCAGTTTAATACTAACAATGGAGTCAAATCACAGTCAGAAGCATGCAGAGCATTATGATCTAGTGAAAATCAAACCCGACGGAGCCGGTAGAGTTTCCAATTCTAATCAATCAATCAACCAACCAACCAATCGATCAATCAATCAATCAATCAATCAATTTATTTAAGTCAATTAACGTGGGATGAGGTTGCCCTCAGTCCCTAGTACCTATCACTGTCCTATCTGAGCCACAGGCTCATGTATAAAGCGCATGTCAGTAATTAATCATGACTCTGTCACTTCATAGAGACACCACAGAAAGAGAGTGATGACATAAATACATTATAATAAGCGTAAGTCATTTACACCTGATGAAGAAACGTTGACCTTATGAACAGCATAAACCGTAAATGATGTGCCCCATGTTTATCGAATATTGAAAAAAATTATTTAGCTAGTGTGATAGAGTGAACATCATAAATCATACTCTTAAAGATATCATAGAAAGAAAATAAATGGAATATCAATAAGCTATGCTGTCTACCCAGAATCCCATTCAGTCTACTCTTATCGTTCATGGTCTAAGTTTTTGACAGGGTCAATGTTACTTCAATTTGGTGTATACAATTGTACTCTTAGGGGTGATAACAGAAAACTAATGTGCAACGATACGTATATAAAAAGTTAGTTTGCATTTCAATAAAAATATTGTTTGCAGAGGTGCATAGTCCAGGTCACTGGCCAATTTCATGTCCACCTGACAAGTACCAAGACCAGAGTGCAACCTTGCCACTGCTAGTCGTGGAAGGTTCTGGACCGTCTCTGTTCGGTAGAGATTGGCTGACCCAAGTGAAACTCGACTGGAAGAAAATATGCAGCATCCGTGTTTTCGACTCTGAACTGTCACAAGCTGTGGGGTCGAAATTGCACGCTAGAATTCAGTCTCATCCCAATGTGTTTCAGCCTGGCTTGGGAACAATCAAGGGTATCACTGCCAAGCCGGAAATGAAGTAAGATGCTCAGCCAAAATTGTGCAAGGCACGCCCAGTAACTTACGCCCTCCAAGAAGCAGTGGAAGCAGAGTACAACCGCCTGGAATCCAAAGGCATTGTGGAAAAGGTAGAGTTCAGCGATTGGGCCACGCCTATGGTTCACGTTCTAAAGGCAGACGGCACAACACGGTCATGTGGTGATTACCTTATTGTTACTTACTTTCGCGGGACTTAATTTTCGCGATTTTCAAAAAATCGCGAAATTTAAGACCCGCGAAAAAAGGTTCTCGCGAAAAATAACGACGCGAAATTTAATACCCTTCTACATAATTCGTTATAAATATTCAACGTTGCCGTCAGTTTACTACTTAATTGCCTTGGTACAGTCGTCAAACTAGCTCTACTTTGTTGCAAAAGAACATGTTAAACTGTTTTTAAAGTTTTGTTTTGTTATATGGTTTTGTTCAATGTCATTGGAAACTGTTGCAGTGGAAAAATTAAAATCAGTTGGACCAATTTTGAGACTTACTAGCTGTTTGCTAATGTAGACCAGTATTTTGACATTTTTCGCGAAATTAAGTTCCCGTAATCTTATTTTTTTTTGGCTAAATCGCGAAATTTTAGTCCCGCGAAATATGGCCGTTCCTTTTCCGCGAAATTAAGTACCCGCGAAAATAAGTAACAATAAGGTATGCTGTCACTGTCAACCCACAACTCAATGTTCCACGGTATCCAATTCCACTACCTGAGGATGTTTTCGTCAAATTGCGTGGAGGTAAGCGGTTCACCAAATTGGATCCGAGGAGCGCATACCAACAGCTACCATTGGACCCGGATAGTCAGCAGTATGTCACCATCAATACTCATCGGGGTCTCTGTCGCTACAAAAGGTTGCCCTTTGGGATTGCTTCATCCCTGCTTTTTTTCAGCGCACCATGGGCATCATCCTCCAAGGTCTTGAGCATGTAGCAAGTATTCAAGACGACATCCTTATCACAGGGAAGGATGATGATCAACACATCATGAACTTGAACCTTGTTCTAAAACGCCTGGATGACTATGGACTGAGACTGCAGCTTAACAAGTGTAAGTTCATGCAGAAGTCGGTCACGTACATGGGCTGTATCATTTCCGCAGAAGGTGTCTCTCCAACTGAAGACAAGATAGAAGCCATCAAGCAGGCACCTCGCCCCGAGAAAACCACTCAGCTGAGAGCCTTCCTCGGTACGGTTAATTACCATGGCAAATTCATTCGCAACCTTAGTTCCATTCTCCAACCTCTCAATCAGTTACTTCAGAGGAATCAAGAATTCACCTGCTCCCCACAGTGCGAGGAAGCCTTTAATAAGGCAAAGCATTCACTAACATCTTCAAACGTCTTGGTTCACTATGACCCCAACTTACCAGTGGTCCTGGAATGCGATGCTAGCCAATATGGCATTGGTGCTGTCATTCTCCAACGCTTCCCGAACGGAGACGAGAAACCAATTGCATATGCATCAAGATCGTTGAATTCTTCAGAAAAGAATTACAGCCAAATCGAGAAAGAGGGTCTCGGTATCATCTTTGGAGTCACCAAGTATTACATGTATCTCTTCGGTCGCAAGTTCGTACTTTGAACTGATCACAAGCCTCTGCTGAAGATCTTTGCACCAGACTCTGCTACACCAATGTTGGCAGCAGCAAGGCTTCAGCAATGGTCACTCCTCCTATCCTCATACCACCACGAGATCGAGTTCAAGCCCTCTGCCGAAGTAGCTAATGCTGATGCTCTATCAAGGCTCCCGCTTAGATACAAGAAGGATGCAAGCGTTGAAGAGGAAATATTCCATGTAGCCAGCCAGCAGCTAAACAAGCACCCGGTCTCGGCTACAGATATTGCTAGAGAGACTGCAAGGAACCCAACCACCGCAAGGGCCTTGTCTCTGACACAGCATGGTTGGCCTAACAACTTCTGCACCGACCCTAACCTCAAGCCATACTTCCTTCGCCGACATGAGCTCTCCGTTGAGCAAGGCTGCCTTATGTGGGGTATGCGAACCATTGTACGACCTACCTTACGACAACCTATCCTGGATGAGCTACACAGAGCACATCCTGGAATCGCACGGACGCATGTCATGTATGGTGGCCAGGAATAGACAGCGACGTTGAGGAGACCGCTCGCAGATGCCAACAGTGCAGTAAGACCAGGAAAGCTCCCCCAGTTGCACCACTATTTCCGTGGTCATGGCCCACCGCTCCATGGCACCGCATACACATTTATTTTGCTACTCATCAATCCAATCATTATCTCATCGTGGTGGATGCACACTCTAAATGGCCTGAAGTAATTGGTCCTATGAAAACCACCACTGCAGAAAGCATGCACAGCCAATGCCTTGCGCAGCATTTTCGCAAGATACGGGCTTCCAACTCAAGTTGTCAGCGACAACGGTCCACCCTTTTCTTCTGCCGAGTATTAAGAATTCCTGTAGCAGAACGGTGTTTAGCGAGTACAGTAAACACCCGCGTGTAAGAACCTAGTGGTTTAAGAACCTGCTGGCAGAAATTTGCCATTTTAATACCCCAAAATATAAGAACCTGTTTAGCCAAGCAAATTTCAGCAGGTTCTTATATGTGGGTTATAGAAAATTTTTATGAACATTTTTAACAGAACATCCCAAACTGTATGTACCTTATTGTTACTTATTTTCGCGGGACTTAATTTTCGCGATTTTCGCGATTTTTAAAAAATCGCGAAATTAAAGACCCGCGAAAATTAATTCTAACCGATTTCTATTGTATTTTTTATGCTAATTACGTATTTTTGGCAAAATCGCGAAAATTAAGACTCGCGAAATATTCCTGTTCCATTTTCGCGAAATTAAGTGCCCGCGAAAATAAGTAACAATAAGGTAGTAGATAAAATATGAGCGGGAGATCTGTATGGGCGTTTACAATGGCTAGCCGATAGGCGAGCCATTGTAAACGGCCATACACAGCGGACGCGAATATTTTATTCTACTTGTGAAATGAAAACAATAAATTGAATGCAAAGTTTTGTTATGCGAATCAGCAGAGATCTGTATCTAAAGTTAATGAATACTAATTAGCTGAGCAGGAGTCTGTATCAAAAGTTAATTCTATTGTTTGATTTGTATTGGGGTTTATAGTTGTGTACATGTGATCTGAATATGGTACTGGGATTGGTTTGCACCCTCATGAGTAGTTAATGAATTTTACAATTACAAATAAAGAAAAGACAGATTCACATAGACTGTAATTGTCTTCTTTGGACCTTGCATGAGGCTTGAAGCAATACAGTTATGAATAAATGCTGTATAATGAAGGACCAAACCATCTTCTTCTCGTACAAACAAAAACTATGGCTCCTCCTTAGAAATTAAGAACCTACTTAGCCTAAATTACCAATAACTACCCCCAAATACAAGAACCTATTTTGCCAAACTTAGAAAATTGTAGGTTCTTACACGCGGGTGTTTACTGTACTTGTCTCCCCCTATCACCCATCCTCCAATGGATTAGCAGAGAGATTCGTTCAGACCTTCAAGCACGCCTTGGATTCATCAGCCTCAGATCCTGCTCGCTCTATACAGCAAAGGATACAGAACGTCCTACTCTCCTATCGCATTACTCCACATGCCACTACTGGAACTTCACCATCCAAGCTTTTCTTGCAGCGAGATCTACGAACAAGGCTGTCACACGCTAAGCCAGACCTCAGTAGTCACGTGACTACACAGCAAGGCAAGATGAAGTTCTACCATGACAGACATGCCAAGTTTTATAGAGAACTGTCTGTGGGCGACACTTCTGACACGTGATCACTTATCAAAGCAGAAATGGCAGTCGGGTACAGTGTTGAAGCACAGTTCCCCATGTTCTTATGATGGCCGAATTTGGAGACGCCATGTGGATGACGTTCTTCAGAACAATCCCGCCACTAAACCAGCAGAGCCTCCCACATCATCTCCAGATGAAGTACTTCAACCAAGTTCTGTTGTGGAAGTCTCACATTCTCCAACCACTGTCGCACCTTAGTTTAATGTTCCAGTTCAAGAAAACTCGACCCTGATTGAGTCACCACCCATAGCTCCTGTCACTCCCGAACTGCGGACGTCCACACGTGTTGTTAAACCCCCGCAGCCGGACTAATTGAACAGATCTGACAATGTTACTTAAGTAAAAGAAAACTTTGCTTCGTTTTTGTAAAGTAAGACGTAACATTGCTCAAGAAACTTTGTTTAGTTGTTTTGAACTGAGTCTGACATGCAGCTAGGTTATTTGTTATTTGTCATAATTAAATCTTAATTTCTTTTTTTTCTATGTTACTCGTGTACAACATATCTCTGTGGAGGGGTGTTATGGTTCATTACGTCATACTATATTAACTAGTAATACTTGACTCGCAGGGCCTCGCGAAGCTCTGGGTTATTGTTGCCTAGTATCGGAAAAAATACAGCAGACAGAATAGAAACAGAAACTGAACAACAACGAACTGCACGATTACAGAGACTTCGACAAAATACAGCAGACAGAATACAAACGGAAACTGAACAACAACGAACTGCACGATTACAGAGACTTCGACAAAATACAGCAGACAGAATACAAACAGAAACTGAACAACAACGAACTGCACGATTACAGAGACTTCGACAAAAAACAGCAGACAGAATACAAACAGAAACTGAACAACAACGAACTGCACGATTACAGAGACTTCGACAAAATACAGCAGACAGAATACAAACAGAAACTGAACAACAACGAACTGCACGATTACAGACCCAGCAGTTTATAGCCTGAATAGGCGTTGAGGGAGTATTATGTGGAAATCATTGTTATTTTAATCCGAAAAGAAAAACGATAAAAATGAAAGGCTCAGGATTCGAACCCACAAAAAAAAATAATAGTAAAAAAAAAAAAAAAAAAAAACCTAGCCGGATTCGAACCCCCGCCCTTAGTCCCGAAGATCTGATTTCAAGTTCGACGCCTCACGCCATTACGCCACCAGCGCGCGGCCGTGTGACGTCATTTCCGCCAGACACCAAGCTCACAAATATATATATTTATACCATGCCATAGAAAATACAGCCAATCAGAATACAGGAAAGCCGTTGTATATTCGACGGTATTCAACCCAACCTTCCCATAGTGCGCTGCGACTGTATTCTTGACGAAATTTAGTACGCGTATTTTCTATGACATGGTATAAAATAGTTACACAACACTTTCTCGTGGTATACTATGGAATATCCCACTTGTCACTTGTATTTTCTTGGCATACACACTCGCCTAAAGGCTCGTGTGTATACCGAGAAAATACAAGTGACTCGTGGGATATTCCATAGTATACCACTCGAAAGCGTTGCATAACTAGTATATATATGACCGTAAACTCCACACGAGATTTCATCCCGCCTGAGCCCTTTGAGGGACAAAATTATACACCCCGCTACGCTCGGCCTTCGGCCTCGCTTCGCGAGGAACTATATTATGTATTGCCCGAATGTGAGCCCGCGATCTTGTACACGTGCTAGAATACAGTTTTGAGTTCCGCTCCTGGTTCCGCTATCTTGTGTGTTGTTGTTCCTTTTCTCCCTTCGAAAACATAACAGTTGTTCTAGTCGTGGTGTTATCTCGTGAAGTCTACTTTTCACGTAGTATGATCAGCCTTGCTTGCAGTTGTCTGTTAGGAGGATAAGAGACCCGTGACCGCTGACTCGTGAATTTCTATCCTCTGTGCGTCACGCAACCTCGTATTCAGAGCCCACGGGCTCCACGGTCAGCAATCAACGGATGGTTACCTGGCGACCATCCGTTGACCGTGGAGCCCGTGGGCTCTGGGAACGAAATAAATATAAGCAAGATTGTACGTGAATGTGGTCACGCGACCTCACACCTGCCCAAAACAACGCACGCGATGGCGATTTTGACTATTTTTTGGTCCTGTTTGGTGGCCATGGTTGGCTACTTTGCCTACCAAGAGCTCACTGTTGTCACAGACAGCTTCTCAGTACAGGTGCATATTCCTGCCAAGCGGTCTGATGTTTTTCAACTGTTGCTTGATCCAGAAGTTTTCAAGTATCAGCCATTGTGGTAAGCTAGTATACAAATCCCTTGAGCGGTTCAGGAACCCGATGTGCGCACGTTTGCATATGTGGGCTAAGTTTGTTATTAAAGATTATCAATCTTCAAATTGAAAGTAAGCTTGCGCTGGATTACGTGAGAGAACAACGCTGGAGAGCATCGAATAACAATAGTTCCTATTGCAGAATTTGCATCTTATCGAAAAACAATAGTTCCTATATTGTTTAATTTTTCGTTCTTAGCTTCAAAGAGTTCAGACTGAATTCCTTCCGAGGTAAGCGGATTCCATAGTAACGAACTCGATTGTGCCTACATACACGAGAGCACTGGAGTTACACGTGAAAACTCTTCGCATTCCTTGTAAGGTTCCTGGGAATGCAATTTGATCGGGCGGGTTAATTAAATAACAAGCTTCAAAGCTTTTTCAGAAGGCTTTCTAATTTGAATTTCACCCATCCCCCCCCCCCCCCCCGTCTGGAAATCTAAGTTTAGGTACAAACTTTTCTATAAATAACATTGGCATTTGAACCCCCTCCCCCTCAGAATTTTCAATGACCCTTCTTGGAGTGGGTATGGTTATTCCTTTGAACTGCACAGTCATAAAAAGAATAGGCCTTATCATGGTTTTTGACGCCATCTTGACGAGTAGTACATCCTTCAAACTCGGCAAATAAAACATTTAGCCTAGTATCTTAACTTAACAATTCATTAGTTGTCCAGAATTCAGTTTTTGTAGAAGATATTTGCTGTGGGATTCCCATACAAACACTGTTATTTCTACCCGCTTGCCTATTCATCAAGATGGCGTCGAAAACTGTGATAAGGCCTATTATGGTCTTTAACTAACTTTTTCACCTTCTCGTTTAATTTTAGTGTGAGTGTCACTGATATCATTAGATCTCGAGAAGAAGATGGACGAAAGACTTCTCTGTTTACCTATACAGAGAAGGTTCCATTATTACCATACTTCAACATCAGTATGACAGTCAGTTGTCAAGTGAATTCCACAGTGATAGAGGAAAACGCTGTCATCCGCAACAGAATGGATGTGTGGAGTGGACTTCTCCAAGTTACAGAACATTGGCATGTGACTGATTCCAAGAATGGCAATGGAGATGAAACTTTGCTGGAAGACCACTGGGAATTCACTACTCCACGTCTTTTTTCAAGATTTATCAAGAAGGACGCACCCCCTGTGCACAGTACCATGATGGAGAACATCAGGCAACACTTCATTGAGCACAGAAAGAGAGTGATGACATAAGTGCGTCGCATCAGGCATACATGTGCTCTTATAGAGGTGAATACAGAAAACTGGTACACAAGTCAGACACCTCCACAGTATAGATACCTCTATAAAATGGACAGTTTACCAGAATTCATAAATCTGTACCTTAGTTAGTTTTATCAGTTGAAGCTGATTGGTCAGTTAAGAAGTGATGTAATTGGCTGTGTGACTAACTCATTTGTTAGGTGCTAGTGGTTCTTGACTTCGGTTGAGAGATTCTAAAGACAGTTGTTAAAAATAGTTTGTAATGCAAGTTAAGCATGAATTCAGCAATATGTACCTATATATAAAACAGATACCTCCATAATATGGACAGTCAGTGCCCCCTCCCTTTGGTCTCCCTTTGGTAGTTACTTTTTACAACATTGTAAAATGTAAAACCATATCGGACCAGTGTGACTCATTCCAGGTTTCTGAACTGATACTAATGACTTGGCACAGTTTCAAAACCGTCTCAGACATGTCCAAGTCATACTGACAGAGATGAGTTGTACCTAGCAGTCTGGTGTAGAGAGTTGAATTAGGATTTTCATACTGCTCTTGTGTACGCATTGCCTATTGACACCAGTCTTGTGTAAAGAGTACAATACTTGTAGCAATCTGAGATGCACCGAGTAGTCTCATGTAATCATTCGGACTTTTTTCACACTAATTTATTGTCATTGTCATTATATATCCAAGTCATATCATCTGCTTCCTTATATCTCCTCTGGGAAAATAGGGCCTTTCCAAGTCATATAGTCACTATCATATTCCCATTTATAACTACGTACCATTCAAGAACTTGTTATTTTATCACCAGCTTGAGGACAGCGAAGATGTTTCAATAATTTTATAATGATCTTACAACTATTAAAAAAATAGAAACGTGCGAGTTAACTTCTTATTTAAAGAGGGAAGCGCTATTTACTAGTGAACAACACTAACAAACTTGTTTGTACAAATACATATGCAATGTAAATGTACTTGAATGTGCACGTCTGTAATGAAAAAAATATTAATTTATTGTACATGTGAACTACTTGAGGTGGTCAATGTGATTTCTGATCAGCAATTGCTACTCATTAAGTTACCAATGATGGAGAATAAAGAATTTCAATCCTTAAAAAAATGGGCTACAATAATTCAATTTCACCCCTGAGCTATGGAGCCATTGGGAATTGGCAAGTTCTTTAATATAATTATATTTAATCATTGTTTGTGCTTTAATAGCAACGTACAAGTCTGCATGAGCAACTGCTGCAGATCAAGGCATCAACTGGACCTGAAATTTGGATATACCACATGCAAATCTTGTATGCACACAGACCTAGTGGTCACAAGCTCAGTATTTTAGCCAAGCTACTGATGTCTCTCAGCAAGATTAAGGTACATTGGTGAGTCAGCCTGGGAAAGGGAGTATGTTTTTTATCAAAAGTCAAACTAAGTGTTTTTCTAGCTTGGCCTTTGGGCAAGTTGGAACCATTGAGTGCTAGCCCAAAGGCATTTCTCAGTGGCCTTACTTCATCTGTCAAATAAAAAGCCCCAAAAAATCCTTGCCCATTAGCAAGAGATGGATTAAATCCACTAGCCCAACGGGAAAATCCACAAGCCCAGTAAGCAATCAGACAGGATTTTTTTTTTCGCACACTGCCCCTGAGAATTGACTTCACTTCCAAATTATCTCCTGTAAATTCAAATTACATAAAATATATAATCTGCATGGTAATGATGGTTTCCCTAATTTTGTTGTTTACTTGGGTTGCCACAGTTATATCACCATCTATGGTGTCATTTGTAGGTGAGCCTTGCTGGTTCTTCTCCACTCACATCACAAACCTCACTGCACCATTTCATTTTCATCTTGTGGTTCTACTGTTCTTAAACACTCATTTACAAACTCTGTAAAAATAGGGATTTGCATGGCCTGTCCTAGCAGCTTCCCAGGGTCTTCTGAAGAATCAATTTCGGTGATCATCTCCCTTAAATGCTTGTTATGTAGCATGCTGCGTAGTTCTTGGGAATGACCTGAGAAAGAATTAGATTGCAAACATTTTAAGTTCTGGACATTCTATTCAGTTAGGGGTAATTGTTAATTTTTTTTGCAGTTTCAAACTCTGAAATTCAAAATCCAACTAACAATTTCGTTTTTCAAAGCCATCAATCACAATTATGGTGACAGCCAACGAACCATAAATAAAATTTATCAAAATCTACCAATCACAACTGACAGACGTGGCATTTTGACACTGTTAAAGTGAACTTCTGTTTCCTGAGAGGTCCGCTAAGATGATTGACAGCAGCCAAAAGTGTAAAACATTGGTCGAGAATTGAATTTCGGAGTTCGCATATCACTGAAAACCGCAATAATAATTACAATTCAAATGGAATGAGTAAATAAATCAATCAATTATATTGACTATACCTAGCTTTTCAAGAATTTGTCTGCTGATTCTGTCTTCATTTTCGGAATCTTCTTCTGAACCACTGTCTGTAACTTCACCTTCCTCTGTTAATAGAAAGCGTTATTAATAATAGTTTGATAGGAGACTTTGTTTGTGACATGCAATTTAATAGAAAATAGAATAGAATAAAATAGAAAAATTTCAAACCTTTCAGGCAAGGTAAAGCACTTGATCTCCCATTTGCCTCTTTTTCTTGTTTCCTTCTGTTTGTTTCTTTTTCACACATATCACCTATGTCGAAATGCAAGTATAACAGCTCAAGCTTTTTTTTAATTTTTTAATTTTTTTAATTTTACCTATTTCTGCCAGTTCCTAACCACTTGGGAATCCCCCTTCCCACCCTCTCTTCCCTTCTTCCACCTCCCAAACTCCTCCCACCTCCTTTTCTCCTGGGCTCCCACCCCCTGTGTCTCCCTCCACTTTAGGCATCTTGCAGGATTTTTGCTTCAAAGTGAACTTTCTTTTAATTACAACTTGTCAGATAAAAAATGGCAATTTGATTGGCTCCTGGTGGAGCCTGGATGCGAATCGGTGTGATTGGACAGGGTGGCAAAGGGTTTTCGTGTGACGTGTGATGTCCCCAAAATTAGCAGCGTGATGCGTGATGGAGCCAAAATAAGCCGCGTGATGCGGGACTGAACATCACAACGTGATGCGTGATTTGACTATTTTACAACAGCGTGACATGTGATTTACTTCAAGGTTATCTGTGATATTTAAAGCTCTTCCAAGTAAAAATACATTTAAATGAAGGTCGATAAAGAGGCTTGCTGGTTCCAATTCTGGAACTACCGGTAAGCTTAATTTTTAAATAACCTCGCCAGTCTTCAAAGTTTGAAAAATTTCACCGAAATTTGGCATTGGGATTATTACAAATTTGTCCAAAAAACAATTTAGTAATTTTATGTTCAAAAATTAACAATAACAGGCAACCAATCCAAGAAAATTTGCCTACAATGTAATTTTCAATAATACATCATCAAAAAGTTGAAATCCTCCAAAATTAGCTCAGCACACTTTCTTATTTTTACGTGATGCATGATTGTTTAAAAATGTTCTCCGTGATACGTGATTTAACTCAAAAATTCAACGTGATCCGTGATTGGTACCCCCCCTTTGCCACCCTGATTGGAATGCTCACTGAGACAAGTCATTTATACAGTATTGCCTGCGAACAAGCTCTCTTTCCCTCTTACTCCTCAACCCTGAGAAAGCTTGCTTGCACCCTTTACCAGCTAAAAAACCTTATAAGATTTGGAACTTAATGTCTAAAGGCCATGTTACACAAGGTGATTTTCCGTGCAAGTTGCAACACAATGATGACGACTGAAAAACATTGCAAGTTGCAGAGGGCATCACCGCATGTCACGTGTTTGCAATTTTTGACAGCAAACGGAGCCATTCATTATACAATTTCTTTTTGCAGACCCCTTAAGTTACAAAGTGTGAAGTTTCATTTTATACCTTTATGTGTCTTGAAACAGGAAAGAGAGCAACTATAAAATAGAGGAAAAACCTTCTGCTTAAAACATATTTGTACCTGTAAAAATCATCGCCAGACATGTGCCTAATGGCCGGCTAAATGTGCAGAGATACAGTTGGAAACACAATTAATTTATACTTACTATTTCGTACTACAGGATGGGCATTTGTACTTGTGGCAAGCGTCTTTACAGACTTCGCAACTGTTTGATTTCTGCTCTAACTCTTTCTTCATCATATCAAAGATGCTGCTGCAAAAACCACGTTGTTTTGAAGTTCTGCCGCTTCCTCGACCCAGACCTCCAACTTCTCCTTCTCGTAATTCCCACAAAAGACTAAGTACTACAACCCACCCCCACCCCCTCGCCATTATTTTCACCATTCCAAACATGGCGGCTTCGTCTGAGAAATCCGAGGAAAAGAAAGTCGATCGCGAAGGATGCCTGTCGCAGCTTGTAGCGCGATACAACTACTGTGTGATGAGGCATCCGATATTGACTAAGAGTATCACGAGGCAAGTGCAGTTAGAAATCTTTCGTGACTTGCATATCCAGGTCTTATGGATTGCAATTGTCAACCGATCTGACATGAAAAACTGAAGAATTTTGTCCATTGTTCTTTCCCGGGGTGTTTTTTCCCCCCAGAGATTGGTTTCAAGTTCCTTAATTTTTCTTATAGATTATTTAGTTGTTTTGATCGTTTAATTGAATAGCATCTATTGTGTTATGCGTCGTTCTATAAAGAGTGCCGACACGGTGGACCGAAGTGGCCCTGCATTCTGTAGTTGCTTCCGTGAAATTAGAAAACTGAAACCTTCCATCTCCCGGTGCGGGGCTGAGGTAACCGAAAGAGTAGAGCGACGGGAATCGTGCCTAGTACGTTACGAACGTCTGCATTGCAGGCTCGACTTGGGGGTGGGGTGAGTGGTGTTACTAAATGAAATTGTTATTGAGGGAAGGGGGGGGGGGGGAATGAAGTCCCTAAGTTGTGAGTGGGGACAGGGGGTTCTGAACCTCCTGCCTCCCGTACCTTGTACTCCCGCTTCCTGTACCTTTTACTCCTGCTTCCCGCCCCTTTCCGTAGTGGTGCCCTCCTCTTTGCCCATATCTATTGCGAAATATAACGGAACATTGCGAAATTTTACTTGTTTTCTCCTGGTTCCCTCCACCTTAGGAATCCCACATCCCGCCCCTTTTCTCCCGGTTTCCCGCCCCCTGTCCCCCTCCACTAAATTGTAAAAAAGTATTGTCACACACCATGGCACGGTGAACTGCTATGATTAATTTTGCAGTGTATACTTTTAATGTCAAGTTCTTCACTGTTATAATTCTTTGCACCTGTATGTGCTCGGAAATTTTTGTCAGAGAAAGTGTCATATTTGATTTATTTCACAGTGCTGTTACTGCCGGACTGGGTAACATTGTATCTCAAAAGATTGTCAAACGTGGAAAAGGTGAACTTGTCGAATACAGACCAGTGATAGCTTTTTCAACATTTGGGTGAGTTATTGTGTCAATGTTAGTAGTGTATATTTTTGCATGATACACCTGCCAACCCCCAGAGTACAAAAATCTGGAGATGTGTAGAAAACTTTGCATTGTAAGAATGACATTTTTGACAATGTCTGAAAACTCTCCGAAAATCACCTGAAGGCCTTCCGAATGTTCCAGACATCTCACAGACATCTTGAAATAACATAGTCAGGACAACTCGGATTAATATTAATCGGATTAATATTAATCCTAATGATTATTATAATCCAGTAATAGATTATTATAATCCAGTAATAGATTATTATAATCTATTACTGAGGTTTGAGCCGTGCCTTAATCCATTAGGATTAATATTAATCGTATGTACGATTAATATTTATCGGATTAATATTAATCTTAATAATTAATCTCAACAACTCAATCCTAGTCCAAAGCTTCCGAACTGAACCATATACTGGCATATACAAAACGCAAAATAGTGAACAGACTTGCGCGTGAAAGACTTCAAATCTATAATTAATTGAATCATGTGGTGCCAACGCAACGCAACGAACAAGGGAGGTAAAAAATCCTAAACATCGAGCTAAAAAGACAGAGCGCTTGATCAAAATAATGAAAGAAGCAGCCTTCACAACACAGAGTGTCTCTCTGAAACCAACTTTCAGCTTTTTCATAGTAAAGTTGAACCAGTCTGTGGTGAAGCCAGACCAAGATAATTCGTGATAAGACAATACATCTTGCAACAGTATTGATTAAAATGCAGGGCTCGGCGTAAATAAAATGCAAGTAGTTTACATTTTCACGGAACATTTCATATCTTATCTTGTCCTTCCAGGGCGAACATTTTGAGCCTAAAGCATATCTTGCAAATAGAATTGAGCCAAAACAAACTGAACTAGCACAACATGTGGCAGAGTACAGATTTAGAGGTGTCATTCAACTCTACAAACGGAAACCACGCAGCGCGGACTAATGACCTCTAGACACTTCCTTGGATACAATCTTGAGGCTCTATTCAATACATAATGCCTCCAAATAAAAACAATACCCTCAAAAAGAAGTCAGAAGCAAATAAGGTTGAAAGACCGAACTTAACATAGAACGGCAAAGGTACAAATGTTACGAACGTACAGTGTAGGAGTCGTGTAGGCCCGTCACCTTTATTTACAATTGACGGATGTGATTAGTGACTTATGTTCTGTCAGTCCTTTGTTTTAAGTCTGCAGTGTGTTTGTCATATACATATCTGTCAGATAGTCAAATAGACATATCTGTTATCCGAACATTCAAGGAATTTTATCGGGATTATAATAGAGATAAATATTAATCCGGATTATAATATTAATAATAATCTAATCCTTCCAATTTTTTGCCGTGCCTTAATCTATTACTGGATTATAATAACCTATTACTGGATTATAATAATCTATTACTAGATTATAATAATCTATTACTGGATTATAATAATCCTATTAGTAATAGTAATTGGACAGAGTGGAGTACAATTCATGGAGTAATCGGGCGAGTAATTTCGAAATCGGCCGAGCGCGCAGCGCGAGGACGATTTGAAGTTACGAGCACGATTACTCTCTGAATTGTACGACACGAGGTCCAATTACTAATTAATCGTGTCAATAACAAAATTGGAGGTTGGGAAGTCTTTAGGAAGTCTGTAAGAAAAAGTCAAAGGTAAATTCAATTCGTTGCACAAAAAGTTAGAAAACAGCAAGAAAAAACCCATTCAAATGCGCGTGATTGACGCGCGGATGGCGTAGGTGTCCAATTACAGGTATCCAATTTGAAGTTGCTCAAATTGGATACCTGTAATTGGACACCCACGTGATCGCGCGCCGATTACGCGACAAATAGGCGCGCGCAGAACCAATCAAAATTGAGAATTTTGTTATAGATACGATTATAATCTATTATTATTATAATCCGTGGATTAATATTAATCCGAGTTGTCCTGCATAGTTGATGAAAAATTTTTGAAAAATGCCATGGTAGGTGTTTCCGGGGAGATTGGTGGGGGAGATTTGATGAAAATCTTGGAGACTCCTGGGAAAACTGGGAGAGGAGGTCCACAAAGCTAATCAAGGTTGTACCATGTATTTTTTTTTCTTTGTAGATTTTGTGTAACTGGCCCTTTGATTCACTATTTCTATGAAGTCCTGGACAAAATTGTCCCCAGGCAAGTTTCCTATTCCAAGGCCAAGAGATTGCTAATCGACAGAGGCGTGTTTAGTCCTGTTTTTCTGCTGGTGTTCTTCTACGTTGTTGCAATCCTGGAGGTGAGCGGGATCAGTAGACTGTGATGGCCTTGCAGCTGTATGTACTGTTTTGTGTAATTTAATAATCTTCATGTGCAAGTTAAAGTGACACATGGCTGTTCTTGCACTTTGAAATATGACATTACAAGAGCCATCCTGAATGACTTTTAATAAATGTTCGAGTGACCCAAGAGAGTTATCAGTAGCAGGGGTGGATCCAGAAAATTCAGAAAGAGGGGGAGAGCAGTACAGAAGAACCCCGGTAACTCAAACTCGGATAACTCGAAAAACCCCACTAACTCGAACAAAACTTCCATTTCCCTTGGATTTGACCCTACTTTTCAGTCATTTTTACTCGGTTTATTCGAACTCGGATAACTCGAAAACCCCGCTAAATCAAACTTAATTTATGTATCATGTGTCGGGCCCAGAGCCACTTGTTCCATGTGCCCCAGGGCTTTGCCTGCTAAGAGGGACAAGCGGCTCTGGGGACAAGAATGAAAAGTATGAAGCTAAACTGGAATTTCCTGGGAAGGTGGCAGGGGGAGGGGGGTTGCACAAAAAATCTTCCATGGGGGTAGTATGAATATTTCCAGGAATGACACAGTCAATAAATTTATCATTTTCATCACATGGCCTTTGTGTCCTATTGTGCAAACACGAGTTAGTCATGATAGCAAAGTATCATGATGGAAAGTAAAATGTTGACATACAGCTGTATTGTATTCTTTCATTGCAGGGAAAGTCACACAAGGAGGCAATAATAAAAATAAGACAGATGTATTGGACTGCACTGAAAATGAGTTGGAGAGTGTGGATTGTGTTTCAATATGTCAACCTCAACTACGTCCCCAGACAGGTAAGGAACAACCAAGCGTCAACTTGTTTATTGCCAAACCCAAAACAGTTTTTTAGGTGTTTTGTTACAGTATCATCTGTACTCTGTATTGTAGCAAGGGAAACTAGAATAAGCACAGTCTAACACAAATGGAATATTATTACTTTAGACTGAGCCTGAGTTATGTATGTGAGAAGTGAATTCTTGTCCATAACCTATAATTTTATGAACTAACAGTCAAAGCTCTTGGAAATTCTTAAGAATTGGTCATAACCAGAGTTGGTCATTTAAAAGCATAGAGCTTTCTACTTCAGGCTTGGGGTTACACTCTTTCACCAACCGTAAATGATCTGGTAGTTAATTAATTCAGGATCTTTATCAACTAACATTATTAAGTGATGTTATAATTATTATGGTAATTAAAAGTAAATTGTATACTTTATATTAAGTGATGACTTACACGAATCAGAATCTTTGACTGACCCCTTATGAGAGTTGAAAAAAAAAAGGAAATAACCAGTTGATAATGTCTGAAAGTGGTCGCGGTTTAATTTTGATTAGTACATAGTTTGCGTAACAATTCAAACACGGGTCCCAGAATGGTGATTGTAAGTAGAGCTGGTCGGTTATGACAGTGGTCGCAAGGAGAGCTTTTTTTGCAATAAAAAAGCTTTACAGTACAAGGAAACAATAAACTAACAGGAAAAAAGAAAAAAAATAAGAAATTTTAAAGGTATTTACATGCGTTACAATTAGTTTTACATGCAGTGCATACATTTATCGCTAAAATTAATTATACAAGGATACAAGGAAAACGTAGAAATAGTAGTATTGAAAAAAAGATAACGTACCTGTATTTATGAGAAAAAAAAACTACAAAAGATTTCCATATATTTCTTTGAATTCAGGCAGTTTGTTATTTTGGATCGCGATTTCTCTTTGTATATTAAGTCTTTCTTAAAAGAGTGAAAGAAAACTTTCGAAGCAAGGAGAGCTTTTACTGTATTTTCTTGAAGCCAAAAATTAATTATAATTATAATTATATTTACTTCTTCTAAGAGTAACACACATGCAAATATTGTGTTCTGTCAGTGAACACACAATAATGCATTCTTGGTTTACATTTTGTGTTTTCAGTATAGAGTACTCTGTGGAAACGCGATGTCTTTTCTTTGGAGCATTTACCTGGCAAGCAAGCGAGCATAAGAGATTCCTGTGTACACCTCATAGAACTGTCTTTTGGCAATAGATATTTTTCTTACAAAATAATGTGCAGGAAAATTCTTTAATTAGTGAGAAATTACTATTTGTATGATTACTCTAGGGCTATCTAATGGCAACAGACCTAGCTAGTGCTTAAATATTACTTCAGCACATCAAAGGGACTGGCTGTAGACTCTCTACAAGTCCCTTCCAAATAATATTTCTAGCCCTTTCAATAACTTTTTGGTCCCTTAGTTTCACTGTTAGGAACTTTCATCAAAGACCCTTCCAGTCTTTTAAAAATTTTTTTGTCTGTTGGTTTCTCTTGGAAATTTTCATTAAAGTCCCTTACAATAATACTTCCAGCATTTTCAATAAATTTTCGGGCTGTTGGTTTTGCTGTTGGAAACTTCATGACTTCACCGTTTGAAGATCAGACTCTTGAGGGGTAAGGTAAAGAATCCAATCCAAACAATGTGTTGGTTGGCGGGTCAGTAGTGTGTTTGCCGACACATCACCGATCTGTTGGCCGGCACACTTCCGACACATCAGCTGACACACTACCAACGTGCCGGCCAACACTACCCACATGAAAGCTACAAACGCTAACTAAAACACCAATGCACTATATATCCTTGGTATGCCATGTTAAAAAAATAGTTGGTGATGCGTCAGTTGACTATCGGCGGTGTGTTGGCCGATGCGTTGACCGATGTGTGGATCAGATCCGATTTGTTATCTTTACCCTCTTGAGAAGGTGATGGCTAAGCAAAGTCTGACTTTTGGCAAGTCTGTGGTGGCTGCAACAGATCCCAATCTACAAAACTGTGACAATATTATAACCTGTTAGAAAGGTTTTCACCTCAAAGAAGTTTTGGTCTTGGGATTAGAGGTGTATCTCTTTAAAAGTTGTCTCCCTTAGTCTAACTACAAGGATGTCGAGTAGTGAGTAACTATTAACCGCTCCCAGACTTAGGAAAGCCAGTATTAGAACTTGTAGTATTGTTCAATATATCAATCTTAAGGTTACAGTATAACTAACAGAAGCAGGAGATAGATATGCTAAACTTGAATGATATAATAATAATAATAATAATAATAATAATAATAATAATAATAATAATAAGGTTTTTTGGGCGCATTTAAAAAAACTCAATGCGCTTACATTTCTCTATTAAAAAATAAAATAAGTGAAACAACTAATCAAAGGAAAAAATTAAGGTTACATAAAACTAGGTTAGCCAATAAAAATAGATCAACAATAAAATTTCCGAAACAAAAATGTTTTAAGTGCAGATTTAAAAGTCGAAAGAGATGGTGCATTTTTGAGAGAGTCCGGTAGGCTGTTCCATAGTATAGGTGCAGAGAAAGAGAAGGCACGTTCACCGTATGTCACAGAGTTCACAGTAGGGACAGTAAAAAGTAGTTTAGAAGATAAGGAAAAGTTCCGTTGCGAGCGATATTGTTGTAGGAGGGGAGACAAGTAGGCCGGGCAGAGTCCATGAATAATTTTAAAAGTGATGAGTAGAAGTTTAAATATAACACGTGATTCAACAGGTAGCCAGTGTACAGTTCTCGAAGGGCAGGTTTAATGTGATCGTAGTGTTTAGTTCCAGTGATAAGACGTGCGGCAGTGTTTTGAATTCTTTGAAGTTTATCCAGTTCCTGTTTTGGCAGACCATAAAGGATACTATTACAGTAGTCCAGGCGCGATATTACCAGTGCATTAACTAAGATACAAACAAAATCTGTTTTGTCAGTTCACTGAAGATATTTCAAGGGTAGATTGATAATTATATAATAAGCAAAAATACCACTCTTTTGAGAGCTATTTTGTAGGGTCTTTTGCATCTGTGATGCACAGGGTTTTGATGTTAGTAAGTAAAATGCTATGATTGAAAACGATTTTCTTCAGCTAGATTTTTTGTAGACAGCAAAAGATGCATTTATGTTAAATTTTATAATATTATTATATTACTCTTAATATGATTTCACAATTATTGTATTTATTAATAACTGTCAAGCACCTATTGTTAGCTATTTTCAAGTAGTCCATGCATGATTCCTAAAGACGAGGCCCTGTAACTTGTTCCAAAGTGATTCCTGAAAGTTGAAGAATGAAATTAAACCGTGTTTATATGTTTTGAGGTAGTGTGTCAATAGTTGGCATGACGACAGGTAACGTTTCTGATTGTTGAAGGTCACACAGAAGTTAGCAAAGGAAGTTGTGCAGAATTATAATGCATAATACATTTGCACTGATCAACAACTGTAAATCTCTGTACAGAAAATGGACAGTTTGTAAATATTTTGTGCATTATACCTTCAGAACAAACACCCTTTTAGGGAGGACCTCCTCTGGGAAAGGGACAGAGATGCTCGTCGTCTCCCTTAGAGGTGTGAATCTCAGATATTCAAACCTTGGGTATTTAGGACAGAATAGCAACATTTTAATAATAATGATGATGCAAATTTATATAGCTCCATTTCCAAGAGCTCAATGGTGCTTTATTTTTAGCTGTCAAGGTCTCCTTTAGAAGAAAGCCACGCCCACATTGGTTTCCTTTAGGAGTTTAATTTAAATTTATTTCTCCCCCCCCCCCTCCTCGGGCTTTCCACCCTGGTGTTCCTTGGGATTTTTGGCACCAGAGCAAATTATGAGAACAATCAAGGGTGTGCAGTCTAGAGGCACTTACCATTGGTCAGAACTGGCTGGCCAGACCAGTATATCAGATTTGTCCTGTCAATTCAGTCAATGCAAAAATATTCTACACTGTTGTGGTGGATTTGTGGGAAAATCGTGAGAAGATGGTCCATTTCACATTCAAAACCACCGGACCGACCAGCGAGTTCTGGTTAATGGTAAGTGCCCTAGGATACTGTTGAGCTCTGTCTTATGCCGTGTTCACACTTAGCGTCCATGCACTGGAACCCGAGCATTGGCAAAAATAGCGCGGTTCACACAGAAAACCAAAGTCCTGAGAACAATTATCGCATGAGTACTTAAAAAATAGTATGATCACATTAGTGGCCAGCGAGAATCGTACCCGGGTATCAATAATCATGCCCAGACACCAAGTGTGAACACAGCCTTACTCTTACAGCAAGTGTCTGAGCAAACTCACCAGTGGTTTAAATGATGAAACAACTGATACAGTTGATGCCTTTTGTCAAAGCCTTTTTCTTTAGGCACCTCTTTGTGATAAGCGTCATAAAAGGCTCTGGAGAAGCCACCAAACATTCCTGCTATAGCCAAGTCAAATTCATGATGACCATAATAAGAAGCTGGATCAAATGCAACTGCAAATTAAAGATGATTTAATAACAAAATTAGACGAGAATTGAGTATAAACTTTTACTCAATTTTTAATGAACAAAAACGTGGTTGAATTTGCACCACTCTCACAAGTTCAGCATTTAAATTTCTTCCCCCCCCCTCCCCATTTTTCCAAACAGCAGAGTAAAACTGAGCAAAAAGGTGGTTTACTACTATTCAATTGCTAAAAGAAGATTTTTGGACAAGTTAGTTTTCAGCGGAAGAGTATTTTTTTTTTTGTCAGAGGTCCAGTTTTCAACAAAAGTCCCCATTTGTCCTGTTATCAGTGGAAGTCCAATGTTTGGGTCCCAGTCCCAGTCCCAGCTCAGACTCGTTTCCAGTTGTTCCTGAGATGGATTTGACTGGATTTAATGAGAATGCACAGCAAGGGAAGGCCTTTTGCCCTACCCATCCTGCCCTGCAACCTCTACATCATCAGGGTTTCAAAGGTTTCAGGGCTTTAAAGTTTTCGGGGTGTTGAAAGATTCAGGGTTTCAATTAAATTCATGTTTAATTAAAACTTTTTACTCCGGCTGGAGGCCAGGAGTTATAAAATGGGCTTGATTTCTTTGTAGTCACAAATCTGCATAATTGCGCGATCGAGTGACGTAGTCCCATTGTGCTTTGCGTACCATCTGCTTGACCTCGACACGGAAAAGTTGCCATTGTAGTCTTTTGTGCCGCGGAACGAATTGTTTGTTATGCTAAACACATAAACTTTCCTCTCTGGGGCAAGTACTGATTGCTAAAACCTTGGTAGTGTGAAGAAATCCATCTTTCTTTCGGGGCCGCGAAGACTGTGTCGCGACGTAATTATCAGTGTGTTTTAAATACAAATCATGGACTTGATCAAGGACTTTCTGCGGCTTCTCGAGACTTCAGAAAGCAAATGTTATGTATAGTATTGCTTTGAATTTTAGATGGAATTTTTAGAGGGATCAGAAGATTTAAAAGCTTTTTAATTGTACATTTCCTTTTATAGTCATATACATTTTAATCTTTTTTAACTTGTGAATTTAAATTTTAAATTTTTAGTATTGTAATGCGCAATTGAAAATTTTTAAATTGATAATTGCGCAATATAAGTAAATTATTTATTATTATTATTATTATTATTATTATTATTATTATTATTATTAAAAGTAGTCAAGTAAAAAATTATAATGCAAAAGCCGTCCGCTGCAGTACAAGAAGTGCTTTTGCGTGACTAAATTTAATTAAGCGTGCGAGGGTTGTTTCACGAGTTTTAAAATTGACGCTTTTGAATACATTTCTTTGATTCATCTTCTATGAAAAGTAATCTAAAATAACGTTTCTTTCAAGTGTCTTTCATTTGTCCATCTTTAGTTTGGTATTTTAGGTTCTGAAGGGACATCGATCTTTGTTTCGAGACAGACGCGGTGTTATCTGATCATCTTTCAACGGCGACCAGACTTTAGTTTTGTGTTTTATAAAACATTTAAAAAATTACTCCAGTACTCCAGTAAAATGCAAACAAATAGTTTCATTAATAGTAAAGTAAATGAAGAGCGTAGAAAGTACTACCAATTCGGTTTTTGGAAGAAACCATGTAGTTTTCGGAGTTGTGTAAACAGCCCTTCGCAGCCGCTATTTGGTTCACGCAACGCTTCCGTGATTCGTAAATAACTCCCGAAAAATTCTTTTCTGCACCAAGAAGCACCACATTGAGATGGTTTCATATTTTGTCAAGGTCTTCATTAGTGTGTCCTTACTACAATGGAACGAAATTCCGGTTTAAGACGTTTAACGATTCCCCGATATAACGATATGGTTTCGCCAGTCCCTTGGTACATCGTTTATATATCAGGGCTCCAATCGGCAATGTATTTGTCTAGGTTTACAAGTCATTTTGTTTATTCGTTTGCCTCTAAGTCTTCACACTCTAAAACCACGCCTACATTCCTAGTTTTATCTAGGCAGCTTTCCTTTATTCTTTATTTATTTTATGTTTTATTTGAGCCTCTCATACCCGGCAGTACAAGTGACACACAGTTACAGGAAGCGGGAGTTCCGATACGTACCCAATCCCTTCCCTAATCCTCCACCCCTATGTCACTTCCAGGGCCGGAGTGAACGCTCTCCTAGCTTCTTGTTAGCTTCTTTGACCCTGTGTGTGTATCGGTGAGGGTAGGGTTTTCCACAATGTGCTTGGCAACTTCTCATGATTCGAGCACCTTTTTCCCTCTCGAGCAACTTGTTGCATTTTAAGCAATTTTCAGACCGAAGATCTCCAAAGATTATCCGAGTGTTAATCAAAGGCAACACAAACGTTTCCGAAGATTTACGAAGTTTGCCGAAGACTTTCGAAACAAAACTCGTCAGTAAACATGACGTCATGGATATCTTCACGATTTTTCTCAGTTAAAGAAATCCTTGTTATTTAAAAAATTTTCCCCTTTAAGGTTCTTCTTTTTCTGTAAAATTGCATAAAAGTGCTTTGAAATTTTACTCTCAAAGGGAAATTAGCATAAATTTATTGAAATTCTCGTGACTAGATCTAGAAGCAGCGTTTTGGAGTTTTTTGGAGCAACTTTCGAGCAACTTTTCTTGTCAGAAGCAATTTTTTTTATTTTTGGAGCAACTTAAAATTAAATTAAATTAAAATTAAATTAAAATTAAATTAAATTAATTTAAAATAAATTAAATTAAAATTAAAATTAAAATTAAATTAAATTTAAATAAAAATTAAATTAAATTAAAATTAAAATTAAATTAAAATTAAATAACAATTACAATTAAAATTAAATTGAAATTACAATTAAAATTAAATTAAATTACTTTAAAATTAAAATTAAAATTAAAATTAAATTTAAATCAGAATTAAAAAATCAAAATTACAATTAAATAAAATTCAATTAAAATAAAAATTAAGTAAAATAAAATAAAATTAAATTAAATTTAAACTAAATTAAATTAAAATTTAAATTAAAATTAAAATTAAATTAAAACAAAAATTAAAATTAAATTAAATTAACATTAAATTAAATTAAATTAAGTTAATTTAAAATTAAATTAAATTAAATTAAAATTAAAATTAAAATTAAAATTAAATCAGAATTAAAAAATTAAAATTACAAATAAATTAAAATTAAATTACAATTAAATTAAAATTAAAATTAAATAAAAATTAAATTAAAATAAAAATAAAAATAAAAATAAAAATAAAAATTAAATTAAAATTAAATGAAATTAAATTAAATTAAAATTAAATTAAATTTAAATAAGAATTAAATTAAATTAAATTAAATTTCAATCAAAATTAAAAAATAAAAATTAAAGAATAAAAATAAAAATTAAATTAAAATTAAATTAAAATTTAAATTACATTAAAATTAAAATTAAAATTAAAATTAAAATTAAATTTAAATTTAAATTAAAATTAAAATTAAAATGGATGTCTCTGGATCTTTGGATGTCTCTGGATCGTATGGATGTCCTTTGTAACCCTGAAACCCGACAATTCCATTATAAACTCTGCCACGATTTCAACATTGTAATAATAATTGAATGGTCTATTGTAAACATTGAATATCAAACTGAATATCAAAATGCAGTAGTAACGATCCAGACATTGATACGAACCGGAGACGTCCATACGATTCAGACAGAACCATACGATCCAGAGACAGCCATATGATCCAGAAACATTCATATGATCAAGAGAAGACCGTACAATCCAGAGAAATCCAGAGAAGTAATTTAATTTAATTTTAATTGTAATTTTAATTTAATTTTAATTTAATTTTTATTTAATTTTTATTTAATTTTAATTTAATTTTAATTTTAATTTATTTTAATTTTTATTTGAATTTTATTTAATTTAATTTTAAATTTAATTTTAATTTAAATTTTAATTTAATTTAATTTTAATTTAATTTTAATTTTAAGTTGCTCCAAAAATAAAAAAAATTCCTTCTGACAAGAAAAGTTGCTCGAAAGTTGCTCCAAAAAACTCTAAAACGCTGCTTCTAGATCTAGTCACGAGAATTTCAATAAATTTATGCTAATTTCCCTTTGAGAGTAAAATTTCAAAGCACTTTTACTCAATTTTACAGAAAAAGAAGTACCTTAAAGGGGAAAATTTTTTAAATAACAAGGATTTCTTTAACTGAGAAAAATCGTGAAGATATCCATGACGTCATGTTTACTGACGAGTTTTGTTTCGAAAGTCTTCGGCAAACTTCGTAAATCTTCGGAAACGTTTGTGTTGCCTTTGATTAACACTCGGATAATCTTTGGAGATCTTCGGTCTAAAAATTGCTTAAAATGCAACAAGTTGCTCGAGAGGCAAAAAGGTGCTCGAATCATGAGAAGTTGCCAAGCACATTGTGGAAAATCCTACCCTCACCGATACACACACAGGGTCAAAGAAGCTAACAAGAAGCTAGGAGAGCGTTCACTCCGGCCCTGGAAGTGACATAGGAGTGGAGGATTAGGGAGGGGATTGGGTACGTATCGGAACTCCCGCTTCCTGTAACTTGTGTCACTTGTACTGCCGGGTATGAGAGAGACGTCCATACGATTCAGACAGAACCATACGATCCAGAGACATTCATATGATCAAGAGAAGACCGTACAATCCAGAGAAATCCAGAGACATCCATACGATCCAGAGCCAGCCATACGATCCAGAGACAACCATACGATCCAGAGACATCCATACGATCCAGAGAAGTCAATTCGATCCAGAGAAGTCCATACGATCCAGAGACATCCATACGATCCAGAGACATCCATACGATCCAGAGAAGTCCATACGATCCAGAGACATCCATACGATCCAGAGACATCCATACGATCCAGAGAAGTCGAGAGTTGTTGCATTTTAAGCAATTTTCAGACCGAAGATCTCCAAAGATTATCCGAGTGCTGTTCAAAGGCAACACAAACGTTTACAGACCTTCTGGAATACGTTTGCTACGTGGTGGAACGTCAAAAATGACGATTCCATTGAGCTACACGAGAAAAACATTACCTATGGTTTTACAACTAACTTTCCTTTACGACTTGGCTTAAACCTCTGTGTACTCATTGCTAAATATTATATCTACACTGCCTCGAGAGATGAACAACACTACCACTTCGAAACCTTCCTAGCCCTTCTAAAAGATAAAATATCTATCGAAAAAAGCAGCTCAAAATTTTCAAATTCAACTCTAAGGCTTTTTTTTTAGGTGAAATTTTGTAAGGCACTTTATTTTATCTATTTATTTTATTTTATTATTTTCTTTCTGCTTCCTTTTGTCCGTAATTAGTCTTTGTACTCGTCACGAAGTTTTTTTGTTTACCTCGCTTTTTCTGTTTTGTCTACTTATTCTTCTTAACTGTATAGCTTTTGCATCTGTAAATAATGTAATGTTTGAAAGGACAGGAATTTTAGCTGATAAAGAATTAACATAAGCAAGCACTGTAAATAAGTACCGTATTGTTTTTAAGAGAGGGTCCATATGAAATCCATGCAATATTAAAATTTGAGTCTACATCGACCCTCTCAGATTTCCTTTATATTTTGCATGGGGCTACATATTGAGATGATAATGCTGTAGGTAGAATATTATCGCAAAATTCTTTAACGTGTGGAAGATATCGTGGTCAACGTGCCCATGGTCGGTTTTGAGCCAAAAAATACCTAAATTTTGACCCATCTTTCGACCAAAATATCTCTGCAAGAATTGAAGCTTTCCATATAAAAATACCACTGTAATTAGTATCACCTAGTACAATTTAAATGATATCATCAAGATTTTTCATCGCTCTCACGTTTAGTAGTAAACCTATTTTAAAAATAAGGTATTTCGGGCAATGCGTGACACTAGAGATTTTAGGTTAAAATTACGTTTGAATATCGCCGATGCGGCGTTATTCTGATGGTTCCATTAGCCATTATTTTGTAAACCATTTACTAAATAATAAATTAAAGTCAAAAAAAGTATGTTAAGTTCAATCGGCACGTATGATTTTAGCGTACAAAAATGTGGTACATGTGAGCAAAACAAAAACAAAGTTCTGAAAGTTTTAGAACGAGTTTCATAACATGATGGATAGGTCGGCTGAGGACGTGTGAAATACCGCTTACATAAATCCAATAAACCTTTTAGCATCTAAAGTGGTTCGTGATGTTAATTATCCGGCTATTTAGTGCCCATAAATACAGACTTACAGCGTGAGAAAAGGTAAACAAGCCACTTGACATGTTCATCATCGATCGAATTCAAGCGTATCTTCACGTGCAGATTGGAAAGAGAAAACGTCGCTCACTTCTGTCTACCCGGTAGTTATAATGTTCATAAACAATTCTGCAAGGAGTTAGTATCCACCTTTCTCGTAAGCGATGACCTCAGTGCTTCACATTTTCATAAGCCTGGTAAGTTACTTTTCACCCGGGCGCCATGTTGTTTTGGACTAGTACCCAGTCTCTCAAGACTGGCTCAGTGCTCGATCGAAACGCTGGAATGGACCATTGTTTTACTCGAAGCGTAGTATAGTACAGTACAGACGATTTCTTTCCGTGGCGCTCTGTCCAAACAATTTTTCCAGCTGCATCTTTCTGCAGACAATGTTTTTTGATGTCTTCAAACAATTTATGTGGACATTTTGCTATTGCAAAACAATTTTTTTTCAGGATTTTTGATCCCACTTGGCCACTCCTCCAAAAAAATAATGTTGCTTCCCTAACTGAATGTCTGATTTATAGTGTGGATTTCAAAACCATTAATGCCAATTGAAAGGTCTTTCAAAGGCCTTGTTAACAAAATCGAACGACCGCGCAGTTCGATTTTGTTAATAACGCGTATAATTACATACCCAATTGGACTTCACTCAATCTTTATACACTGGGGTTATATCCACCATCTCTCTAGCTCCTGTTCGTACCATATTGCAGATCAATGTGATATATGAAAAAGTTAAAGTAGCTTATATTAATTATACACAATATTACTTTCAAATTAATGAAAACACTAATGAAGTACTAATAAACCTTAAGTGAGGTTCTCTGCGACAAATCGCTTCGTGTGTACTACTTCAAAAAGTCCCTGCAACAAGGCGTTTGTTCGGTGCACCTGCAGCGAATTTGGAAGAGGGAGAATGTAAACTAGTTTTTGAATTCAATACATGAAGCTCTCTCATTGGTTAGTTTATATTTTGTCGCAGAAGTGCACACACGCTGCGACAAGGCTGCTTTCACTCATTTTGTCACTGCGATCAGTCGCACGAATTTAAACTGGTTTGAGTTCGTGCCTGGTGCAGCCTCGCCCTCGTGGATCATGCCTTTCGTGCGCTGTCGACATGTCGTCATACTGACGCGTATATTTGCATTCTGCTCGCTTGCTGCAAGTAGTTTCTTTTTCGTTGCTCTAGCCTTCACTATATCCTTCTTTCTTTCATCCGTGCTCTCCACTGGCTTCGGGCAGTGTGACTTAGGGCTTTCCACAAGTTGCTCGAGATTTCCCAAAAAGTTGCCCGTAATATCTCAAAAAGTTGCTCCAAAAATCCAAAAACGTTGCTTCATATAATAAAGGTTGATCGAAAGTTGCTCCAAAAAATCCAAAACGCTACTTCTAACCAAAAGAATTTTTTCTAAATATATGCTAATTTCCCTTTGAGAGTAAGATCTTCAAAGCAGTTTTAAGCAATTTTACAGCAAAAGTATCTAAATAACATATTAAAGGGAATATTATTTTGTTAAGTGACAAGGATTCCTTTAACTGGGAAAAATCGTGAAGATATTGATGACGTCATGTTTGCTGACGAGTTTTGTAATGTTTTATACAGAATGAGCCGAATGTTGAAACGTCTTCAGATGTCCCTCGAAAATCTTCGGCAAACGTCGTAAGTCTTCGGGAAAGTTCGTTTTGCCTTAGAACAGCACTCGTATAATCTTCGGAAATCTTCGGTCTGGAAATTGCCCAAAATGCAACAAGTTGCTCGAGAGGAAAAAAGTTGCTCCAAGGGGGAAAAAGTTGCTCGAAACATGAAAAAATGCCAAAAAGTTGCCGAGCAACTTGTGGAAAGCCCTAGTGTGACTCAAAGGGCCTCGATGTGGAGCCGTTTTCTATAGCAACCGTCCAAGCACTTACCTCTCAGTCGGGTTTCCGCTTTCGCCTCGGGGCCACTCCGCTGGTGCCTCATTCCTTTTCATTCCCAGCCAAACCTCGCCTTCAATTCGTTGCGTAGCTTAACAGACATTAACGGCAGATGTCTCGATCCCTGGCGCAGAACAGAAGGACCGTAGACTCTGGGAGCGAGAACGGATCATTCCATCTCAAGTCTCCGGTGCATGCGCACAATTAAACCGGAACCATAAATAGCCCAGAGGGCAGAGGACGGCCAAGTTCGGTCAAGGCTGACGGAAAATGCGCAAGTTCTTGGAACGAAATTTAATGTCCAAACTCGTTTATCAACCGCTTGATAAACGCGTAAACGCGGTTTAGGGGAACGAAGACCCTGGGAACAAGGATCCAGAACAGTTTCAACAAATTTGGAATCACCTGTATCTCTGATAGTGCTCCTACTGATTTCCTAATTTAAAGCTAGAATGACGGACCGACGTATCGACGGAATTAAATATTTGTATAAGTGTAGATCAGCGTGCCTTTTTACAACTCATGATTCGTCTTTGCCTTGACTAGGTTGTTGAAAGTTCGTTTTCAATGATACTCATAATCATACTCTTTTGTTCTATTTTATTTTTCCCGTAGGCAATCCTTAGAATAAATGTAAATGAGTGAAATACTGTAAATGATTTAATAAACGCCCCACTCTTAAATAAACGCCTCCCCCTGAGGTGTAAAATTTGTATTAGAGGCCTCTACTAATAAAAGTCCCGTGTCTAATAGACACCCCCTGCCCCCATCACCCCCCCCCCCCTCCTCAATAAAAAAAGAAAAATTATATTCGCCTCAAAATTCAAGTAAACGTTTCATGGAGTAAAAAACACGCAATTTTCTGCCAACATGGTTAACCCCGATGCGATGACGATGAAGACATCGATATCGAACAATCTGTGAACGACATCTTTAGGCTTTGCATTAGAAAAGATGAGAGTAGTCTCCTACTCACAAAATCTGTTTCCTATCTTTATCCGGGAGCAAACTACGCGTCATATTTACATACTTGTTTGTCTATTTGTTTCGTTACAGTTAGAGTGAAATCATGGACTCCTGGTGATATGAATGCCCCTCTTCTACTAAACGCCTCATATTTATTTAAAACTCCCGCATGTACCCCTTAAATTAAAAAGCCCTGGCGTTTATAAGATTATTTACGGTAAGTCGGTATTAAAGGCTAATTTTTCGATTTCAGATTTTCAAAATTAAAAAAGGTGGAAAATAAAAGCCATGGCGATTTGTGGCGTATTGGATCATTTATAAATGAGTCAATACATATCCCATGGCCCCTGAATGTCAGGTCCTTCTTGAAAGCACATAAACGAAGCCATGACGATCGCAATATGATCTGAGTCAGAGTGAAATTTGAGACATGAAATTTGAGATAAAATTCACAAGTCGGTCTGTCACGCAATCAACTATTGTCGGTGTTCTTCGAAGAACGACAGCACCAAAAACCACTTGTGCCACAGATTCTTACTGGATGAAAACGATGACTACATAATTTCTTTGCAGTGGAAACATGTTTTTTTTTATATGTGAACAAAACACGCGACCGAATTCTAAAACAAGTCGGTTTTCATGATCGGTGGATATTATATTCGATGTCTCGCCGCCAACTTGTTTTGATAACATCTGTTCTTAAATTACTATGGTGCTGGCAAATACGGCAAAACGCAGCTTACACACCAAGAACGCGATGCCAAAAACCCTTGAAGGAAATGACTTTTATGCAATGATGCTTGCTTGTGGGGATATCTTTCAAATTGGTGCAGTACGACCAGCAGGTCGGTATGACCTTTGTGTTCGTTTGAATTTGTTTAATTTGCTTATTACCAGCCAACGACTTCCAGTAGTTAAAACTACTAACGATTTAAAAGTATTTTTATGCAAAAAGCTTCATAACGATGTTTTACTTCTTATAGCAACATTTTATTTAGTTTATATTTTACAAACTCTGAACTTATCACGATTTCCGTGTTGAGCTCATTTGCATATTGTCACGAAGTTAACACCATTTATTGATGCGAACCTGTAATTCCTCTTAAACTTAACAGAGATTTTATTTGATAATAGGGACACCATTTCCTTGGCAATCTATTGATACTTTCAAATTCGATTGAAGAAACGCCGCATGTCTACAAACAACGACTTTTGAAACCCCACTTTTTTGATACGAATTGAATAAGGAGATTTGGAATTTTGCTTTCAGCCAAACGCAGCAAATGACACAAGTTTACTGAACGTTTTTCTATTGTTCGGGACTTGATTTGTCTTATGTAAAAGTTTCGTATCATTTCTTTTTATATTTAGCATGTAGCAGGGGATCAAACATGGTGAATATTTTTAGGTCAAATTTAAGTACTTTCCACTGTCTGACAGTTTGATTGACATTTCTCCAAAACAATAAACAATTGAACCAAAATATTGCACATGGTTAATGTACTAGTGAAGTTACACAAGTGTGCCAAATTTGAGGGAAATCGGTGAGATGCGCTGTAGACTCGCCTGCATGGTTCTCGTGCGGACTCACTCTTAAAGCTCAGACACATTGTACATGTATGTAGCTGTTTTTTTTTCTTTTTTGTTTGCAATAAACTATTAAAAAAAAAAAAAAAAAAAAAAAAAAAAAAAACACAAACGTTTCCGAAGATTTACGAAGTTTGCCGAAGACTTTCGAAACAAAACTCGTCAGTAAACATGACGTCATGGATATCTTCACGATTTTTCTCAGTTAAAGAAATCCTTGTTATTTAAAAACTTTTCCCCTTTAAGGTACTTCTTTTTCTGTAAAATTGCATAAAAGTGGTTTGAAATTTTACTCTCAAAGGGAAATTAGCATAAATTTATTGAAATTCTCGTGACTAGATCTAGAAGCAGCGTTTTGGAGTTTTTTGGAGCAACTTTCGAGCAACTTTTCTTGTCAGAAGCAATTTTTTTATTTTTGGAGCAACTTAAAATTAAATTAAATTAAAATTAAATTAAATTAAATTAAATTAAATTAAAATTAAAATTAACTTAAATAAAATTTAAATAAAAATAAAAATAAAAATTAAATAAAATCAATTAAAATTAAATTTAAACTAAATTAAATTAAAATTAAAATTAAATTAAAACAAAAGTTAAAATTAAATTAAATTAAAATTAAATTAATTTAAAACAAAATTAAATTAAAATTAAAATTAAATTAAATTTAATTTAAATCAGAATTAAAAAATTAAAATTACAATTAAATTACAATTAAATTTAAATTAAATAAAAATTAAATTAAAATAAAAATTAAAATTAAAATTAAAATTAAAATTAAGTTAAATTTAAATCAGAATTAAAAAATTACAATTACAATTAAATAAAAATTCAATTAAAATAATAATAAAAATTAAATAAATAAAATAAAATTAAATTTAAACTAAATTAAATTAAAATTAAAATTAAATTAAAACAAAAATTAAAATTAAATTAAATTAAAATTAAATTAAATTAAATTAATTTAAAACTAAATTAAATTAAAATTAAAATTAAAATTAAATTAAATTTAATCTAAATCAGAATTAAAAAATTAAAATTACAATTAAATTACAATTAAATTACAATTAAATTAAAATTAAAAAAAATTAAATTAAAATAAAAATTAAATTAAAATTAAATTAAATTAAATTAAAATTAAATTAAATTAAAATTAAATTAAATTAAGTTAAAATTAAAATTAAAATTAAAATTAAAATTAAAATTAAATTAAAATTAAATAAGAATTAAATTAAATTAAATTTCAATCAAAATTAAAAAATTAAAATTAAAGAATAAAAATAAAAATTAAATTAAAATTAAATTAAAATTTAAATTACATTAAAATTAAAATTAAAATTAAAATTAAAATTAAATTTTAATTTAAATTAAAATTAAAATGGATGTTTCTGGATCGTTTGGATGTCTCAGGATCGTATGGATGTCCTTTGAAACACTGAAACCCGACAATTCCTTTATAAACTCTGCCACCATTTCAACATTGTAATAATAATTGAATGGTCTATTGTAAAAATTGAATATCAAACTGAATATCAAAATGCAGTAGTAACGATCCAGACATTGATACGAACCGGAGACGTCCATACAATTCAGACAAAACCATACGATCCAGAGACAGCCATATGATCCAGAGACATTCATATGATCAAGAGAAGACCGTACAATCCAGAGAAATCCAGAAACAGCCATACGCTCCAGAGACATCCATACGATCCAGAGCCAGCCATACGATCCAGAGACATCCATACGAACCAGAGACATCCAAACGATCCAGAAACATCCATACGATCCAGGGATATCCAAACTATTCAGAGAAGTCCATACGATCCAGAGACATCCATACAATCCAGAGAAATCCATACGATCCAGAGACATCCATACGATCCAGAGACATCCATACGATCCAGAGAAATCCATACGATCCAGAGAAATCCATACGATCCAGAGAAATCCATACGATCCAGAGACATCCATACGATCCAGAGAAGACCATATGATCCAGACAGTCATACGATCCAGAGACATCAATCGATCCAGAGACATCATAATGATCCAGAGACATCCATACGATCCAGAGACATCCATACGATCCAAAGACATGTAAACGATCCAGAGACATGTAAACGATCCAGAGAAGTCCATACGATCCAGACACATACATACGATCCAGAGACAGCCATACGATCCAGAGACGTCCATACGATCCAGAGACATCCGTACGATCCAGAGCCAGCCATACGATCCAGAGACATCCAAACGATCCAGAGACATCCGTACGATCTAGAGACATCCAAATGATCCAGAGAAGACTGTACGATCCAGAGAAATCCATAAGATCCAGAAACAGCAATACGATCAGGAGACATCCATACGATCCAGAGACATCCATAAGATCCAGAGACATCAATACGATCCAGAGAGATCATAACGATCCAGAGACTTTCATACGATCCAGAGCCAGCCATACGATCCAGAGACATCCGTACGATCCAGAGACATCCATACGATCTAGACATCCATACGATCCAGAGATGACCATACGATCGACAGACATCCATACGATCTAGAGACATCAATACGATCCAGAGACATCCATACGATCCAGAGACATCCATACGATCCAGAGATGACCATACGATCGACAGACATCCATACGATCCAGAGACACCATACGATCCAGAGAAGACCATACGATCCAGAGCCATCCATACGATCCCGAGACATCCAAACGATACAGAGACATCCATGCGATCTAGATACAGGGTTTCAAAGGTTTCTGGGTTCCAAAGGTTTAAAGGTTTCAAAGGTTTAAGGGTTCAGAGCTTTTGGGGTTTCAAAGCTTTTTAAGGTTTTAGGGTTTCATAGGTTCCAGGATTTAAAGGTTTTAGGGTTCAAGGGTTTCAGGGTATCGGTGTCAAAGGTTTTAGGGTTTCGAAGGTTTGGAGTTTTTTGGAGCAACTTTCGAGCAACTTTTCTTGTCAGAAGCAATTTTTTTATTTTTGGAGCAACTTAAAATTAAATTAAATTAAAATTAAATTAAAATTAAATTAAATTAATTTAAAACTAAATTAAAATAAAATTAAAATTAAAATTAAAATTACATTTAAATTTAAATCAGAATTAAAAAATTAAAATTAAATTTAAATTCAAATTAAATAAAAATTAAATTAAAATAAAAGTTAAATTAAAATTAAATCAAATTAAATTAAATTAAAATTAAATTAAAATTAAAATTAAAATTAAAATTAAATTAAATTAAAATTAAATTAAATTTAAATCAGAATTAAAAAAAATACAATGAAATAAAAATTCAATTAAAATAAAAAGAAAAATAAAAATTAAATAAAATAAAATAAAATAAAATTAAAACAAAAATTAAAATTAAATTAAATTAAAATGAAATTAAATTAAATTAATTTAAAATTAAATTAAATTAAAATTAAAATTAAAATTAAAATTAAAATTAAAATTAAATTAATTTAAAATTAAAATTAAAATTAAAATTAAAATAAAATAAAAGTAAAACAAAAATTAAAATTAAATTAAATTAAAATGAAATGAAATTAAATTAATTTAAAATTAAATTAAATTAAAATTAAAATTAAATTAAATAAAATTTAAAAAAAAATAAAAATAAAAATTAATTAAAATAAAATAAAATTAAATTTAAACTAAATTAAATTAAAATTAAAATTAAATTAAAACAAAAATTAAAATTAAATTAAATTAAAATTAAATTAAATTAATTTAAAACTAAATTAAATTAAAATTAAAATTAAATTAAATTTAATTTAAATCAGAATTAAAAAATTAAAGTTACAATTAAATTACAATTAAATTACAATAAAAATTAAGATTAAAATTAAAATTGAAATTAAAATTAAGTTAAATTTAAATCAGAATTAAAAAATTAAAATTACAATTAAATAAAAATTCAATTAAAATAAAAACAAAAATTAAAATTAAATTAAATTAATTTAAAACTAAATTAAATTAAAATTAAAATTAAATTAAATTTAATCTAAATCAGAATTAAAAAATGAAAATTAAATTAAAATTAAATAAGAATTAAATTAAATTTCAATCAAAATTAAAAAATAAAAATTAAAGAATAATAAAAATTAAAGAATAAAAATAAAAATTAAATAAAAATTAAATTAAAATTTAAATTACATTAAAATTAAAATTAAAATTAAATTTTAATTTAAAATTAAATTTTAATTTAAATTAAAATTAAAATGGATGTTTCTGGATCGTTTGGATGTCTCAGGATCGTATGGATGTCCTTTGAAACCCTGAAACCCGACAATTCCTTTATAAACTCTGCCACCATTTCAACATTGTAATAATAATTGAATGGTCTATTGTAAAATTTGAATATCAAACTGAATATCAAAATGCAGTAGTAACGATCCAGACATTGATACGAACCGGAGACGTCCATACGATTCAGACAAAACCATACGATCCAGAGACAGCCATATGATCCAGAGACATTCATATGATCAAGAGAAGACCGTACAATCCAGAGAAATCCAGAAACAGCCATACGCTCCAGAGACATCCATACGATCCAGAGCCAGCCATTCGATCCAGAGACATCCATACGAACCAGAGACATCCAAACGATCCAGAGACATCCATACGATCCAGGGATATCCAAACCATTCAGAGAAGTCCATACGATCCAGAGACATCCATACAATCCAGAGAAATCCATACGATCCAGAGACATCCATACGATCCCGAGAAGTCCATACGATCCAGAGACATCCATACGATCCAGAGAAGACCATATACACCACTTTCATAATGGCGGCCAATTTATTTATTCTTTTATATGTATGTTACAGTGCGAATACTCGAACCGGGACAGTTTGAACAAAGTTAACCAATCGCAGCGATAATTGATAACAATGGATGGCGACCTTTTTTCGTTAGCGGACCAATGACGTTTAAGAATTAAAACAATAAGTTTACAACAAAATTTGAAAACTCAGCAACGCTGCAAATTGATGCGGACCTCTCAGGAAACCCTTCTTTCTTTTGATTGGTTAGTTTCGATCCCAAATTTGAAATGATTTTTAGTTTTGTTTCGAAACGGTAAAAAAGTTTTCATTTCGAGTGCAAAAATATTCCGTAAAATGGCTTTTGTCAAAAATATTCAACTCAGATTGAATCGTGAAGGGGGAATATATGACAATGATCGCCGACCTTCGCAGTTGTTACGAGAGCGGGTTTTAGACCTGCAACACACCGGAATGAATCAACAGTTAATCGCGACTGAGGTCAAGAGTAGCCGGCACTTTGTTCGAAACGTTTTGAGGGATTATGATTTGAACAATTCGTCTATGCCCAGAAGGTGAGCAACACCTCCACGATTAAAAATGGTCGGAGCTGTTGTTGAACATTTCGAAATTGAGAAACTATGTAAGCCCAGCATAAGTAGAGCGAAAAGGCTTACTGCGAAAATTATTAGAAGGCGTTGCAGTTTAGTCGATTTTCACAACGCAGAGTTTGGTTAGAGCCATATAATGTTGTAAAAGTGAAGGTCAATAAAGGTTTGTTTTATTCGAATTTATATGCTAACGCCTCATCTATATTTTCGTCACAAGACCGAACTTGATCAAGGCGGAAAATTATTTTTAAGCCCTAACAATTTAGATGTAACTCGAAATTAAAGCTCGAAGACCACCGTAAGAACCTTCAGATGTTCTTAAAAATTTAGGATCGAAACTAACCAATCAAAAGAAAGAAGGGTTTCCTGAGAGGTCCGCATCTATTTGCAACGTTGCTGAGTTTTCAAATTTTGTCGTAAACTTATTGTTTCAATTCTTAAACGTCATTGGTCCGCTAACGAAAAAGGTCGCCATCCATTGTTATCAATTATCGCTGCGATTGGTTAACTTTGTTCAAACTGTCCCGGTTCGAGTATTCGCACTGTAATTAGCCCTACTGGCCTCGTTTTAGAGTAAAAATTCTTTTGAATTTTTCACATGCTGACGAGGCCAGTAGGGCTAATTAACATACATATAAAAGAATAAATAAATTGGCCGCCATTATGAAAGTGGTGTATGATCCAGAGACAGTCATACGATCCAGAGACATCAATCGATCCAGAGACATCATAATGATCCAGAGACATCCATACGATCCAGAGACATCCATACGATCCAAAGACATGTAAACGATCCAGAGACATGTAAACGATCCAGAGAAGTCCATACGATCCAGAGACATCCATACGATCCAGAGACAGCCATACGATCCAGAGACGTCCATACGATCCAGAGACATCCGTACGATCCAGAGCCAGCCATACGATCCAGAGACATCCAAACGATCCAGAGACATCCATACGATCCAGAGACATCCAAATGATCCAGAGAAGACTGTACGATCCAGAGAAATCCATAAGATCCAGAAACAGCAATACGATCAGGAGACATCCATACGATCCAGAGACATCCATAAGATCCAGAGACATCAATACGATCCAGAGAGATCATAACGATCCAGAGACTTTCATACGATCCAGAGCCAGCCATACGATCCAGAGACATCCGTACGATCCAGAGACATCCATACGATCTAGACATCCATACGATCCAGAGATGACCATACGATCGACAGACATCCATACGATCTAGAGACATCAATACGATCCAGAGACATCCATACGATCCAGAGACATCCATACGATCCCGAGAAGTCCATACGATCCAGAGACATCCATACGATCCAGAGAAGACCATATACACCACTTTCATAATGGCGGCCAATTTATTTATTCTTTTATATGTATGTTAATTAGCCCTACTGGCCTCGTTTTAGAGTAAAAATTCTTTTGAATTTTTCACATGCTGACGAGGCCAGTAGGGCTAATTAACATACATATAAAAGAATAAATAAATTGGCCGCCATTATGAAAGTGGTGTATGATCCAGAGACAGTCATACGATCCAGAGAAATCAATCGATCCAGAGACATCATAATGATCCAGAGACATCCATACGATCCAGAGACATCCATATGATCCAAAGACATGTAAACGATCCAGAGACATGTAAACGATCCAGAGAAGTCCATACGATCCAGAGACATCCATACGATCCAGAGACAGCCATACGATCCAGAGACGTCCATACGATCCAGAGACATCCAAACGATCCAGAGACATCCAAATGATCCAGAGAAGACTGTACGATCCAGAGAAATCCATAAGATCCAGAAACAGCAATACGATCAGGAGACATCCATACGATCCAGAGACATCCATAAGATCCAGAGACATCAATACGATCCAGAGACATCCATACGATCCAGAGAGATCATAACGATCCAGAGACTTTCATACGATCCAGAGCCAGCGATACGATCCAGAGACATCCGTACGATCCAGAGACATCCATACGATCCAGAGAGATCATAACGATCCAGAGACTTTCATACGATCCAGAGCCAGCCATACGATCCAGAGACATCCGTACGATCCAGAGACATCCATACGATCCAGAGAGATCATAACGATCCAGAGACTTTCATACGATCCAGAGCCAGCGATACGATCCAGAGACATCCGTACTTTCCAGAGACATCCATACGATCTAGACATCCATATGATCCAGAGATGACCATACGATCGACAGACATCCATACGATCTAGAGACATCAATACGATCCAGAGACATCCATACGATCCAGAGACATCCATACGATCCAGAGATGACCATACGATCGACAGACATCCATACGATCCAGAGACACCATACGATCCAGAGAAGACCATACGATCCAGAGCCATCCATACGATCCCGAGACATCCAAACGATACAGAGACATCCATGCGATCTAGTTACAGGGTTTCAAAGGTTTCTGGGTTCCAAAGGTTTAAAGGTTTCAAAGGTTTAAGGGTTCAGAGCTTTTGGGGTTTCAAAGCTTTTTAAGGTTTTAGGGTTTCATAGGTTCCAGGATTTAAAGGTTTTAGGGTTCAAGGGTTTCAGGGTATCGGTGTCAAAGGTTTCAGGGTTTCGAAGGTTTGGAGTTTTTTGGAGCAACTTTCGAGCAACTTTTCTTGTCAGAAGCAATTTTTTTATTTTTGGAGCAACTTAAAATTAATTTAAAACTAAATTAAATTAAAATTAAAATTAAAATTAAATTAAATTTAAATCAGAATTAAAAAATTACAATTAAATTAAAATTAAATTACAATTAAATTCAAATTAAATAAAAATTAAATTAAAATAAAAATTAAATTAAAATTAAATTAAATTAAATTAAATTAAAATTAAATTAAAATTAAATAAAAATTAAATAAAAATTAAATTAAGGCCTGGCGCACGCTACTGGTGTACACGACCGTAACAGCACGATATTCGTGCTTCGGCGAATTGCACGGTTTGTGTGCATAAAAACAATTTAGGCACAGCTTGGGCACAGTTTAGGCACAGTTCATGCACAACTTACGCACGGTTCAGGCACGATTTAGGCACGGTTCAGGCACGATTTAGGCACGGTTCTGGCACGATTTGGGAACACTGTAGGCACAGAGTATGCACATTTTTTGCCAGACTTGCCACAAGTCGACCTCACAGGACTTTATTGAAAGTCTAATTTTTGCCAGATTTCAATGCATTGTGAATGTACTACAATAACGAACTTAAAGATTTTCTCAGCGCATTTTAATTGATAAAATGTCGAAGACGATAGCGTTAAGAATGCGTTTCGATTTTTCTTCTTTTTAACTGAATGAAAATTTTTCCTAACACCTTAAAACAGGTTGTGAAAGTGGCAAAAAATAAGAATGTTTGTACGTGCTATCAGACTCACGATTGCTTCAATTCATGATCTTGCTAGCAAATATTTCATTGCGTGACAAGCAGCTTGTACTGAATATACAAGCCAACAGGATAGGTACTTGGTGATTTCCATTTTCCAGACCATTAAAACTTGATATCAGCTGATGGCTTTTTACCTCGTTAACAGCATTGAACTACCATCACAATTTCTGTTACATAATTGTACATTTAACTGGAAAACTTGTTTTACACAACAACGAAATCGTAGAACTACATTTGCATGCTAGCTAGACAAGCCCTAGACGAAGTGTCTGTGTTGACAGACTTTGTTGACTTAACTTTAATGCAATTACAGACTGGCCAATCAGAAGCTTTGGTTCTCACGGTTGAAAGTATAATCCTTGAGAAGAAAAGTCCGGCTGGTGTGGTTCATTCTGTTGAAGCAGAGAGAGGGGTCATGAATGGTCCCTCAAAATGTCGCAGTGCTCGCAATGCTCGCAAATGCTCGCAAAATTTTAGTGGGTGCTCGTTTGCTCGTGCTCGCACAATTTTACAAGTGCTCGCATGCTCGGTTTTTAGTGAAGGTAGGTTTTTGAAAAGTGCTCGTTGCTCGCAAGGCTAATTTTTGTCAATGCTCGTGCTCGCAAAGAAAAACGCAGTGCTCGCATGCTCGCAAATGCTCGCAAAGACCATTTGATACCCCTAGAGAGGGATATCGCCCTGTTTTCCTTTGGTTCATGATTTATGCAAGCTTTTTAGTTGAGACTTTGAGACTTCTGATGGCAACAACATTTATTTCAATAGAACAAGCATAACTCATCAGTTTTTACAACATTTAAAAACGATCAAGTATCGCTCGATATTTGCGCTTCAATTTGACTTCAGACGGTTTGACCCTTCACTTAACGTACAACTTTTGGCTGCATAAAACAACCAGTTACAAAGAAAGTAATCTTTCATCCTTTCGTAGTGAGCTTTCTTTTTTTCGGTGAAGGATGGGGACATCTACCCGCAATTGCAAGTTGTAGATCTTTAGTAAATAAATAAACTCTAAGGTAAGCAATTGATTTGTATCTTTTGACTTCTTTCTATGTAGTTTTCTTATCTGATCACTTTTCATTTTATTATAGAAATTTACTTTAACGTTACACAATGTAAATACAAGCCTTACCTTGTCTTGACAACTGAAATTTGATTTCGGGCCAGAACTCTTGTTGAGAAATTTTCTCTTGCACGATTTAGATTTTGGTACAGTTCAGGCACAGTCTAGGCACGATTCTGATACAGTTTAGGCACAGTTTATGCACGGTTTAAGCACGGTTTGGGCACAGTTTATGCACACTTTAGGCACAGTTTGGGCACAGTTTATGCACAGTTTAGGCACGGTTTTAGCACGGAAAAGAGCGTTTTTGTAGTTAGGAAACGATGGTCTAACATCGAAAATCTAGTATTATTTTGAAAAGGGATTGTATAATCTCGGCAAAGCTATGACTGACAAAAAGCTGATTTTATGTCAATTAGAGATATGGTGTTTTTGAAACACAAAGATAAGTGGATAGAAAGAACAAGCCAGTTTTAAAAAACGAATACATCATCTTGTGGGTCGCAAAAGTGATCAGGTGAAAAAAAGGTCCTCAGCTTTTTATAAGGTGAGCTTTTTTTCAAGATTCAGAATGTACATAGGTTAAAGATTCTCTCTATGAAGTTTTATTACTGTATTCCTTATTTAAGTCGAGAAATCCTAAATGTGCCTATGTTAGACCGTAAATGTTACGCGCCATGTCAAAAAAAAGCCGTTTTCAACAGTGTTTTTTTAATCATTTTTCGTCAAGATACACTTTAAAAAGAAAATAAGTCTTCCAGAAGAAATTTCTTTGACACTTTAAAGTTGTGTTCAAATGTTAACAAAATCTCAATTTGGACAGCTTAACTACAGCATTTTAAAGTCAAATTTACAGCACTGATCACCAGTAGCGTGCGCCAGGCCTTAAAATAAAAATTAAATTAAAATTAAATTAAATTAAATTAAATTAAATTAAAATTAAAATTAAATTAAAATTAAATAAGAATTAAATTAAATTAAATTTCAATCAAAATTAAAAAATAAAAATTAAAGAATAAAAATTAAAATTATATTAAAATTAAATAAAAATTTAAATTACATTAAAATTAAAATTAAAATTAAAATTAAATTTTAATTTAAAATTAAATTTTAATTTAAATTAAAATTAAAATTTAAATGGATGTTTCTGGATCGTTTGGATGTCTCAGGATCGTATGGATGTCCTTTGAAACCCTGAAACCCGACAATTCCTTTATAAACTCTGCCACCATTTCAACATTGTAATAATAATTGAATGGTCTATTGTAAAAATTGAATATCAAACTGAATATCAAAATGCAGTAGTAACGATCCAGACATTGATACGAACCGGAGACGTCCATACAATTCAGACAAACCATACGATCCAGAGACAGCCATATGATCCAGAGACATTCATATGATCAAGAGAAGACCGTACAATCCAGAGAAATCCAGAAACAGCCATACGCTCCAGAGACCCATACGATCCAGAGCCAGCCATACGATCCAGGGACATCCATACGATCCAGAGAAGACCATATGATCCAGAGACAGTCATACGATCCAGAGACATCCATACGATCCAGGGATATCCAAACTATTCAGAGAAGTCCATACGATCCAGAGACATCCATACAATCCAGAGAAATCCATACGATCCAGAGACATCCATACGATCCCGAGAAGTCCATACGATCCAGAGACATCCATACGATCCAGAGAAGACCATATGATCCAGAGACAGTCATACGATCCAGAGACATCAATCGATCCAGAGACATCATAATGATCCAGAGACATCCATACGATCCAGAGACATCCATACGATCCAAAGACATCCATACGATCCAGAGACATTTAAACGATCCAGAGAAGTCCATACGATCCAGAGACATCCATACGATCCAGAGACAGCCATACGGTCCAGAGACGTCCATACGATCCAGAGACATCCAAACGATCCAGAGACATCCGTACGATCCAGAGACATCCAAATGCTCCAGAGAAGACTGTACGATCCAGAGAAATCCATAAGATCCAGAAACAGCAATACGATCAGGAGACATCCATACGGTCCAGAGACATCCATAAGATCCAGAGACATCAATACGATCCAGAGACATCCATACGATCCAGAGAGATCATAACGATCCAGAGACTTTCATACGATCCAGAGCCAGCCATACGATCCAGAGACATCCGTACGATCCAGAGACATCCATACGATCTAGACATCCATACGATCCAGAGATGACCATACGATCGACAGACATCCATACGATCTAGAGACATCAATACGATCCAGAGACATCCATACGATCCAGAGACATCCATACGATCCAGAGATGACTATACGATCGACAGACATCCATACGATCCAGAGACACCATACGATCCAGAGAAGACCATATGATCCAGAGCCATCCATACGATCCCGAGACATCCAAACGATACAGAGACATCCATGCGATCTAGATACAGGGTTTCAAAGGTTTCTGGGTTCCAAAGGTTTAAAGGTTTCAAAGGTTTAAGGGTTCAGAGCTTTTGGGGTTTCAAAGCTTTTTAAGGTTTTAGGGTTTCATAGGTTCCAGGATTTAAAGGTTTTAGGGTTCAAGGGTTTCAGGGTATCGGTGTCAAAGGTTTCAGGGTTTCGAAGGTTTGGAGTTTTTCGGAGCAACTTTCGAGCAACTTTTCTTGTCAGAAGCAATTTTTTTATTTTTGGAGCAACTTCAAATTAAATTAAATTAAAATTAAATTTAAATTAATTAAATTAATTTAAAACTAAATTAAAATTAAAATTAAAATTAAATAAAATTTAAATAAGAATTAAAAAATTACAATTAAATTAAAATTAAATTACAATTAAATTCAAATTAAATAAAAATTAAATTAAAATAAAAATTAAATTAAAATTAAATTAAATTAAATTAAATTAAAATTAAATTAAAATTAAATAAAAATTAAATAAAAATTAAATTAAAATAAAAATTAAATTAAAATTAAATTAAATTAAATTAAATTAAATTAAAATGAAATAAGAATTAAATTAAATTAAATTTCAATCAAAATTAAAAAATAAAAATTAAAGAATAAAAATAAAAATTAAATTACAATTTAAATTACATTAAAATTAAAATTAAAATTAAAATTAAATTTTAATTTAAAATTAAATTAAAATTAAATTTTCATTTAAATTAAAATTAAAATGGATGTTTCTGGATCGTTTGGATGTCTCAGGATCGTATGGATGTCCTTTGAAACCCTGAAACCCGACAATTCCTTTATAAACTCTGCCACCATTTCAACATTGTAATAATAATTGAATGGTCTATTGTAAAAATTGAATATCAAACTGAATATCAAAATGCAGTAGTAACGATCCAGACATTGATACGAACCGGAGACGTCCATACGATTCAGACAAACCATACGATCCAGAGACAGCCATATGATCCAGAGACATTCATATGATCAAGAGAAGACCGTACAATCCAGAGAAATCCAGAAACAGCCATACGCTCCAGAGACATCCATACGATCCAGAGCCAGCCATACGATCCAGGGACATCCATACGATCCAGAGAAGACCATATGATCCAGAGACAGTCATACGATCCAGAGACGTCCATACGATCCAGAGACATCCAAACGATCCAGAGACATCCATACGATCCAAAGACATCCATACGATCCAGAGACATGTAAACGATCCAGAGAAGTCCATACGATCCAGAGACATCCATACGATCCAGAGACAGCCATACGATCCAGAGACGTCCATACGATCCAGAGCCATCCAAACGATCCAGAGACATCCGTACGATCCAGAGACATCCAAATGATCCAGAGAAGACTGTACGATCCAGAGAAATCCATAAGATCCAGAAACAGCAATACGATCAGGAGACATCCATACGATCCAGAGACATCCATAAGATCCAGAGACATCAATACGATCCAGAGACATCCATACGATCCAGAGAGATCATAACGATCCAGAGACATCATACGATCCAGAGTCATCCATACGATCCAGAGAGATCATAACGATCCAGAGACTTTCATACGATCCAGAGCCAGCCATACGATCCAGAGACATCCGTGCGATCCAGAGACATCCATACGATCTAGACATCCATACGATCCAGAGATGACCATACGATTGACAGACATCCATACGATCTAGAGACATCAATACGATCCAGAGACATCCATACGATCCAGAGACATCCATACGATCCAGAGATGACCATACGATCGACAGACATCCATACGATCCAGAGACACCATACGATCCAGAGAAGACCATACGATCCAGAGCCATCCATACGATCCCGAGACATCCAAACGATACAGAGACATCCATGCGATCTAGATACAGGGTTTCAAAGGTTTCTGGGTTCCAAAGGTTTAAAGGTTTCAAAGGTTTAAGGATTCAGAGCTTTTGGGGTTTCAAAGCTTTTTAAGGTTTTAGGGTTTCATAGGTTCCAGGATTTAAAGGTTTTAGGGTTCAAGGGTTTCAGGGTATCGGTGTCAAAGGTTTCAGGGTTTCGAAGGTTTCTGAGTTTCAAAGGTTTCGGGGTTGCATAGGTTTCGGGTTTAATAGACACTCATTGCAGTATTAACAACTGAATTACAGAGTAAAAAAAACAAGCTAAGGTATAAATATAAACTATAAATATAAAAATTACAATATATATACAATAAAAGGTTCTATTATAAACAAGCTACTTCGAGGTGTAATATCGAAAAGTGACGAAGGCCTGAGAACGCTTCGTTCTGCGAGGTTTGATGGTGCTTCGACTTGTGCCGGATCTTAAGTCGTAGTTATGTACAATCTCCTCACGTCGAGGCAAAAGAAAATGAAGAGGGCTATTTACATCTTGAAGTTTACAGACATACTGCCGGCAAAGATGTTGGCGCCGTTCTCTCAATGAAGTGAGGCCGAGCAGCCGTAATGCCTCGTTGTAGTCGAGGGAAGGACAAATAATAAACATGGCTCTCTTCTGGACTCTCTCAATGTTATTATCTAAAAAGTCAGGAATGTTCTGCCAGACAGGGGCGGCATATTCTAAAATAGGACGCACTATTGTAACAAATACTTTGGCTAATGCTACCGGCGTGGCACCGCATTGCTTTAGTATCCTTAGAGAAAAGAGTCTTTTGTTCGCTTTTTTAACAATATAGTCTATGTGGTAGTCCCATTTTAAGTCGCTGCTGATGTAAACTCCAAGGAGTTTGTATGTTGAGGTTCGTTCGATTACGTTATTTCCAAGTAATAGGATTAATTACAAAATTATGGTTACTCATAAAATTGATAAACATTTCGTTGCATTTAGAAGGATTAAGTTTCATCTTGTGCTCGTTTGAAAATTCAAAGGTTCCAGGGTTTTAGAGGTTTCAGGGTTTCAAAGGTTTCTGGGTTTCAAAGGTTTCAGGGTTTCAAAGCTTTTAGGGTTTAAAAGGTTTCGGGAGCTACAAAGGTTCCAAGGTTTTAGAGGTTTCAGGGTTTCAAAGGTTTCTGGGTTTCAAAGGTTTCGGGGTTTCAAATTAAAGGTTTTTGGGTTTCAAAGCTTTTAGGGTTTAAAAGGTTTCGGGGGCTTCAAAGGTTCCAGGGTTTTAGAGGTTTCAGGGTTTCAAAGGTTTCTGGGTTTCAAAGGTTTCGGGGTTTCAAATTAAAGGTTTTAGGGTTTCAAAGCTTTCGGCTTGTCAAAGGTTAGAGTAATTAGTTAGAGTAAGGCTTTCTACAATGTAAAATTATCTGACCAACCTGGACCATCATCCATTTCTGCTACATTTCCACTCCAAAGATCTCCATGGAGAAGGGAGGGTTTTATATCAACACCATGAAAAAACTCTGGAATTTTCAACTTTAGTCTTGACCAAAGGGATCTAGCTTCTGAATCACCATACTTTTGTCATCACCATGTGTAAGAAGAGAGAGTTGTATAAACACGTGCATACAGTTATTTTCATGCCCATTATTTAGTTTCTTGATTTTTGACTCTGGATCACCAAAGAGCAAAGTGGCTAACTCTTATTTATAAACATTTCTTTAAACTAAGGTACATCTAGAGAGCTGTAAGAAGGTATGGGATGTCATTAGCTTAGAGCTCCTTACCTCATTTTCAATTAGGTTCATTTGATATTGCAAGCGACATCTGGTATAAAACGTCTAAAAGAAAGATTAAGAGACTTGAGTTAACTCACCACACTACAGTCGACTCTCTCTAAGACGGACACCATCGGGACCGGCTCCAACTGTCGGTCTTTGAGAGGTGTCTGCCTTATGGGGAGTTAAGATATAGAGGATATTACATGGTTGCGCGGACATATGAAATTTATCTTCGAGTGTTCAAATCGATATCCCACGAGTGAGCGCAAGCAACCATGTAATATTCTGTTTATTATATAAACCTCCTAATTAGAATGTTTTTGGCGATTTTCCGAAGATTTTTGACCATTTTCCGAAGATTTCCCAAGATTTCCAAAATGTTGTCCAAAGGTCGAACGGTCGAGTCATTCAGCATCGAAACAGGGAAAGCTTGTCAGAAAATGTTTCGAAATCGATATCTTCACATGTGAAGATAACATGTTATTCTCATGTGTGAAGATATGATTTTTCTCAGCCAGAGAAATCCTGGTATTTCACTCTAGTTTATATAATAAACTGTAAAATGACTGAAAAACAGCAAGGACGGGAACAACACCAGGTGTCCGTCTTAGAGGTCGGTCCGATTGCCAAGGGAAATAAGTTTCGCTCCTGGGCAAGTAAAAATATAATTATGGTGGCCCAGTGGGCAAGTGAAATTAGCCTCAGTATTCAACGAGTCTGAGTGATGCCAAGAAATAGGAAGGTACAAGTGAAAACTAAAATTTACATGCCTGCTGAGCAAGTGGATGGGGGGGGGGGAGGGGGAAGGGGGGCTTTATTTCGTGGCAATTGCTTAGAGTGGGTGAGTTCATGGTGAGAACCATGTTACATGTAGTTGCTTGTTTCTCTCCAAATACAACACAATCAACAATTAGATAACAAGCTCAAGATTTCTAGGTGATAATTGATTTGCGCTCCAGCTGCATCTTAACTATCACCTCATAAAAATCGAGAGAAAATAATCTAATTGTTTAAAATTCTAGCTCATTTTACTTCAAATAAAGATTTCCACTAATCATTTCTCTACATATGAACAAGTATTAAACTTCACGCTTTAGTGAAAATTGTGCACACACTTAATTTTCATTTGAAGCTTTTGGCTGTAATTATACATGCTTATCAGTTCATAGCCTGCAATGCAGCAGTATAATACTGCTGCAAAATGTGTTCAAAATGTGTTCGCTTTCTAAAATTTTTAGAAAGCGAACACATTTTGATCAGGCAGGCACCATCTTGGACTCATACTCTGCAGAGGATTGGTTAGAGAAGAAAGCGTGTCCCAGGGAGCTGGAGCCCCCATCCAACATGGCCAGGAATCTTCTCGTTTGCTAGCCCTTGCATGGCTGTAGGAAACGCCTACACTGCAGGCAGGCCAATCAGTTCATTCAACAGACATTTTAAATTCAAGTAACAGTGATTTTCTTTTTTTATAGTGTACGAGTGCCCAGCCAATCAGATGACAGGATTTGAATTAGGATAGTAATGGAATGCTACTTAATTACCAGTAAAAGTAATTATTGCATTCTACACTTACCACCCAATCATCTTGCCATTCATTGTTCTGTGCGATATAGCCACAGCAGGTTGTGGTGGGGAAACCAAATTGCTCAACGGCAACAGTTTCTTGTCCCTTTCCAATCTTGTTGATCTCTGATGTTGCCTTGTTTAATTTGTTAATGTTATCCAGATGTAGCCTGCATGATGTGTCAGAGAGATTGATGTCAGTGCAGGTTACCAAAAAAACTCCCCCCTCCCTCCCCTTTGCTACTGTTGGACTGAAATTTCACAGAGCAGTTTTCTCTTCAGTGCTATTAAAAGTAACCCACTAAAATGTACCTTTGCTATGCACCACTCTATAATTGGTTTAAAAGAATTCAGCACCATGTACTCAACTTTTCAAATGTGCAGTTCCAGAAAATATCCATACCCACTCCACAGAAGATCATTGGAAATTCCGAGGGGGTGGGGGTAACAAAAGCCAAAATTTTTCATCCGTGTCCTTATACACGACCTGATACCAGTCTTAAATGTCATCAGATATGGCTCCAGCTTAACTGGAATTTCCAACCAAAAAACCTTCCTTGGGAGCTTAAGGGGTATGGATATTTTCTGGAACATTAACACAATGCAAAACATAAACCAATCCTGAAATTGGTTGGGTCCCAGTATTTTACTACTTTTGGCAGCGGTGTGCAACAAATGCACGCTTATAGAATTGCAGAATTTCAATCCATTTACTGTAGCCGGAATGGCACTTCGGTTAGCGCAGCCTAAATAGTACTTATTCCAGTTAGCCTGTTAAGGCTGGTTTTCACCAGGTCCAGGGATACGATGGAGTCTGAGTCAGAGCCAATTTAATCAGAGGGCTAGTGAAAATTGAACTGATGAAGTCGCAAGGAGAGTTCCTATTACATTTATGACTCTGTTGCTTATATGATCTAATGAAAACTAGATTGTCAGAGTCTCAAGCAGAAAGGGAGCACTCAGAAGGTGCGAGAACTAGTAAATTGTGATTGGATTGCTCTTCCTTTTCTGCTTGCAACTCTGATAAACTTTTCACTGGATCATGAGGTATGAAGTCATAAGGGGAATGGGAAAAATAGAAAGATTTTGATTCTCCCAACTTCGATTCTCTAAAGCTTATGACTTTGCTTACAACTCTGATTTTTAACTTTTAATTACCAGGTCGTTACTGCTCTTGCGACTCCAATCACAACTCTGACACTGACTTCATTGCTAGTGTAAAACAGCCTTTATGGTTAAACTTATTCAATATTGTGTAGTTCCAGAAAATGTCCATACTCCCCCCCACAGAAGGAATTGAAAATTCCTGGGGGAGGGAGGGGGGTCTCGAAGACCAACAAATTAAAAAAATGTATGGAGTTTAATTGGAATATCCAGAGGGGTGGGAGGTTCTCATAGAATTTTTTATCCCTTCCGTGGGATAAATATACTTTATAGAACTACACACATTATGTTCTTTGCAACTGTGCAGGTCTTCAGTTTGCATCTGTCACACACCACTTAATTGGCAGCGGTTACCTCAATTTTGCTGATAATTGTTTATATTTCAACTTGAATGTAATGTGCTGTACCTTCCAAGGTCTGCCCCCAGTTGCGATTGATATTTTCGTAAGCTTTTCAATTCAAGATGTTCCAAGATAAAAACCGCCCCACTTCCAGATGGATGTTCTAACACCTATTAAAAGTGTTAAAAATACAGTTTCAAAAACGTGTGCTATCCATAACAAAATTACGCACAGAATATTATTGTGGTTTTCAGTGAAATGCGAACTCTGAAATTCAATCCTCAACCAAAGGTTTAATATGCTTTTTGCTGCCATCAATCATCTTAGGCCATCCCAATGAAATGTTTTGTTTCTTATTGCCCTGTCTCTTGTGATGGTGGGTCGGTCGGTCGGGCAAGAAAAAAGAATGAACACTTTTAGGGATCTGGGTTCATTTAAGAAGCCAGGAGATGCAGAACCGAAAGACTTTGTTTCACTGGATCTCGCTGAAAATGTTGGAACAATCGTTAATGCCCTTGGCATGAAACAGCCTTTGAAAAACGTAGTATCAATGTAAATTAAAGACAAGGACATCAGATCATACCAATTGTTGTTAATAAATCAAGGTCGTGTCCTTGTAAATTAAAGTACTTGCCTCTTTGACTAGGAAATCTGGAAATTTTTCTTTTACATTTCGAAAAAAAATGGGTCGGTCGGGCGATGGGAAACGAAACATTTTATTGGGATGGACTTAGCGGACCTCTCGGGAAACAGAGGTTCACTTTAATCGGGTCAAAAGGTCAAGTCTTTCTGTTGTGATTGGTAGATTTCGATCCATTTTGTTTGTTTCTGTTTTCATGGTTCGTTGGCTGTCGCCATAATTATGATTGACGGCAGCGAAAAACGCAATCGTTTGTTGGATTTTAAATTTCAGAGTTCGCATTTCACTGAAAACCGCAATAAAGTTTCTACATCTCAGCAAATAAAATTCAGAAATAGTTCTAGAGTTCTTAAAGCAAAATTAAACTAGACAGCTTATAAAAGGCACCTCACATCTACGCAGGCTATTACAGCAAGGCGCCCAAAAGTGTGACCACTTTTAATTTATTCACATTCTTTCGTGCAGATTTAATCCACTCAAAAGCCGTGGATAGCCTGCAGTTGACCTCTGATTGGATTAAATCTGCACAAAAGAATGTGAATAAATTGAAAGTGGTCACACTTTTGGGTGCCTTGCTGTAAAGCTTATGTGATTTTTAAAAAAATATTTGAAGCCCACCTTAATTGGCTTAGGCACTCGCATAGTGTTAGTTCGTAAAATAGCTTCTAGGCTGTCAAATTCACCGTCGAACATTTTCCTAGCCTGAAAGAAGACAGTGAACACAAATTAAGTAAACATTTCTGCAATTTTTGAAAAGGAGATTCCCCTGCGGCGAAAGAACTGCTATAAATACCTCCGATTTTTCGTTGACTTTGACGAAAACGTTGCCATGATCAATCTCATAGCTTTTTCCTTCATTTATACAACCACCACCAGCAAACCCATTTTGTGGTGTGCAATTCTTTCTTCAAAACTTCCTCGAGTTTCAAAGGATGCGAAGCCTTCGCCATGTTTGAAACCGCGATAATAATGGTCAGCGCATTCAGTTTTGCGCATGCGAAGAAATGGACCAGTTTGTAAACTTTGAAAAATGGCGCGTTCCTTCGTAAAAATTCCAATGGTTTCGCTTTGATGGTTTCGCCGTTGTTTTAATAACTAAAATGCTTTGACTGCAGTCCAGAGAGCAAATTAAAAGATGTGATTAAGTTTCTGGATAGATCGGTTTATTTTGTGATCGAAATCGGCAATCAACTGGCCAACACATGCAGGATTTGCATAGGAGAACGTTTCGCATGGTTTGGAGGACTTCTTGAACTCGATTAGACAAGGGAATGAGTAAACTATGGAAAGTTTCAAAACCATTGACGGTAGTATAATAACGCAGAAGGAAAACAATCCATCTCTGGCAAAAGATGAAAGGGATCGAAGTGCGCAAGAGGGAAACTCAAATTTAAACTTCGTTCCTCAACTAGCTGGGGGTAGGTATTTACGTGTAATGTGCATGTTTGGAGTGATCAGTGGTTAAAAATCGATAATCGACTACATTTTTTATGAATCCGCACATTGACAATGGGTAATCGCTAAAGAAATGATTGCGCATCTTTTTGTGATATTTGATCTAGATTACTAATCAAGTTCCAATATCAATCGACTGCTGGGCGAAGGACCGCGGTCACGATCAGCCTTTTTGTGATCAATGAAAATTGTATTTTTGTTTGTGGAAAGTCACGGGAGGGAACCATGAAATTTGGTTGGAGGACACCCCTTGGAAAGGGGAATATGGAACCTAAATTCCAACTCTTTGCCAGACCTAAATATGTTATTTTCCAAACCATACCTCGTAAATTATTTCCATAGTACATCATTTTCATATACACCTTCAGACCAGTAAACTCTGTACCTGTTTTCAGACCTGGCTGTTTGTGTTTCTGATGTATTCACGGTCACATGAAGTGATAGATGAAAATCCCGCCCCCAAAAGAGATAAACAGGTTTATGTATAATGTGCATATTTTCTTGAGGGTCCCCCAAAACCAGACCCTATTTCAGAGCTAAATGATATAATCTTTGACCCATTTTTAGACCAAAGTATCTCAAAAGCTACACACCAAGGCAAGAGTACCCACCTGTCAGGCCATAGTTACTGTTGTTTACTAACTTGTAGGGGGGGGGGGGGAGACTGAAGCTTTGAAGAGAGAAAAGTAACATGTATTCCTTACAACTGTTAATAAAAGTGTGTTTTCTTGTCTTATGAAAGTGACAAAATCTCAACAACCTTTGAAGGTCAGGAACATGGCAACACAACCACAGAATCAAAAACCTCATGATCAGGCACAACTCTTGGAGAAGTTTAGGAAGCTGCGTCAATGGCAACAGCAACAACAAGAGAGTATGTTCCGTCAACAACAACAGCAAATGGAAACATTAAAGATGGAACAAAATAAACTTCAGAGCATCTTGGCAGCTCAGAAAAGACTTCAAGAACAGCAAACAACCTCGAGTCTGACAGTGCACTCTCCAGATTTAGTAATGACGTCAAGTAAGGCTGATACTGTGAGACAGAGTCCAGTGACTGCACAAAGTCAACCGCAACAAATAGTGAGGGCGCCGATGGCAATGGGTATGACGTCAAGGGCAGAAATTGAAAATGATGGTTATGAGCTTGTAGGACATAAATCTAATGCCTTGCCGAGATCTATACCTACATCTTCAGCACCACCAGTTACAATGAGTCAAGAAGATTTGGAATTACAAATGAGACCTGCTGGTTCACAGCAGTATAATGGAGCCACAGAAAGGCTTGAAGGAAGTTTAGCTTCTTTTAATGAGACCGTTTATCCTATGATGTGGAACTCATCAAACTACCGTCTTCCTCTGGGTTCAATTCCTCTTTCTTCTGCACCAATGGCTGTACCTTTACAAGGGCAGCCTGTTCGTGGTTCAGCAAATTCAAGTAACTTTGTACCCAATGTAGGAATTAATCTCAATAGACTCACTGAAGTCCCTTCAAGTTTTCAGAGTTCAGCTTCAACTCAGGAGCTGGGAAGATTACAGGGGTATCTTCCTGGAACAAATAGTCCAAGCCATTTAGAAATGAATGCGAGAGAGAGTGCAAACATAGCTCATCCTTACAACAGAGGTCCAGTTATGACACAGGAGTTAGAAGGATTGTGGAGTCACAGTGCTGGCACAAAAAACCCAGCCGACATTGACTTTCAAGTTGATGAACAATCAGAGGCGGACACCATGAGTGGGGTTTACCCTCTTTACGATTCTGAGCCCGAGATGTGTGCAAATGAGATGGATGAAGTAAATGAGGAAGACGGTTTTGATACAGAATCAGACGCTGAGGAAGATCTGGAAGAAACTAGTGAAAGGAATGCAACTGTAATAGAATTAGGGGCTCATCCTAAAGATGTGGAAGGAATGGTGAGTTCTAAGAGTATGTTGTGCAGATACAAATTCTTTTTGCTAGGCTCAATACATTTGATTTTTTAGTACTACTGGTAGTTGGGAGAATTTGTCTTTCTCTGTGGACTAGAAGAGGTATTCATGTCTTGGATCTTATAATCATGGTGATTGAAGATTAATAAGATCCAAGACACGAATACCTCTTCTAGTAATAGTCGCTGGACAAGTGACAACATGTTTTTCCCCAAACAGAACAAATTGTCATTCCCACCTGGCAACATCTGTAATCAAACAACCGTGCCAACGAACACGACAATTGAGACCATAAAATGCTCAGCTTGAATCCGCTGTCATAGCTAAACTACAAGTTTGTTGTGGATCCACGAGCCAAGATGTAATTTATCATCAATAAAAGGACAAACACATACATGTAAATAACTGACATCAATTTGTTAAACTTAAAACCATCTCCACTTTAGATAAATGAATTTTAGGTGATGATTCACAACAGAATACCCTCAGTAGCTCTGGGAGTGCTTGGTCTTATTGAAGCTGTGTCTGTTCAACTTATTCAATGACAGACATGTAATTACAGGTGGCATGTCAATTTACGTTTTTCTTGTCAGAATGAAAAGCATCTGGACCAGAGCAATACCGAAGTTGATGACGAAATGCCTATCAAGCCAGGCATAGGTAAAACTATAAAAACTGTAGTAAGCAGTTACTATAAACTTGTAATAAAAATATTATGATTCTGTCAGGGCTGAACCAACTGAAGCTGATTCTGTCTTACCTGTAAGACCATTTTAAGCGCTTAGATTATTAATGATTCTGATTGTTTATTTCAGTAGACCTCAGGTAGTTGACCTTTGTGGTGATGTTTTGTTTTTGCTACAAGTGCTTAACGCCTTTTATAGTTTATCCTCTGTCCACCTGTCCCAGTTGTCCATTTACATGTGGCATATTTGTTTCAGGAGGAGGATCTTCTGCTAAGACATTTGAGGAACTTTTAGAACTGCAACTCAAGCTTGATGAGGTTAGTGCTATGTGTTTCCTGACTGCTTGGCTGTTTGTACTGGCATTGTAGGAGGAGGATTATGTAACTGTAGCCCTTTGCAATATTCTTTGCTAGATGTATAGCCATGCAATGCTTGCAGAAGACTTTGTTGCTGTTGCCTCTTGCACGCATTGCTGGCCTATGCTGCTAGCCAATGTAGGTTGTTCACTATGGATTATAGATTAGACGTGTATTTAGACTTGTATAAATCTTTGAATTTCTTCAAAAAGTATTTTGCCTTGTTGATACTAACAGTAGATTTTGTAAACCATTGTGAAAGCAAACATCACAAATGTTAATGAACAACATGAACCTAACTACCGGTATGCAACATTTGTGTTTGTGATAGCATTAAGCAGTTTAGTGAAAGCAGATTTTATGGATTCTCCTTTAGGCAAGTTTGAACCACTGTGTGCTAGCCCTGAGGCCTTTCTCAGTGGCCTTACTTCATCTGTCAAGTAAAGAGTAAAAAAATGCCACTTGCCCATTCACTCGCAAGTGTTGGATAAAATCCACTAGCCCGGTAGAAAAATCCACTAGTCCCAGGGTTTCAGCAGTATACATGCTATTCAGAGTTGACTTTTTTATTGAGCAGCTAGCCTAATTATTTACAAATAAAAATATTGTGTGTTGAATCAAATTCTCTGATCAAGGCTTCCAAAGCAGTAACAAAAACCCAAAGTCCAAGTCAAAAGCCACAGAGAACATTTCTACGAAAAGGTCAAGGGCTTGCTAGATTCAAAGGAAAATCAGCCTCAAATAAGACAGGAACTCAGGGTCAGGAATCTGCTGGGCAGTCTGTGGCAGTGCAGCAGAGAAAGGAAAAGAAGGCTGGGAGTGCTGTGTCTGGTACATCTCAAGGAAATAATAAACAAAGTTCAATGAGTGGAGGCCCTGTGGCACAGACCAGGGTAAGTTCATTTTGGTATTGGAAAATTTCAATGAGAAAGTTCCATTGTGTGGAATACCCAAAAATGAAGACATGGGACTTAAGTGGGCGAGTGCCTGCACCTACTTCAATCCCTGCAATATTCCCTTAGTAATGGAAACTGGGAGAAACTGAGAAACATTTTCCAACATTTCATAATACTTTGTAATAGGAATAGCACAAAGAAGCGACCACTATGGAAAGGGGCATGAACCAGGAGTGTAAGGTACAAGAAGTGGGGGGTTTAGACACCCCCTGCACCCTCCCCCCTGCCCCCCCCCCCACACACACACACACACACACACTACATGAATATAAGGGTTTTCTTGTATAGAAAAAGAAAATTATGCTGATTGTTTGTTTGCCCTTGGCTGCTCTATCTATCACAACTATTAATCAATTAATCAAATCAAATTAATGATTTATTTTCCTTTGCATTGAAAAATAAGTTGAGGTGCATGGCAAGTCCAGAGATTTTATCTTTAGCTAAGAGGCTGGTCATGAACACTGTAAGATATTGCATTTATTGTTTGCTGTTTTTGACAGGTCACACGTAAAGTGGCATCTAAGAGTCCTCAGGTTGTGGTGACAGAAGCAACTGAACCAGCTACATTTGGGAAGGCACTACAATCCCGAGGTTCCATGGCCTCAAAAACCCAAGCAGCAGCCATAACGGTTACCAAATCTTTAATGATGCCACCAAGGTATAATGTCCTGGCAGAATGATGGTGATTTTCCAAAAAACACTGTACAGTCAACTCTCTTTTAATGGACACCTCTGTAAGATGGACTCCTCCATAAGACGGACACCTGGTGTTGGTCCCGTCCCTGCTGTTTTTCAGTCATTTTACTGTAACTTAACACCCTATATGACAGACACCTCTCTAAGATGGACAGTTGGAGCCGGTCCCAAAGGTGTCCATTTTAGAGAGAGTTCAATTTTACCCTTGGTACAAGTCGGATTTTCCTTTGTGTTATTTCATTATCATATATTACCATACACCAGAACAAAGGAAGACACCAATGGTACAGAGGGGAAAATTTAACCACAACATGTACATTGAAATGTTGGCATCTTATTGCCTTTTAAACTGCTGTCAGTCTGGGTTATTTTCTATTTGAACTTTTTTTTGTAGTGCCGTATCCACAAGAGCAGAGGAGAGCGATCCACCCGGTTTGCTTAACAGTATTGATGCTTCGTTTCAAATGAGATTACAAGAATTGGAAGAGAAACAAGAGGTACAAAATTACGTAAGGAACCACATACAGCTGTTCGCATTAACTGAGACATGTCATTTTTTAAAGGGGCAGTATCATGAGCATCACTTCGAAAAGTCAAAAGTCAAAAGAAATAATTACATTGATGGGAACCTAAAAATAATGGTCTAGCTTTGTTAAAATTACTATAACAGTCCACTTAAGTAACAAAAGAGGTATTATCATGAATTGTACAGGCACGAGATTTCAATCAAAAATTGAAAACGTCTGGCAGACATTTTCAAACTCTGCCCATAGGCCATATGTCTTGAATAAATCGTTAAAAACTCATTACATTTTGCTCTCCTTTGAATGATTCACTAACTATTTTCACCTTGGTGTTCTAGGCGCATCTTGTGAATGGGCAAAGCTTTTTAGTCATAATTTTAGCTCCGTTATGGCCACAAATGCATCAAAATCACTTTAAGCTGCCCCTTTTAAGCCTGGCACACATTGGAAAGTTTTTATCTCCAGTCACCTTGCCTGATGTGTTGGCGTTGTGTGGCAATGTTGCATGAACTTGCATGTAGATACATCAGCATTCGCGGGCTACACATTAGGTGGACGTTTTACACTCCTAATGAAAAGTGACAAAACTTACTTGTACATATTGTCTACTACTTTTGAGTCCCAAGGTTCACATGAAATTTCCCCTATTGTGCCTTTCAATAAGAAGTGAACTCCAAAGTTCAAAACCCAATGAAGGATTGCATTTTTTGCTGCCATCAATCATAATTACTGCGACAGCCAACGAACCTTGAAAAAAGGAACAAACAAAATGGTTCAAAATCCACCAATCACAACTGGCAGTCGTGACATTTTGAATTGGTTTAAGTGAACGTCTCTTTCCTGAGAGGTACTCTGCTTAGATGATTGATGGCAGGGAAACACATGTACGTAGCATTTGATTGAACAAAGTCCGCATGTCATTGAAAGGTGCAGTAAACTGCCTTACACTGTCACACTGACAGTGTAAAGTCTTGATTAGGAAAAAAATGTCTAAGTTTTCTATTAACTCCTGTGTGTTGAAACTGAAGGACATGTACACCTTATTTTTTCTCGAATGTAGATGGAAGAAGAGGAGCTTGAAGAATTTGAGCTTTTGGAACAAGCTGCGGCAAATGCTTCCTTCTCATCCAACTCTTCAGTGGTGGTCAAAGTGTTGGCCAAAGCTAGAGGAAATTTGCAGGACAGTAAAACTGTCATTAGTGGACGAGGTGTAGACGGTGCCAATAACAGAGGTGAATGTACAGACTAAAGTTTTGTGATTTTAGGTTGTGCATGGGCAGAAACTAATCCTAATATTCCTTCCTAGTCTTACTTATTTTTCTTTCTATCTTCATAGCTATTTCTTTTTGTCACTTCACTTATAGTGTGTCGACTGCCAAATGCACCTCGCACTTGTAAAAGTGTGCTGGACATTGGGAGATGATTGAAAGTTGATAACAAAACTCATAGTCCAAGAAATGAGAAATTCATGGTGGCAGTTTGAACAAGCAAAATTAAACGCAACTTCTTGCAAAACACATAATGATACACTCTAACCTTAACTCTGTATCTGCTAACACCGATTTAAAAAATGGTTCTAGTGCGTCCAATGTTCCTGCATTACATGTACGCAACATTTTCCCACTAGCTCACGTATGCCTTACTGCCTACCTCTTTGTTCAAGTATAGGAATGCTTAGTTAGTCTTCAATCTCTTTTTTCCAGGTCCAGGAGGAATTCTTAGTCCTGTAGACACAGGTTATGGCAGTGGAGATGCTAAAGTAGCTTTATCGGTCGATTATCCTGGACACACTGGTATAGAAGGTCACATGAATGAACTTCAGGAAAATGGTAATTGTTAAATTTGTTGGGTAAAAAGTGATAAAGCTGTGAAGGAACAGATACGGTTCGTAAGTGACGAACTTCTTTGTGCCCTCATCGCCTGGCTGTTTGGCAGAGTATTGCTACTGTACAGTCAACTCTCGCCTTGCGGACACCTCGCTATTACGGACACTCGCTATTACGGACAAAATGCAGATCCCCGGTGAAAGCCATAAAGGTTTGGCTGGAAATGACTCCTGCTATTACGGACTCTTGCTATTACGGAATAACGGACACTTTTGTGGAACCAACATGACAATTTTATTGTTTTGCCTCTCGATAAGGCGGACACAATGAACTTCTCATCTGACTTAATTACATAAAATTGCAGTCCGTTGCTCGTTATTTGTCAAAACACACTTCAAAAGACTTCTGAATATCTACTTTGCATTAATTCCTTCAGTGGCTGTACAACAGACTTCGCTTTTTCACTTCAACTTGCGCCTTTTCACTCCAGACCTTATCGGAAGAATCCAGCCCCCATCCTACTATCGTAACGTCTGCTTAGCAGTTTTACCATTGTTGATAATCCCGTCGTAGTCCGTATGTTATCGGCACTTCTGTTTTCACACCCCGCTTTTACGGACTCTGACTTTTACGGACACTAAACGACGTCCCGAGCGTGTTCGCTATAGCGAGAGCGGTCTGTATTTGGTGAATAAAGGGCGTTATTGCATGTTACAATGTACATTAATGATACAATAAAGGGTTCTTCACTAAATCTCTTTTTGTTCTCCAAAAACAGATAGCGAGGATGAAGGTAGTGATGTGACACTGCAGGAAATGAGCTTGGACAGTGCTTTAGAACCAGATGATAGTCGTGATGACAAAAGACAAACAGCCGGAGAGCAGCAGAAAGGTTTTAGCTTTGTGACATTTTGTTATAACTTGAATAAAATGCGTATTTCTTCGTGCGCTGTACGACCCGAAGAATTCCAATCTGATGACGTAGCCCTTGGTGCCCAAGTTTTTAAAATTTTCGCGCGCATGTAGCAGTCAATCACATTTACATGGGTTGGATCTAAAGTAAGATTTTCTCACGGGAAGAAGACACCTTTAAAATAAGTATACTTTTAAATTTACGTATTAGTACATGCCAAGTGAAATCAAATGAAACGTTTTATTCCTTAATCGTGTTATTATTGCCTTCATCACAACTTTCCATTTACTCCTAAGTCAATCCATCTCGAAACATCTTTTTAACTTGCATGTGTCTCAGTAAAAGCAAAACATAACAAAAATTTTCTTGTTTTACTTTCTGTTCATCTTCAGTTGCTTTTTTCTGTACAAAGAAATCGCGAAAAATTAAGTGACTTGATTTGAAGTAGTAAGGTAGTAGTAAGGTATACCTCCAGTCATTTAAGTCTTCACCCTTTTTCCTGAGATAAATAATAAAGCTGCGTGCTGCATATCTTGCGCTCTGTTTTCTGGGCAATTGGATAAATGCAAAGACAAGCCATGAGCTAATGTAAAATGGCTATGAGCAAAAGGCTCATATACCCTTTAACGTCTTGTCATAATGTTTTTTTTTTATTTGTTCTAGCTCCTTTGTTCCATGAACCAACTTCATCACTTGAAATTGAGGACGACTTCAATGACGAGGAGGCATGGGGAGCGATAAAGAAGCAAGTAGGGACCCATCCAGGGCATGTTAAGAACAGGATCGAAGACGATTCTGATGACGATGATGATGATAGCGATGTAACAATCAGTGACATCTTCCCTCTTGTGACCTCCACCCCACCTGCACATCTAAAAGGTGGCCAGCCTCAGAGGAGCACAGCGCCTGGAAGCAGTGAAGCTGATGGCCTGGCAGCATCAACACCACCAACATCTGCCCTTGTTACCAAGCTGTTTCCACAGTTAAAGCCGAAACAGAAAGCCGTTGTAAGTGGTCTTAACTTTTGCAACTGAATGTCTTTTCCCAAATTCAAAGCTACATGTATTCTTGACGACTGAAGGTCTTTTCCCCAATTCAAAGCTATTGACTGAAGGTGCTATTAAACTAACTAAAGCCAGGTTTCGTGCAAAACATCTTGCAGTTTTGTTACGCAGTTATGTGGCAAATTGTACAATGTACGTAACGAAATGTTTATTAGACAGTGTAACGCAGATTAGGCAACGCATAAAATTCTTTGCAAAGCTGTGAACAGTAGCGTTTTATTTTAGTTCGACCTTTTGCCGTAACGAAGATGAAAAAATGTTAATAGCAGTCACTGCGCAAGTTGTTAAGCCATGTTCCACGATAAATCGCTCAGTGTGTGGTTTCTTTTCAAAGGGGATTTTATTCATCCTGTTTGAAATTTAAAGTTTTGAAGTTGCGTTCTTCTGCTCTTCTTACTTGAACAGGATGATCAAAAGTCTTTTGACAAGAAATCAGTCACCAAGCGAAACAAGAGAGGTTGAACAAACATCACGTTTCAAGCTACGTTTCGCAAAACTGATCAACATTCGATAAGATCCGCAGCCATTTGGCAAACGTTTAATCCACCTTTGGTACTAGTGTAATGATTCGTTGCTTTTCTCGCTGCAGCAGCCTGCTAGCAAACAAGTGGCCAGTGACGTCCCTAACGCCCAGTCTGGGCAAGAGAAGAAGGAAGAGCCTGTAGACACAATTCAGAGTATGGCGGTGAGGGAGAAACTCAAAGAACTGGAAACTGAGATTGACAAGTTTAGAGCTGAGAACGCAGCTTTGGCTAAGATGAGAAGTGAAAGAGAAGAGGTGAGAGGAGAAATGTTTTGTTACGCAGTTAAGACAAGCAAGGAAAATCAGTTTTTAAAAAGAAAATAGCGTCGTTCTCATAGGAGGAAGGTTAAAGGGGCTAGGTCACGGTATTTTAGGTAATTCTATTTATTTTCGTCAATTAAGAGCTCTAAACTTCAAATTGGCAGAGCAAAAGTCTTTTATTGGCAAAATCACGGCCACATAACAAACAAGGATGATTTTTGAGCATTGTAAATGACACTTTCATACATAAACTTGAAAAAAGTCGGGCCGACGTTTTTCAAGTTTACCCGAACGCAATCCGTTTTAATCTTCTCGAATTTTGCCCATACATGCCGCTTTTTGGTCTTTCTGTGTTTCTTTTGAGTCCTTCTACAGTTTTAAGCCGTTAGTGTGATATTTCAGTTAATTTTATGACCAGTTGGTCAGTGCCGAAATTGCGTAAAATTGCGTGACACAGACATAGCTCCCTTAATCGTGTATCATTAGCTACTGTAGCATTAGCATTTTTCCTAATTTTTACCAATTATTGCTTGAAGCCTCCTTCGATGTATTCGAACTTGGTTCTCCAGAGCAGGGCAAACCATGTTAAATTCTTTTTGGTATTTGTTGCCCCTACATGTTATAGAGACGGTTTGTTGTTCCACAGGGCTTGAAAACACTCCAAAGTGAAATTGCCGCCTTCGAGAAACAGAAAACAGAGGAACTTGAACGATTAGAACAGTTCAGAGAGGAAGAACTCCGAAAGTTACGGTATGTGCTCTTGACAATACATTTTGCAACTGCTGATATTAGACATCTAATAGAGTTTTTTTTAACCTCTCGGAGAAAAATTACCAAGCGAAATTGTAACGACGAAAAAAAAACTGCTCAGTGGGTAGGAATCAGGGGGGGGGGAGGGCAGATTTTGCACCAACTTTACTGTTTGTCCAAAAAGTCATTCATTGTTGGGTTAACCCTTTCAGTGCTGAATTTCTCCAAAAACTGGGTTTTTTTCTACCGTTAAACTGAATTTTTGATGGTACGATCCTGAATTTCCCTTAACTTTGCTTAAAAAGCACTTTTCCACAATGCAGCAAGATTTTGAGGAAGATTCCATTAAAAATTGTACAAAAATGTACTTTGGTGCATGCGCATAAGCCAAAATTTGGACTTTTCCATTTTTTTTCTTGCTCCTTTTCCTTTCGTTTCTCTTGGCTTTGTTATTTCCACTACTTTCTACTGTATCCATCCTTCCTTTAGACCAAAAAAGTTTTGATAAAAACATTGGTAAACCCTGTCAAGAGGACCTCGATCTTTTACAGGTGTTTTGGCCTTTTTAAGCACCGATTTTGCACTAAAAAGTGATTGACTTTTTCTCGATTAGCTCTGTTAGGATGCGACCGATACGCAAAATGAATAGTTCTTTGAAAAGGTCAAACCTAGCTCTATCAGATGCTTATCACCAAAATCTGCTGACTTTTAAATTAATGACGTCACAAGTGGTTCATTGACTGCTCCTCCAAATGTCGACAAAAGTCGACTTTAGCACTGAAAGAGTTAAAATAAGATATTCAACTTTTGTTTTGTAGCCGTGAAAGACGAGTGTTTGAAAAATACCAGAAAGCCGCCCGTTCAATGCCAGACAAGAAGGAGCGAGATGAAATCGAGAGCCTGCGAGGACAGGTACTAAATAAAACTACAAGAAACAATAAATTTAAACAAAATTTCTATCAAAACTTATTTAAACTTATGCTATTCTTTCCATAGATAGCGGAGTTACAAGAAGAGCTTAAGCGACGTGAATCACGTTGGTCAGCGGCATCGACACGTACCCGTCAGAGGATTGAGGCATTGGAGCAACAGAACAAAGAACTACAAGATGAAGTCAAGCTGTTAGAGCACTATCGATTGCAACAGTGGAGAGAAGATGAACAGGCTAAGGTAGCATGATTACTATTAATTAAGTCTTTGTTTGCCTAGCTAAATTGTTAACTAACGATTATTCCACGAGTGCGCGTTGGATCACTGATGAGATGGTAGATAGCCAACTCGGCGCTACGCGCCTCGTTGGCTATAACGATCTCATATCCAACAAGCGCGAGTGGAATAATTGTTTTATTAAAAACGCCCAAAGAATTGCAATATTTGATCTCCCCAGCTGTTTTTGTTGACGCGTATCGGCTGTCATATTGTGGTCAATGGTATATGAGCTCATATACCATTGCCTGTTAACCAATCAAAACCCAGGAATTGCAATATACCATTGCTAGTTTTTAATAACTGCGGTTAGTCTTGAAATACGAGAATAGCTGACATTCTAGCTGTATTTAATTCAGTCGTTAGACTGCGAGATACCTTTTTTAAGAGGGGCCTGAAGTGGTAAAATGGGAACTGAGATCTGGCAAATTTTCACTGGGAAAATGAGAGTTCAGTCACTGGAACTGGGAATTAAAAACAAAAAAAAACAATGCAACTGGGACTGGGAAATGGGATTTATACCGGCTCCCCCTTTCAGGACCCTTCTTAAATAATAAAGGATTTAACGAAACGAAATAAATTGTGTCTATTGGCAGGCAATAGAGATAGAGGAATCCAGACCGAAGAAACCATTACAACGAAAAACAGCCAAGACATCTGAAGAAGGTAACGCTATCTTACAGGCCAAGCGATTCTTCCAAAAAGGAAAGTTTCCAGGCCAGTTATGAAGTTCAATTTTTCTGCAGTCATTTCCCAACAAAACTGTATCGTATACAAAGGTCGACCTGGTGCAACTAACCTGTACTTGACGCAAGATACGTTTAAATTAATTCTATTATTTGATTGCTCGGTTTACTTTATTCGTGACTTTCATTCGTCCAGAATGTCACGCACTTGTTTCTCTTTTAGAGCATTATTGCACTCAACCGGGGACTATTGCATTACAAGTGTGCCATGTGACGAATTTGGCCGATGATTTAACAGAGACATTGTGTTGTAATAAATGTAGCAAAACTCGATATCTTGCTATTCAGTTTGTTATTGTTTTCTTTCTCAGAATCAGGACCCAGGCTTCCTCTCCGTCACCGATCCCCTCCCATGATACCAGCTCTGGTCGAAGCAGTTCCCAGGTCGACTCCGGAAAATGCAACCGGTGATTCTGAGAACAGGTGAAGTCCTGTCATTCACTTTAACTGAATTTTGCTGTCTGTGCTTCAATGAGTGTAGTTACTAACAGTTACGCAATTAAGAAGTTTGTTTACTTAAAAGGACTGCTGCTTTGTTTGGCGACAGTTTCTGAACTCGTGAACTGACAACTCAAAACCACTTTTCTTAAATTCTTTTGCAGGTTGCTCCCTGCTAGTATAGATGCAAACAATAATCAAGCTGAGATGCCTCGTCAGGACGAAGATGCATCAATAGATGTGCTTTCTAAATCGAGCGAAGAAATACCTCAAATAAACTCTAACGACAAACCTCAAGAAGATGTTAGCCAAGAAATCCGGAAATCCAAACGAAGGTCAGTGGTACTGAAAACTACTTTGTAGCAAACCTTAGGAATCAGCCAGAGTAAAGCCTCGCTCTCGAAAAAGAGTCACGTGATCCATGTAGTGTCTGATTGGTTGTTTCTTGCGCGCGAAAATTCGAAGCCGAAAAACAACCAATCAGAGACAATCAGAGACAATCTCTGTAGTGCAACGTCATCAGAATGGAATTTTTCGGCTCTTTTCTCAGAAGTCTATCGAGCGGAGCGCAAGAACTGAAAAGTCCACATTTGTTTTAGTTTACCGAGTCTTATCCTGATCGTCAAAGGCACTCAGGATTTAAACAGCAGGAAATACAGTGTTCATAAATACTGCAGCAGCTATTGCTTTGAAAGTCTGAGCACTTGTAGCCTTTAAGTGAAATGGGCCTTTTTGACGAGATTTCCCCACAAATCCACCACAACAGTATAACATTTATACATTGGCTGATTTGACAGGACAAATCTGACTAACAACGGAATTCTGTTCTCGAATATGCCGGTCTGGCCGGCCAGTACTGACTAAGGGTAAGCGCCCTTATACTGGATTTCCACTGACGCGTAATTTTTTACGTGTGTTTTCGTACGTGAAAAAATTTAGAGACAATGTATGAACGACCTGCGTAAACGTTTACGCAAGTCGTTTATACATCGTCTCTAATTTTTTTCACGTACGAAAACACACGTAAAAAATTACGCGTCAGTGGAAATCCACTTTAACTTACCGTTTTTCACTCAGTAGCCCACGGCGCAGAAGCAAGACACCAGACAGCAGTGAAAAAATAAAACGAAACGTTCACTTCCAGGATGAGGAGAAAAACGACCAGGATGGCCCAAGGGAACACAGCAATTTAAGTGAGAGAATAGCTAGGCCAGATCCACGAGAAATACTGCATCCCGATGGAAAGGTAATATTAGTGGTGGATTCTGAGGAGCTCGAAAAAAGGGAGCAAGAACGGTCCCCTCCCCCCTCCTCCTTCCCCTCGAGGAGAGGGGAGAGTGAAGGTGGGCCGTTTTGTAAAATGGTTTTAGGGAGTGAACGTAAGCTAAAAATGATCTGTAGCTCCTTTCAGTTTTGGCTTTACAAACGATTCAAAAAACGTTCTAATACCTTTTCGACTTTGTTATCTTCAGCAGTGATTAATTTTCAACATCACCCTGCTATGTTTCAACAAATTGAATAAGGAATGTTAGGAGAATAAAGGTGTTGACCACCTTGGGAAAAAATCCTGACTGAAAACTAAATTCTCCGAATAAAAATCAAAGAAAATGTATGAAAACAGTAATAAGAATTTGTATTCTGATCTTGAAACTGATTTGGTTGCAGGTAGAGAAGGTGAACAGTGATGGCTCCCGCGTAATTACCTTCGCAAACGGCACAAGAAAAGACATCAGTGTTGACGGGCAAACTATCATCGTTACGTTCTTCAATGGAGACATCAAGCAGATAATGCCCGACCAGAGGGTGGTAAGGCAAACTTTGTACTTCGTAAGGTAGATATATACAGGGGGGGAGATGTTGGCTCGTACTAAGAAGTCATGTGCGGTTCTTAATCGATGCTAATGCCAAAAAGTAACCGCTCCTCACCGTGCGCCGCGCTACTCACTCGGAGGAGAAAGTTCCAGTTTAATTGTCTGAGCCCGCGATTTTCGTCACCGACGTTGCTAAGCAACATACGTATCCCTATTGCGTCATACTTTGTTGGATAATACTGAACAATCGGAAACCCTTCGAGTGCCTCAGCAAAGATTTCCAAAAGCGGCACGTTACCGACCGTGTTTGCGTCTTTTGTGGGACGCGATCCGATGTAGGCGCTACAAGAGGAGTTTAGATTCGGAAGAGAGTCTCGAGGAAACTTGTACAGTGTCGGTTTTGACGACTTTCAAGGTATAAACGTACACTCTTTAAAAGGCTAAGGTAGCATGGACGTATCACAGAGATATGTTCTCCTGCTTTTGCAACACGCAACTGTCTGAAGAGACGAATTACAGGCCTTAGGGTGAAATCAAGTGAACTATTTAACGTTTTTTTTTCTTCTGGACCAGATTTACTATTACTCAGACGCTCAAACAACACATACCACTTACCCAGACGGAATGGAGGTCTTACAGTTTCCAAGGTTTGCATTTTCATGTTGTAAAGAATACTGTTTTTTGCGCGCTTTAAATGGCTATTTTAAACCTAAGTTTTTGTTATCACTCTGCACTTTTTTGTAAATCATGCACGGACGTTTCTTTTTTAATTTTAAACTTTTGGCAACAGAACTTTCGGTCCTAGTTATTACCTAATTTGGTACACAATATCGCAATTGTTTTTCTACCTCGAGGTGAATAACGGAGATATTTACCTCGCCGAAACCAGTATTGAGTAAGGAGAAGTATATTCCGAACTTGGGCAAAGTGTGCAAATCATATCATCCAGAAACCTGTTTTTTACCGTTCTCTCGTCATTAACGTTACTCCTTTCTTATTTTTTTTCTTAGTATATACAAGTCAAGTAGGGGTTTATTTTTGTGCTTCAGAATTATTTTTGTTTCTTGTGTATTTAGCAAACAGATTGAGAAGCATTACCGTGATGGTACAAAGGAGATCATCTTTCCTGATCAAACCATCAAGTATCTGTACCCTAATGGCGCGGAGGAGTGTGTGTTTAGTGACGGTACTATACAGAAAGTTAGTGTTGAAGGAGAGAGAACAATTGAATTCCCAAATGGACAGCGGGAAACTCATACCAAGTTCTATAAAGTAAGTAGGACCATGTTGTTATTGTAAGACCAACATTTCGCAGTGTAGGAAGAAAATTGTACAGGAGAAAGATATGGTGATAACAATGATCTAGCGTTCCGAGTTCGAGCCCTGGCTCCGGTTGTTTAAAGGATGTATAACGCTATCCACTGGATAAATCGCTTTCCAATGGATAAAACAGCCAATGCTATCCACAGGGTAGTGTTTTGTGGTGGAGAGCGATATCTACCCTGCCTGGCCGGGTTCTTTGTTTTGTGTTTTTTGGCAAGACACTTTACTCTCACAGTACCTCTGTTTACCTAGAAACATAAATCATTTGGGTACCGGCCCACTGTTGGGGCAACTTGACAAATTGCTGGGGTGGGGGCAACCTGCGATAGACAAAAACGTTCCATTCAGGAGAATTAGTAAGGTCCTGCGTCGCTTGTTGCAAAGCGGAGTTTATCTCCGGCCTAGAACTGAAGTAGCCAGTGTAAACTGACAAACTGCTGGGGTGGGGAGAGGGGGTGGGGGCAACCAGCGATAGACAAGCGTCTCATTCAGGGGTAGTAGTGAGGTTCTCTGTCGCTTCTTGCAAAGCAAAGTTAATCCCCGGCCTAGAACGGAAGTAGGCGCGAAGATGGAAGACATATACAGCAATAAGCAACTGATATTTTAGTCAAATTTAGGTCTTAAGAGGAGCTAATAGTGTTTTTTTATGTTTGTTTTTCACTCTTGTCTAGAAAAGGGAGTACCCTGACGGTACAGTGAAGACCGTCTATCCCGATGGTCGTACGGAGACCCGTTATGCTACGGGACGAGTGCGGGTCAAAGATCGGGACGGGCGGGTCTTAGTCGATTCTTCAAACCAAAACAGATGACAGTAGCTGCAAACTTGAAAGGATTTCACTATATTGTATAAAGAAACACAGAAACTGTATGTTAAGGCAACTGTCTTTTTGTAGCGCAGTCGTATGTTCTTATTTTTGTACTGTTCTCTAGGCTGAAAAAGAATGTTTCGTGAAAGTGTGTTTGGTTTTCTGTAATAACTCTGAAAAATAATTATTTATCGAATCGTGCTCGTGAGCAGAGTAAATAAAGTGACTTGTCTAGATGGACGATTTGTACGTGTGAGTAAAATAAAGTTTATTTTTGAGGTCGTTCTTTATACAAAGTTCACTTGCTTGTTTTTTTGTTGTTGTTGTAATTGTTGCTGCAAGATTTGTTTGGTTGTTGCTTTTGTTTTTGTTTTGCATTCGGTCCCGGTAAGAAGGATCTAACAGTGCTGTCGGAAAATGTATAATACGGGCAACTTTTTTCTTTCAACTTGTCTCGCATTATTGTTGCAATGCAAGTTGTAAAGAGTTGTTGCGCGCATTACCACCCGTGTTGCAAGTTGTAAAGAGTTGTTGCGCGCATTACCACCCGTGTTGCAAGTTGTAAAGAGTTGTTGCGCGCATTACCACCCGTGTTGCAAGTTGTAAAGAGTTGTTGCGCGCATTACCACCCGTGTTGCAAGTTGTAAAGAGTTGTTGCGCGCATTACCACCCGTGTTGCAAGTTGTAAAGAGTTGTTGCGCGCATTACCACCCGTGTTGCAAGTTGCGGTAATAGTCAGTTTCTAACAGACTATTAAATGACAGCTGATAATAAACTCACACACAAAGAGTGCATGGTGCAACAAATCAGATGCATGGGAATGATGTTATTTACACTAGACCCCAAGGGCGAGTTTTCTATGAGAGCAGTTGACAATCGCTCAAAGAACATAGGAGAGCGAATTTTCAAACATGGCCATGAATAAGAAAGAATGGTATGAAATTTGTTTATATAAAAAATAAAAAAAAACTGGCATGGCAAGTTCACCATCTTTAATTATTCAGATAGATGAAACTGGATTAACAAGAATTTTAATTTTGACCAAATCTGTTAAATGGACCTGTTTTCAGAAAAAAACAGAGATAAAAGTAACATTAATATCATTTTCTTTCAGGGTTTTCACGAAACGTTCTGACAAATTGTTTACCTTAAGGAATTTCTCTTTAAATTTCTGTCTGTAATTGTTTATATTAAGTTTGCTTGTTAAGTTTGTTTTGGCCAGTAGCCCAAAATGATTTTCAAGTAATAATTATTTTAAATTTTAAATTTTTTTCTCAAATGTCGGCATCAAACTGCTTTTTAAATTTCTGTCCGAATTCCTGCGCCAACTGCTTAAAGGCGAGCACCACATTGTCACATTCCGGTCCCAGCTCTTCCAATGAACAACTGCGAAACAAGAAAGGAAGACAGATTACTTACACATAACACTTTTTTGGTAGCAATTACTTACAACTACACACTCTTTTTAAAAAATGAAAGGTAAAAATATTCTTTTACAAAAAAATAAAAATCCAAGTTAAGGATTCCATGCCGACGTCTTATAAACTCCGAATTGTGACCCATACTGCCGGAGCTTATTCCGGTTCTGTAGCTTTAAGCGGCTAGGCATATTTCTTCTCCCCCCTGAATGGGATACTAAGCCATCGCAGGGTACCCCCCCAGCATTATGTCGCCAGTATCCATTTATACACCTGGGTAGAGAGAGGTACTGTGAGAGAAAAGTGTCTTCTTGAGAACACAACACAGTAACCCCGGCCAGGGCTCGAACCCAGACAGCTCGACCTGGAGTCCGGCGAACTAACCATTAGGCCACCACGTTGGCTTCCTCTAAAATTTTTTTTTACCTGATCGATTTAATGGTAAGGCAAAAGTCCTTCAGCACAGTGAAAACATCCCCAGCCTTGATTCTACGAAATAAAAATCAAGCAAATAAACAAACAATTTTTATTTTGTGCCTTGAATACGACACTCATTAATAGACAGTCCCATGCAGCTCTGAAGGGAAACAAAAAACAGTTCGAGCTAGCGGGGCTTAAGTTATCGGGATTGGCCACCTTAAATTTTCGAAAATTTAAGGTGGCTCTGCAACTCCTCCAGAGAATTTTTTTTAACTTTGCAACAAGATGTATCTTAACGTGCTGTTCATTATTCCATTATAAAAAATGGGGGTCAAGGACTCGTTTTTCAGTTATAAACAATTAAAGCTAAAATTAAGGGTGTCTTAAACAGGCTTTACTGTTGCTATGGTTACCAGTGACGTCAAGAAAATAATCACAATGTGTTTTTCAATGATTGGACATTTGTTTGATACCATTTATGTAGTGGTAACTGATGAATTTTTGTAGCATTGACCCATCAAAGTTTATAAGAGCTGGAATGTACTGAAAACTGTTTTAAGCCTCCTTAAATGACGATTGCACATTTCAAAGCCAAATGTCAATAAACTTGAAAGGCAAGGTAAAGGCAGGAAAAGTAAATAAAAATTAAGCATTTACTTTACTAACCCATTTTCATTCACAATAACTGTGGCGGATCCGTGCTTGAAGAAATCAAGTGCATAAGCGTTCAAGCGTCGAACACAACCAAATGAGTTGTATTTCTTCAGAGGAAGAGTGGGAACGACGTTTACGTCCGTGTAAACATCTTGACGAATAATCTAAAAGAGAAAGTAATGTCTGATCGTAGTTTATTTTAACCCTCGGATGTAAAAGCAAATTCATACCCCCACCATCGTACAAGAGGGGGGGGGGGGGATTGAAACCCCTACCTGGAGTTTTCGTTCTATTAAGGCGCAGCAAAATTATTTTGCATTGAGAAGAAAGCCGGTAGCTTACTCCACAAGATGACATAATTTAAATGGGCTGTGACGTCATTAGAGCAGCTATCTTGGATTTCAACATTTTCTTAGAAAGTCACAAAATAATTGAAATTGATGAAAAATCAAGCTAGAATGCTTATGGAATTTAAAAGTAAACAAATCGCGCTTTTCTGTTTAAAAAAAAAATTGAAAAAATAAAGAAAAATGTTAAAAACGATGATCTTTGGCGAGACCTGCTTGTAGTTAAAACATGGCAACGTCAAATATTATGGACACACATGGTTGACATATCAAAATTTCCGCAAAGGATGGATGAACTGCTACTGAAAGTTTCAGCTTGGTAGGGTAAATATATTTTTCAAAATTTCGAAAAAAACCTTAAAGGGGAGTGGCACCCAACACCCCCCCCCCCCTCCCCTCCTCAACCCTCCTTGTACGTCCGAAGGTTCAATCAAACTTTGCAACTTAAAAAAACAATGTAAATTCCGCGCTCAAGCCTAGTCGCCCATCAGGCCGGAGCTTACCTCGCCTTTCGTAGCATTAAGGGACAAGGAGTATTTCTACTCCCGCCTTGGATGAGATACTAGTCCGCTGCACGTTTAAAAGACTTTTCTACATTAATATATACAATAGAGTAATAAATAAGCAGGGTAATTATAAACAGTAATATATAAAAATCTTGAAGTTCAGTATTTGAACGTTTCTCCAAATCTTAAAGCTCAATATTTTTTTTGTTTTTTTTTGAACGGGTGTCCAAATCTTGAAGTTCAATATTTAAACACGTGATCAAATCTTGAAGAATCTTGAAGTTCACTATTTGAACGGGTATATAAATCTTGAAGTTCAATATTTGAACGTCTGTTCAAATCTTGAAGTTGAATATTTGAGCGAGTGTCTAAATCTTGAAGTTCAATATTTGAACGGGTGTAAAAATCTTGAATTTTTAACATTCGAACGTGTGTTCAAATCTTGAAGTTCAATATTTGAACGCGTGTCCAAAACTTGAAGTTCAATATTTCAACGTTTCTCCAAATCTAAAAGTTCAATATTTTAACGCGCGTCTAAATCTTGAAGTTCAATATTTGAACGGGTGTAAAAATCTTGAATTTTTAACATTCGAACGTGTGTTCAAATCTTGAAGTTCAATATTTGAACGCGTTTTGAAATCTTTAAGTTCAATATTTTAACGCGTGTCCAATTCTTAAAGTTTTATAATTGAACGCCTTTCTTAATGTTGAAGTACAATATTTGAACGGGTTTAAATCTTGTAGTTAAATATTAAAAAGGGTGTTAAATATTTGAGCGTGTGTCTAAATCTTGAAGTTTAATATTTCAACGTTTCTCCAAATCCTAAAGTTCAATATTTGAACTCATGTCCAAATCTTGAAGTTCAATATTTGAAAGCGTTTCTGAATCTTGAAGTTCAATATTTGAACGTGTGTTAAAGTCTTGTAGTTCAATATTTGAACGTGTGTTAGGGTGTCCCTGACATAAGAAGCCAACCCAGTTCGCTATAAAAAGCCATTTTTAACTAAAAATGGCGTTTCAACTTTACAAAAATGTGTCGTATGAAATGCGTTGAGAAAATTCTCACCTTTAGCAAATGATCAATTGGCTCACGATGTCCTACTTCATCCTCGTCTTCGTCACTTTCAGATTCGTCTTCAATCTCTTTATCTACAGGCTTGCCGTCTTCACCTCTCTCACCGCTTTTGCTGTTACCGTGTCCTGCAGAGTTCTTATTTCCTTTACTGGCACTGCTTTCTTTCATCTCTTGGTGTACAGCTAAAGTCTGGTTTGTAGAATGCAGCTGTAAGTCTGTGTTTCCTGACAGTGCAGCAAATGACGAACAAGCGGAGTACAGAATTGAAGAACGCGCAAGGCTTTTGATGGCGTCGTGCTCGCCAAGGTCGGTAATGCTCGCCTGGTCTGGAAAATCTGCAACAGATACAGTGGAACTCGGAATCGAACTGGTTTGATTTTCGATTGATCGATTGATCGATCCAATATCTAAATTGATCCATAATCGATCCGGATCGATCTGGATAGATTTGAATTGTTCCGGATCGATTTAAATCGATTCGAATCGATCCGCATCGTATCAATTCTAGATCGATCCGGATCGATTCTGGATTGATACGGAATCGATCCAGATTGCTCCAGAATCGATACGGGGTCGATTCGGATCAATCTGGATTGATCCAGAATCGATCTCGACCGATCCTTCCATCCTAGGAGACAAATCACGCGTCACATGCATACATATATTCACCAATCATGTTTTTCTTATAAGTTACCTTCACGCATCACAGTCAAACACCGGAAGAAAGACAGGTGTCAATCATGACACGATGTATTTATCCTACGGTATTACTAATCTTGATTTTTCTAACGGATACAATTAGCATGCCGTCGTAACATAAAAATGTGCGGTGCACAGATAGGCAGTAAAGAAGTGTCCGTAAAGCGAGGTTAACTTTGTTGATAACGTCTCTCTTTTGTCACAGAAAACTGTCCGGTGCCCGTATTAATGTAAGAGAAAATGTATGAGCCTTTTTGTCGGGACAAACAAAACTGTCCATAATAAGGTGCCCGTTTCAAGCGGTTGTACGTATAATAGCAATATCTTATGTAGCATATGTCAATCAAAGACTACATATATAGCTGCCTGCGTATCTTTCTTACCGATGGCAGATAACGGGAGTTTATTCTCCTCTCCCCTGTTCTTTTCGAGTTCCGCGGCCACTGTTGTGAGGTATTGGCTGAAGACATCTGTAACCTGACGGTTGTATTCTTGAAGCGCTTCGGCAAATTCCTCAGGGAGATCCTCCAAAATTACCTGGGAAGAGGAAAAAGAGAAGAAGGGAAAAAACAAAACAAAAATGCATTAGGATATGCGAGGTACTGTATTTAACCATTGCATTGCCAATAACGTTTCCTGATGGTAGAATATAGCTTCTAAGGTATTTGTGCGTATTTTTAAGCTACGGACTTACTTAATTGGCTGACTATATTTTCAATACGTATATCAGGCAAAATACAAATGTTAAATTGTACATGCTCCCGTAGCCTACTACCTGTTCTATGGAACGCGCAAAATAAACGCACGAACGAGTAGGAAAGATAAAAGCCTTCACCGATCTTTCATTGCTAGTTTATCTTTACTTGAAAAATGTAGGCTACATTATAAGATGAGGTATTCGTCTTCCAGCTCTTTAACAGGAGGCTAAACAGTCAAAATCCTCCCGGGTAAAGGCAAGCTTACTTTTGAAGTCGGACACAAGTGGATCCTTCGCTTGAAACTGGCGTGAAGGAATCTTCTACCAAACAAATGGCTTAGAACAAGCACCATTTTCCTCATGACGTCTTCCGAAAACTTGCCTGTAGCAATGAAAAGGAAACGAAACATATTAACTAGATTTGATTATGATGCATTGCAACCTATTCCAGGAAAAGGAAACAGGGATAGGGGAATTGGAAGAGCGGGCGGGGGAGCTTCCCCCCTTCCTCGGCTCGTCTATTTTGTCCCTTCACTACAATCTGTGAACCTGGAAAGGCGAATTTGCATGTTAGATCACATGGTTGGTGTTATTACCATTTTTTCCTGGTTGACAAAGATCATGAAAGAGCCCTCCTTGTAGAAAACTGACCAAGACATAGTTGGAAGGCTCATGATAGTGAAGATGGGTAGCAAGTCCGGCCATCTCTTGAGGAGCTCCGTTCTCTTTGTTTATGAGACTCTGCAAGAAAATAAACAATGATGAAAAGGTTGCCACTCATTTGTTTAACAAAATGCGAATTGGTGCACAAATCTAGATCTCATCACGGTAATTCAGAAGTTTTCTTGCCTATTTGCTGCATATAACGTATCATAAACTAGATGTCAAAAAGAGTAAATTAACTGCGGTAGCGAATTTGGAAAGATGATATATCGAGCGTTCGCCCTGCTTCGACTGAACAAAAGCCTCTGACGAAGGGCTAAATCTCAAGGAGTCAGCTTTTCGAAATTTAGGCGGTGGGAAGGAAACTATTTTGTCTCTAAAGGCATATTTACAAAGGCGAGTTTTAGTACGAGTGCAACTTTTCTCCCGATTTTTACTGCGATTGTTTGGCGCGCTAGCTTTGTAACTCCAAATCGCGCGTGTAAATGTCTGGTGATTTCAGTGTGATTCTGTCGTGATTTCAGCGTTATATCGTCGGAGGATTCAAACTCAAGACTTAAACAGCACCACTCTTGCTTATAAGACGTGTGTTCGACGTCAATTTTATAAAAATTCCACGGAGTGATATCGCTCTCAAATCGTTCTAAGATTGCAGCCGGTTGCAACGCGAGAAAAAATCTCAGTGGAAGTCCAGACCGAAATTGCGCACCAAGTCACCTGTGGAAATGGGCCTTATCAAAAGCCGTTGTATTATTAAATTGACTTTATATATTAAGAAGTACGCACACGTATTTATATGATTTTACAATATGAAAAAAATCCAAGAATAAGATGGTAAAGGTTTTTCAACTTACCAATCTAGCAAGGAGCTCGACGCTAAAGAGAAAATGCTTCTTGATCTGACTCTCCATCTCGGGGTGTTCTCGGCAAATGAATGGGTGAGACAGAAGTGAAAGAGCCTGGAAATGAAAGTAAGAACGCCACACAGATTTCTTTCAAATTTTGTAACAATTTTTGTTTTGTCGGTTAAACGAAATATATCAAAAACAAAAACTTTCACCGATTGGTTAAGTGATTATCCTCAACAAGTCAAAAATAGAATAGTTAGTTGAGTGCGCCAAATGGAATGCTCAACGTTTAATAATAAAGTTTTCTTTCCCACAAACCTTAGTGAGCGCATCTTTCTTGTCATCTCCTTTTGACGTCATCAGGAGCAGGCGCAGTACCAGCGATACGTTGATAGGAAAGTTCCCGACAAGCTTTGGGATGTTAGCTGTGATAAGGCGTTGAACCTTCCGGTAAGGAACTCCAAAGAACACAACATTCCCGACTGGGTCAAAACCTCTACGACCCGCCCGGCCAGACATCTGAAAGGGGTTAAAATGAATGGAAGAAATGGGTTAAATGAATGTCCTAAAGCCGCACAAAATAGGAAGGAATTTTGAAATTGTAAGGATCTTTTGTCACATTCCATTAGATTTTGCATTAAGCGGCCTTCACACGACAAACTAAAGTTGGCAAACTCATGTTGGCAAACTCAAGTTGGTGTATGTGAACGACACAACAACAGTTGGCAAACAAGTTGGCAAACTGTTGGTGAGAATAGAGACAAGTTCTATTTTGTCGCCAACAGTTGGCCAACTTGTTTGCCGTTGCTGCGTCGTTCACACACACCAACTCGAGTTTGCCAACACGAGTTGGCCAATAGTTTGTCGTGTGAACGCCGCTTTACTCATTAGTCTTGCTGTCACGTGACTGGTGTCAGCAAATCATATTGGCGCTCTGCGACCGCAAGGTACAGACGAAAGAAGTGGCGTGTCTTTAACTAGCTTTCAATCCTACGAGAACCCGTCTTTTAGTTCATGCGGTTTTCCCCACTTTTTCAATGGAACATTGTACGATTTTGTTTGTATACATTGTCCAAAAAGGATCATAGGCTCTCCTGCTTGGTCCTGGAATAGTTAGTTTTACTATACTAACTATAAAAAAGAAAACGGAAAAAGTGTAAAGTGTTCTGAGATGGGTCATGAATGGAATAAATCTATAAAACCAATAACAGGCTATTAATACAACCCTCGCCTTACAGTATAGTTTATGTGTAAAAGAAGAGCAAAGTGGTTTCCCACGACTTTCCAAAGATATCCTCTATTTCGCGCCTCTCCAAGAAAAGCCACATTGTTGGCTTAATCAAATACATCTTCAAATTCCTCTCTTTTTGTCAACCCGTCAAAAGCGGCATTTACTTGAACTCAGGAAGAATAACCCGCGTTACGCACTCCTGGCCACACTGCCTCCAGGTTCGACAAAAGGCGAAGTTGAAGATTGCTTTCTCACCTGTCTGTACTGCAGAGAGTTTAAGAATGGCGAGTCACCAGCGAACACAACTGTTTTGCAAGGCATGTGAATACCAAGGGCCAAGGTCCCTGTTGCCGTGATAACCTAACAAGGCACGACAACCACGTGAGGCGTTATAATTGAGAGTTGAGAGCGAATTGGGAAAGCGTTCAAAAATGTTCATTATAAAAGTGGCAATCACGTGTCAACTACGACGTCATAACACGCCAAAATGACAGAAGTCATACCTTAATACTAGTCTGCCATCTTGCATATGTTAATTTTTTTCCAAATGTTCAGAAAATGTTCAGAAAAAATCAAAAACATCTTAAGGATATATAAAGCGTCAAGTCTTTTAAAAAACCACAATCTTATTAATTAGGTGGCTCAAATTAAGTTTAGTATCCTCAAGGCGCTAACTGACTTTAATTTGTTTAATGGGGATACGAGGTTTTGAAGTATTATTCACTTAAAGAAAACACTTCTCAAGTGTCCGTTGACAGTATCAAAGTGGTTGTTGGCCGTCTTAGAGAGGTGCCTGTTTTATAGAGAGTTAGTAACAGTAAAATAACTGAAAAAAACGGCAGGGATAAACAAACACCACATTGAAGTCCGTCTTATAGAGGTGTCTGTTAAGACAGAGTTGACTGTAAAAACAAAAACTTTCAACCTCAAATGGTCAAAAATAGGGTATCTTTTGACGTTGCCAAGGGAACGTATTTTAATGTAAAAGTGATCTTAGGTTGTTCATTGGTGAAACTTATACAAATTGTTACTACAAGTAATTCCTCAACATCATTGGTGTAGCTGGGATGAAATGCCAAAGACGGTAATGTTAAAAACCATTGCGAGCCACCTTAAAACATAAAATTACGCTAAAAACATCAACTTTCGTTAACTTTGAAAACATGGCTACCACAGAAACTTAACTCATATATTCAAACAGTTAACACATTAAAATGTTTCCTATAATTTTAGGGAAAGTCGCCAATTTTAAGAATTGTTGCTTGAATATTTTTTCACCAAGATCAATTTGAGACTATCGCTGCCATTCTGTGCGCCCCCCACAAGACTAAATAGGGTAATCTTACTTGAAGATATTTCTCTCTAAACAGCATTTCCACGACGCTGCGTTTTTTGTTGTTAAGTCCAGCGTGATGGTAGCTGACGCCTCGTTTCAAGCCTCGTCTAAACGGATCACTGCTCTTGATGAACCATATGCGACCCATTACCTTGCTCAAATCCTATAAAACAAACAAAAAATCCGTTGAAATCGTATATTGGAGCTTTCACAGCTAAGAGAAATAGCTATTGATAACTAATAAACGTCAAAAACTATTAATGTTCGAGGCAGGCTATCTTCACACGGCAGATGACACATCGACAACAAATAAATTCTTAAACTGCGAATAAAACGCGAGAAGAGATCATTGGAAAACTTTGTTTTTTGACTGGGTGTTTGAAAGTTCACTGGTTTGGTACACAGGAATTTCACAAGCTTTAGTTTGCAAAAACTTCTGGACAACTGGCGGGTACAAATCAGAGCCTTAAAAATTGACGTCATAAATTCATTTAATAACCCTTTATCAGCTTTTGTCTACGGTCGAAGCCTCTCCTTATGGACGCTTTTATACTGCGGACACCTTCCTAATACAGGAAGTTGACTAGGTGCGAAAGAGACAAAATTTCACATAAATTCTACCTCTGCAATAATACAGACACTGTTCCCTGTACCTGTGGTGTCCGTATTAAAAAGGTTCGATTGCCTGTACCTGTTTTCCAATTCCGTGTGTAAACGCCAATGAACATTCCGGCAAAGGTTTATCCAAAGCTGAAAAATCTTCCTTGTCTTGTTCTCCTTGTTGGCTGCTCAACCTATTGCGAGATTAAACCTGGCATTTCACTTCAGTAACGTAAATTTACTCCAGTTTTGTACATTTGGATATCTGACGTTTTGATTCTTGTTTCTCATCAGATATGGGTTCCTTTTGCTATTTTTTCTGTTTTCCTTTTTATCATTATCAAGTTTCTAAAAATGGCGTAACACTCTGATGTACTGTCACGATGTCTGCAATTCTGTAGTGGTATTTATCATCTAGGAAACCATCCTTTACCTGGGTACATAAACACTGCTAAAAAATTAACTTAGTTGCTTGAAATATACCTTTTCGCCTTTTCTTTCTCTGTTTCATCTCTTGTCTTTTTCAATTTCTTTTCAGCCTTTGCTTGCCTCTTCTCTGTAAGTTTTAATTTTCTTGGGCCACTTTTTGCCCTAAGGACTGCCTCTCGTTTTTCAAATTCCTGTGTAATACACTGCGATAGTATTTCGCAGAGCACACGGTCAAAGCTGTAACAAGAATGGAAACGACAAGACAAACATTTACCTCACTTTCAGGTGATTTCGGCATTACAGGTATGTTCATAACAAAAACCCATCCCTATCCTTAAAAAAACCCGTTAGAATAACTGAATAAAGTAGATATCTTTAGCTTTCTTGCCAAAGATAAAATTGATATAAAATAAGGCTGGTGCAATTATGAAGAGTGGCAAGGAAAAACCCGGACCATAAAATGAGCGATGCGGGCGCTTTATGGAAGAAATACGGTATTGAAGCAAAAGCGGCCGTTTTTTATTATTGTTAAAACCATTCAGGCGTTCCTTCTAATAATCAAAAATGTAATGAGAATGTTTATGAATGGTTTATTTTTTTTTAAACTTCCACTCTTCAAAATCCACATAAGACTTGATCCTGAAATGCTCTGATTTCTGGATCAAACCCAGGATAAGCGTCCATTGCTGTTGCGTAGCGTGGTTTTTAATTGAGTGCCGCAAGTTATCCGGAATTGCTTTGGTTTTGTTTTGATACGCTTTATGATTGGTTTATAAAAATTCGTGCTATCTTCAGTCATCCAATCAAATACCAAACAAAGCCAGTCGTGGCGTGTTCGCACACGTTTTCCCGCGCTTTGAGCCGGTCACGTGTATTTGTGTCTTTTTTCTGATTGGCTGATTCTGTCGTCTGCGTTTGTTGCGAATGGATATTGTAATAGGCCTTATGACAGTTTTCGACGCCATCTCAGTGACGGATAGGCAACGCGGTTACAATTATTGACGCGGTTCGCGGTTCGAGGGAAAAATTATAGACAAATGTAACTGAACACTTTCTAGCCCAGAGACATCCTTCAAACTTGGCAAATAAAAACTTTTGCCAAGCATCTTAACTTAACAATTCATAAGTTGTCCAGAATTCAATTTTTGAAAAAGATATTTGCCGTCGGATTCCCATACAAACACTGTAATTTCTACCCGCTTTGCCTACTCGTCAAGATGGCGTCGAAAATCGTGATAAGGCCTATTGCTTTGCTTTTTGTTTTACAGGACACTCAAATGATTAATAACTTAACGAGGTCGAACTACGAGCGATCATTTTCAGCATTGTAAATTAATAGTAAAATAGAAGTGTAATGACTGCCCAATCGTGTGTCAGTAAAGACTCTGATTCGTGTATTACCTGAAGACCAGGGCTGGCAGTTTATTTTGTGCTCTGAGTTGGTCGACGAGTTTTGGGAAATTTCTGCAGATGAAAAATTTACCAGACGAAGGCATTGCTAGTTCGCTCCACTCTTCTTCAGTTGAGGCCTGCTTCTCCATGCAAACGAAATTTAATGACTGAATGACGGACTGGACCTAAAATAATCAATAATCAACATATTGAAGGGGCAGTATCACTAACATTTCGCGCTACCTGAAAATCCAGTGAAGGTGTTGGAATTAATTAGAGATCCGCTTAAAATGCAGAAAGTGGCTGGCATTGCGAAAATGTACTGTATTTGTCATGAAAATTGTTAATTACAGTGATGTGGCCACGGACTGATAGGAACGCAATCTCCGCACACGTGGGGACAAGACACAGGGACACGTCGCAGCGACATGTAGCAGCGACAAAATCATGTGTTGTTCACACTCTGGGGACGTAGAGCGGGGACATGTAGCAGCAACAAAATCACATTAGAGTGAATTCGTATAACCCGTTTTTTATATGCTAATGCGCCGTGTAATATTTAAATGAGCTGTTCAGGAAAACAGAAAATTACCGACACATCGTAAGTATATGAAGAAATTTGCATGTAGCTATAGATGTCAGGTTATATAAATTCAAGTATTTACCAACTTGCAGAAACCGAAACAAATAACGGGGCTTAAAATTTATCATGCCTTGATTTGTTTTGCGATTTTAGATAAACATTTTATACTTAAAAACGCCTAAAAGAAAAAAAATACATAAAATTAAACTTGAATGTAACACTCAGGAACACTATTCTGCGCGCGCAATCCATAGGGGAGCTTTAGCAAGCCACGATGGCAAACAACTTTTGTTTAGCAAACAAAACGTTTAATGAGCAGGAAAATAGCCGTGTTCTATAACTCTTTGCAAATTTCTTTCCCGTCTTTTGAAAAACAACAACGCGAAATGACTAAATTCTGCGTATTTTGAACCAGACTCCTGGTGTTTAAAGAAGGAGGAAACGCTTCCTGTTTCTTTTTATTTTCTGTATAACAATTTAAGTGATTTCTTTGAGGTTGTCTGACCACTCGTGTATTGTTTTAATTGTACACAAACATTAGAATATTATACAGCTCATTAACATACAAAAAAGGGTTACACGAATTCACTCTAATGTGTACACACGCAAGAAAATGTAGCGGGGACATGTTCCAGGGACATGTCGCAGCGACACGTCCCCTCGTGTGTGCAGATTATTTTTGGCACGCGCAACACGAACTTTGAAGCTGTTTTGTCCCTGCGACATGTTGTATGGAATTCAACTCGTTGAACTTCGTGCAACATGTCGCAGGGACAAAATGTTGCAGGAATTCGTGTTGCACGTGCAAAAAATTATCAGCACACACGAGGTGACGTGTCGCTGCGACATGTCCCTGGGGCATGTCCCCGGCGCTACAGTTAGGGCCTGTTTACATGATTCCGGAATGACTTTCATTCCGGAACGAGTTTCGTTCCGGAATGAAGTTCGTTCTGCATTTACATGACAGAGTCGACCGGTTCAACCAAAGGCATTTTCACGTGCGCGGTTTTCGCGCGAGATCAAAACAAGGTGGCGCATGTTTCGCGCGAGATCAAAACAAGATGGCGCATGTTTCGCGCAAACATGTTTTTGTGCCCATTATTTGCCGTATCTGCAATTTTAACGAGTAATTTGACCATAGAGCTGCTTCTTTGGGCTAAACAGTAAATGCTATTACGTTTTTTCGCTCTGAATTCAAACTGTGGAGTCCCTATGCGGTTTAATGAGTTGCGATTTCATCTCGGAACGAAATTCATTCTGTGTTTACATGATACCAGAATGAAATGTCATTCCAGAACGAAACTTTCATTCCGGAATGAAAACCGGAATGAACTCATTCCGGAATGACTTGACTTTCGTCTCGGTATCATGTAAACAGATACAGAAAGATGTATGGGGATGGAATGAACTCGTTCCGGAATGAAAGTCATTCCGGAATCATGTAAACAGGCCCTTACTCGTGTGTGTGTACACATTTTGATTTTGTTGCTACTACATGTCCCCGCTACACGTCCCTGCTTCATGTCCCCTCAGCGTGAGCAACACATGATTTTGTCGCTGCTACATGTTGCTGCGACATGTCCCTGCGTCTTGTCCCCACTGTGCGGAGACCTTAAAACTTAAAAACGTCGGGCCGACGTTTTCAAGTTTGAAAGTGTTAATTGAACAAAATCACATAAAAACCATTGATTGCGGTTCATTTACATCTTGTAAAATATATTTATGCCTTTCTGTTGTTGTTCAAAAGCTATTCTGTTAAATATTGAGCGCACCTTATAATTCTAGCATAGTTCACACAAAAACTTAGGTTTCTCGTGACACTGTCCCTTTAAGAATTTACCGTTTGTTTACTGTAACCTACTGTTACTCAATTCATTTTTGCAAAACTGGCTGACATTCTAAGGGCCTGTTTACATGATTCCGGAATGACTTTCATTCCGGAACGAAACTCGTTCCGGAATGAAGTTCGTTCTGCATTTACATGACAGAGTCGATCGGTTCAACCAAAGGCATTTTCACGTGCGTGGTTTTCGCGCGAGGTCAAAACAAGATGGCGCATGTTTCGCGTAAACATGTTTTTGTGGCCATTAATGGCCGTATCTGCAATTTTAACGAGTAATTTGACCATAGAGCTGCTTCTTTGGGCTAAACAGTAAATGCTATTACGTTTTTCGCTCTGAATTCAAACTGTGGAGTCCGTATGCGGTTTCGCGAGTTGCGGCTTCATCTCGGAACGAAATTCGTTCTGTGTTTACATGATACCAGAATGAAATGTCATTCCAGAACGAAACTTTTATTCCGGAATGAAAACCGGAATGAACTCATTCCGGAATGACTTGACTTTCGTCTCGGTATCATGTAAACAGATACAGAGAAATGTATCGGGATGGAATGAACTCGTTCCGGAATGAAAGTCATTCCGGAATCATGTAAACAGGCCCTAAAACAGTTTACTGAGCTCACGATTTTCAAAGACATTGCTAAGTAGCAGACGATGCTACAAAGTGACATGATGTATTTCTATGACAAGATGACGTCGCAACTTTCAGTATACATATGCAAGCAAGCATAAGCTCGTGCGGTTTACTGAACAGGATTTTTGTCCTTAGATTTCGATTGCCCAAAATTTCCCAAAAGCAGCCAAGAACCTTCGAGTTGAAGTTAACGTATAAACCCAACAACGAGAACAACTACTACTACTTTGAAGAATAATAATAATAGATGGAAATTTTAAGCTCAGTAGTTAATTCTTGGCCCATGCTTGTAACATAACGAATATTACATCTTTCGTTTGGTTCCATCATTAAATATTTTTGGCACGTAACACTCCATGTACATTTCACTAATTCAACTTTCTTTCTACTTGTTTTATGTACCAATGTTGCATTGGAGATTTACAAAAAAGAAAAAAAAAATAATTAGATGATATAACCAGATTATTTTACCTTCTCCGACTGTTCCTCATCGGCCCAGGACTTAAATTCTTTCTTGAGCTCATTTTCGTATTGTCGAGCGTGGCTCTTTGGAATGAACTTACTTTCCAAGAAATATCGCTCTGGAGAAAGTTCCTGCAAAAAGAAAACGTTTAACAATCACTCTTTAAGGCTACAGGAAAATGACTTTTTCGGTAACTGTTCAACACGAATACCCACACACACCTTACTTTCCAGTTATTAAATTCGACCAGAATATTGGTTACCAATAGGGTTGACAGTTCTGTATATTGTTACCGCCATGTTGGATAAGAAGTCATAGACCGGCCTAACATAGCCTTGAGTACATACATTATACATACATTATTTCTAGACATAATGTTGTTTATGTCGAGGCATGTTCATTTGATATATAACCCGTTGGGAGGTTCGTACCAGGTACAAATAAAGTTAAAAACCATTAGGATTTTAGGACGTAGTTTGCTATGTAAAAGCAGGAACAATCGCTTCAGGTGGCTCGTAATAGTTTAGTCAGATTTAGATATGCCCGTCTTTGGTGTTCTGTCGCAGCTATACTAGTCTAATAAGTTTTAGGAAGATATTTTAGTACAAACTTGTGGAATTTTTACAAATGAACACAATTCATTGCCATGGTAACGTCATTTGAGGTCAAATATACCCTATTTTGGACCTTTTGAGGCTAATAAATCAAAAACTACTCGGTGAAAGTTCTTGTTTTTGAAACATTTTTATCTAACCGACAAAAGGAACATTTTTGCCGATTTTTAAAAAATCTGTAGGCACGATTCGGAGCTACGTTATTTTTTTTCATAAATTTAAGGTGGCTCTGAACCCCACCTACAGAATTTTTTTTAAAAAATCGTTAGATTGTTTGTTTTGTCTACTAGACAAAAATATATGAAAACCAAAACTTTCACCGTCTAGCTTTTAGCCTCAAAAAGTCAAATATAAGGTATTTTTGACCACTTTGGACGTTGCTATGGCAACGATTTTTGACGTCACGGTGACTTAAATTTGTTCAAACCTTTACAAAGTTGTACTAAAAGTTTAACCTAGAATGCCAAAGATGGAAATATATAAACCATTACGAGCCACCTTAATTCGTCCTTCTATCCCTCGCCACTTGCTACTTTTTTGGAACATTTACGCTATCCGCCAACCTGTAATGATTCTTTGTCGGGCCAGTGCTTAACCATGACGTCATACAGTTGAAGAGTTTCTTCAGGTGTAAGAGCCATATCACCTGGAAAACCATTTTCGTGCAGCTGTGTTTGTAAACAAAGGACAGGTGACATGTAAGTTTGCAGTTATAGATTTGGTAGCGCTAAAGTGTACTTCGTTAACGATTAATGGGGAAGCTGGAATGTCACATGGTTTTCAGCTGCGCTACAGCGTTTAACATGTTATCGTTAGTTCCCAAGAAACTGAAATTTAAATTAAAGGAAATATCCTGGAGTAGCTTAATCGTGCTTTGAACAACCGGGTCTTGGTATCCCGGGAGGGGGGTGGGGTGGGTGGGGACTCCCATATTAAAGGTACGCGGATGCTCGTCGGAAATTTTGAAAAGAACATCTGAAAGAGACCAATCTGGGCGTGGCTCAAGCTTTTTTAGACCCCTAAAAGATTCCAAAATTCTAAAAAGAGGATTCATTTTTGTATATTTCTTCGTGCGTTACAGACCATTATGGCTAAAAATATTGGCGTTTGTCCTGGAACACCCAAAGCGAGACCAAAAATCCCAAATTTACACCCCTAAGCGAGACGACGAGCATCCCCGTCACTTTCAAAAGCGACTGCCCCCTGGGCTTGGTATGAAGCGTTGAAATAAGAGCTAAATCGTTTGGTTGACAGAGTACTGATTTAATTACTTAATCATTAATTAATTAGTCATCTTAATAATCCTCTTGAAATTATAAAAAGACTAAAAAAATCAATAATTATGGATTTACGACATGGAAAAGTTCTTTAACAGTTATAAAACTAAAACTACTAGAATAGGCCATTTCCGAGTTACTCTACGTGCAAAACTATTCAAATGAAAATGAGTTTGATTTGCATGAAAATTGGCCTCTGGGTGAAACTCATTTTCATATGAATGGTTTCGCACGTAGACTCGTTTTAAAACAGAGGCAAGGAGTAACTCGGAAATGGCCTATTATGTTCGCGCTGAATATGATTCCTCACCTGCTTGGGTCCGAGCTGGGAACATGGGTGAAGTCTTACAAACTCCTCAGTGCTTTGAACATCATAACTATTCTCATATTTCCTCGTTTTCTTAGAAAACCCGCCGTTATTAGGACTTGGAAGGTAGATACTCTTTTCCAGATCTGAGTATCTCTCGTCACAGGTAACTTTAAAAAACAAACAAACAATTACACAGAAAATGTTAATAACACAAGAGTTCGTTACTAACAAGGCTACACTGCTGTCAGTTATCCAGTATCTATTACTTAGGAGAGAACAAGGGCATCACAAAAGCCTAGTTTACACGAGCAATTTTTATGTGACAGTTTATATTTGCCCGTATAGATGAAGAAAATTGGCCAATTTTTATGTGACAAATATATTTTGTTGACAAGCTTTTATGTGACAAATAAAAAATTGTCACATACGAAAAAGTACTCGTATAGACGACTCGTCACATAAAATGTGGCAAATATTGCGTCAGCATATGTGGTCCCGACCTTTACTCTGCTTTGTAACTGAGGACAAAATAGAAAGTAGTGACTATTTGAAACTAATTGCAATAAGATTGTCATAGAAAAAAGGAAAAAGGAAAAAGTCAAATAGGAATTAGTTAAGGGCATGCATAAAGTTTATTCGTACAAATAGCCTCAAAATGCCTCAAAATACGAATAAATCAATTTATCGTGTTACAGCATAAAAAGTGGACACAAAGTGTGCAGATAAAACTCGTGAGTTTTCTGTAAATGCGATCAGTTATGAAACTACGCTTATAGCCTAATAATTCCTATTTACCTCTTTTTTTTCTTTTTTCTATGACAACGTTATTGCAATAAGGTGTATCTAAATAAGAAATTAAGAAAACTTTCATTCGCTCTTGGGCCGGAGTTTTCGTGTTTACGGTAATACTTCATTTACCTAGTCTGATCCTGTATGAATTCCTCAGCTTGCCAGTGTCTTGTTTATCTTGTTTTTCACGGAAGTCTTGAGCAGCTTGCAACCAGCTTTAATGGAAACGATAAGTTCATTTAAAAAAATAAAAAATAAAAAATAAATAAATGTAGGCTGTACTAACACGAGTGAAGGAAAACCTCAACAAAATTGCGGTAACGATTACAACTAGCTGTTATTAAAATGCTGTTAGTACTAATAATAGACAAAACGTTTACAGCAAAATCACATCGTCAGGGCCGTAACCAGACCGCTTTGGCATAGACGAGGTTTCTGGGGGTATGACTCCAGAAAAGTTTGAAATCTAGAAGCTCTGAAACTCTTTCTTCAACGTTTTTCACAAGGGTTTTCTTGAGAAAAATCAATCTTGTTCTACTGGGGGATTATTTTACCAACTAAACATATTTTGTTTTTAATTTTGGGTTAAAATCTAGACGTTACCCGTCTTGCCTCTTGCTAGTCACGGCCCTGATCGTTTAGAAACCTCTTAGTAATCGTATACTCAACTCTCACCCCATCAAGTCACGAGGATTTCCAATGGTTGCCGAGAGCGCCAGGAAAGGACAGCGAATCAGAAGAAGAAGATGTTCCCAGACTTCTGCACCAATCTCTTGTCCAAGACAATGAACCTGCAGTTGAAAGGCACGAAGACCAATAAAAATTGTTATCACTCTGTACCAGTTATTCAGTCATTTACTGGGCATCGTAACTTAATAAAAGAAACTAGACATCATTACCTCATCGAAGATCACATATTTGACATTCTTTGCCCAGTCCTGTCTGCGAGGTGAAAGAAAAAGTATCTCTAGACACTGAGGAACTGTAACAAGGATCTGTCGGTAAAAGGAAGAAAGCGTGCGTTGAAATTACAAAGACCGTAACAATAAATTGTCATGTTATGCAAAAATGAAGTAGATGGCAACCATGTAATAACTTAAGTTAATTTTAAGTATTTCTACCATCAAAATTTTAAAGGCTCGTGAAAAGAAAAGAGGTTCTTAATTGTAACAAAGTCATATTATGTAAAGAAGCGTACCCAGTTTAAGTGGCGTAAAAAGTAACTAAAGCCGTTGGTTCTCGGATTTAAGTCAAGTTACCTGGGAGTTTAATGTATTGAATCGATAATCCCTTGTAAAGACACCGTACACTGCTCTTCCCTCTGGCAGCTGTTTACGGTGAAAGCGAGCGTAGATTGTGGCAACAACTTGATTCACTAAAGGCTTAAAAGAATGTAATCATGTCATAATAAACATAATGAACTGTTGTCAAAAGCCCTTAAAAAAAATTAAGAAAGTTTTTAAGTTAGTTTCAGACAATAGCTGACAAAAAATACAAAGAAACAAAAGAGAGTAGCAATTCAAAAATAGATACAACCAAAATAAAGTGACTGTTGGTTTTTTGTCAAGGTGCTTCGAGAAAGAGTAGGGAAATCTTCAGTCGTAGGGGATCCGGAGAGAACCAATCTCGACTTATAATTGAACAGACCTTCCACTGAGTAGTTCACATCCAAATTCACCACGTTAGCTAAGCAACCTCTCTTACGAAATCCGCAGGGTTTAGACAGCGGTATTAGACGAGACACGGGTGTCGACCACCACCAAGAACTCAAAATAAAACGTCTTGACAAAATAACGGATGTCGAAGGATTGCAATTTTGACTTATATCATGTAAAAGTATTCTGTATCCGAGAATGTTACCTTTGTCGGTGAAACATAAACCACTACACCATCGTTGCTTTGTCTTAACACTTTCTCCATGCAGTAATACGAGGCGTAAGTCTTTCCTGACGAGGTCGGCGCCACTATCACTGCTGACTCGTTCTTATCCACAGCATCAAGAAGCTCACGCTAAAACAAACGTTTAAACACGGGTATAAACACGCACAGAACATAAACGGAGAACAGATTACAGTATAAAGCCGTGACACAAAGCTTAACAAGACGGTAAGATGTTTGTGTGTGCAGAAAAAAAGAACGCATTGCAAAGTCAATACCACTTTTGAATAAATGATATGTTGTTTACAATTCAATTTCCCTGGTTGCCAATCAGGGTACATCGGGAAAACGGACAGAACTATTTTCGTCCGAACACATGAACAGGCTATCTCTGACAAAGAGAGAGCGATTTACAGACACTTGCGAACGTGTGATCAATTATCTTTCATTCGCAATTTGCGTTTGACAAACGTTTTACTTCCGTTATGCATCTTAATTAAAAGTACGTTGACAATGTTAGAAAACGAGGTCGTGTTTGGTCAGTAAATTTCAATTGAGTCACGCCACCTTAAGAAAAACAGCTAAAAGAGAACAACTTTTTATCAGTAGTTAATTGGTATTGTTTTCTACTTTTTTCACGTCTGAGGTGATAGGGTTTACTCCCGCTCCCCCCCCCCCCACCTTCTCCCAATTATTAGTAGAGTATACAGTTATTTGTAGATTTAACATACCTGCCACGTATCTGGAATAAAGTGGTCGACCCTAGGATCAGCATCAGTACGCTCATCCCGTTTCAGCAAGTGTCCCATGTGTTCCAGTTGGAATCTTACACTTGTCATGTGAACAGAAAGCTGTCCGGCCTACCATAAGAAGTGTACATGTCAAGCTATATTTAGTGTAAAATCCAATAGCAGCAACATGCTTATTCACAAGAAAGTAAGTCGTCGTTGTATTTGGGAAGTTGAATATTATGTATCCTGGGCTCAAACCCGGACCGCTTGAAGCGGAGTCCAGCGCACTGACCAATAGACCACAGCGCCTCCCACAAGCCCCAGTATAAAATGTCATAATTATTGGTCAGTGTTGCCTTTGAAGTTATTGTGCAAATTGCTTTAGAGTTCTACGGTCGTCGTAGTGTGGAGGCTTCACATAGCTGACAGGGTGGGTGAGAGCCACCCTTACTACAAACCATTGGCTTTGGTACGCTGTTTCGCTTCCTGGTTTGGGACGGTGCACCTGAGTTTGCGCCCCGGCGTGGGCCTGGGGCGGCTTCGGGGCCCAACAGTCACATGTTAGGGCGAAGTATTGAAGTATTGTACTGAAGTGGGTGAGAGCCACACAATTATAGACTTACCGATTATGTAAAACTCATTCCAACATTACATCATAGTTTTTACCTTGTTCCTTTTAAACCTCCTGATAGGGCAAAGACACGCCCCTTATACATTATCCCAAACTACTTTATATGGCTGTAACCAAGCCTTTTATATTGTTGATGTAATTTGTTGATTAAAAAAAGTTGAGGGTGAAAGGGGCAACAAGTAGCCAAGTTCCTTATCTTGATACTTTTAATTGTCAAAATAACTAAAAACAGATTGAATATAACAAACTCTCAAATGATTGAAAACTCAAGTACCGATGGCTCATTTACCCTTTTTCCACTTTCTGGCTGCAAATCATAGAACGTCGCTGCGACGTTATCAAAGCCCAGCTTTTGCGTGTATCCGGCGAGCTTCTTTTTGTCTTTATCCGACAGAAGACTTTGAAAGTCTTGTGCAATTTTCTGGATACTTTCCATCAGAAGAACAGGATACTTCATGTCGTTCGAGTTAGGCTCGCAAGTTCCTAGAACAATAAAACAATGACAAGTATTTTAACACCTTCCCAAGATGTGGAGGGGGACAGGGGGGTTCTGAACTTCCCGTCTTCTGTACCTTTAATCCCCGATCCACGTACCTCTTACTCCCGCTTCCTGTCGCTTTCCTTGGGGGTTACCTCCTCGTGGACCAATATCCATTGCGAAATAATATGTTGCAAAATTCTACGCGTTTTCTCCCAGTTCCCACTACCTTAAAAATCCCGCTTCCTGCCTCCTCTTTTCCCGCTACCCGCCCCTTTTCTCCCGGACTCCCGCCCTCCTGTTCCTCACCCCCAAGATGGTAAAACATGAGGATTAACGAAGACAAAAAAAAGGTAAATTGATGCTTTTAAGGTTATCGATCAACCACATAAACGTTTTATAGCTAATATTTGGGGAAAATGTGTACCTTAATAGCAATAAAAATGCACACTTTATTTTATGGTGATGGGATGATATTTTTCACTTACTCGTATGTTGCCAGGCATCGAAGCAACTTTGTGCCTTTTTCATGAGTGCTTGAAGACGAAGTTCTGGAGATTTGCAACCTGATTCATATTTATCAACCAACTGCAGAGCAGTATTGTAGTTATCTTTCTTCAAGTTGCTTTCGACATCCTTGAGAATATGATGCCACTTTTCTTGATCTCTTTCCTTCTCTTGCTCTGTGAAAATCAGTTTTGAAACATGGTTATGGCCCATTAGATTGTTCACAGCGACTACCGTATTTACAAGGCGGCATGTTTTTTGCTTCTTCATATACAAGTCTGGGTGGGTGAGTCCGAGTGTGGAAATTTATTAGTAGGGTATGTGGCCAACTTTCAAGTTCAAGAAACGTCTATTTTATTCAAGAAAAAAGGATGCGATCTTTCGCACTCCATTTCAGTCACCCAAAAATTCAGACCCGCCATCCAAAAAGTGCAAAGGTCTGAAACATGATTTAGGATACTCAGGAATGGGTTTTGTTTGCGTGGATATTTGAGAGAGAATTCAAAACTTTCGACGTTAATTTCACCAGACTTTTTAGTATCAAAGGAAATATATAGTGACAATAATAGCTTTTTCTAAAAACGTTCTTTAACTGATTTGAGACCTGCAGTGTGTACAAACATACCTTGTAACTATTTCTACAAACATACCACCCTATGTGTTTGCTAAGAAATCTTCGTTGATACTAGCCTGCGTAGCAGGCGTAAAAGGGGAAAGGGGTAGTAATGGTAGCGTAAAAGGGGGGGGGGGGTAGTAGGAGGAATGAGGGAATTCGAGGAGTGAAAACCCCTTTCCCCCTCCTCCTTTTTACGCCTACTGCGCAGGCTTCGTTGACACACGAGATCAACAACGGTCGAAAGCGAATCACTGAAATAACGCTGTAAACATCGCAGAAAGGCGGATAAAAGGCCACTCACGAGTCGACTAACATTTTTATTTAACTTAACTGAGATATCCAGATCAAGATGAGCCTAAATATGTATTGCTCAGTTGTATATTTAAAACCGCCATAGTTTTCTACAATTTCCTTCGTCTATCTCGTTTGTCAACAGAGATTTTACCGCGAACACATTGGGTGGTCTTCCTGTGCTATTTTAGACCAAAACGGCTCAAAAGCCATGCTTTTCTTTCTACACTGCATTACTAACAGAGATAATCAGTGCGTGATCCACATCAGAGACAATATATTCTTTCGGTTTATGCTTTTGTATCTTTGCCTGGTAAACATATCAGACAACAGAACCTACGTTTCATCACAAGAATAACACACCTTTGCCCTTTTGTTTATTCTCCTCAATAATTTGTGCTGCCTTCTTGCTCTGTGGAAAAAGTGCAATGCGAGTGGTATTTTAAAGTAGCAGTCAGTAGCAGATTTTACGATACAATTATGCATATTGCTTGTGAAAAGATGCGCACTATTGATATATAAACGCATTGCATATATATGTAAGAAGTAGATTTATAAGCTCCAGATCCTTTCTTTTGCAGAAAATGACAATTAAAAAATGCAATTTTAAAGGACTTGTTGTCAAAACTAACCATCTTTCCTTGCTTGTCTTTGCCTTTTTTCTTCTTCGGCTCAGTCTCAGTGACGGTGATAATTTTCGCTTGATCAATGCCTCCAACAAGTGAGTTGCCGTAAAACCTATGAAAGCGAACGTATTTCTGCTTTTCTTTAAAATACAATTTTCTTAGGTATGGATCCTCTGGAGGCTTATCTGTACATGCAAAAAAAAAAAAGAAACGCAAAATATAATTTAACGATGCAAATTTGTAAGCAACTGCGCGATTACACTATTCTAGCAGTAACCTATTTAAAAATACTCAAATACTCAAGGAAGTGGGTGAGTAGAAGTGAACCCTTACATCTTCTCGAACAGAGAGGAAGATGGTGGGGATGAAAAATCCTCCACACCCTAGGCCCATCACTAAATCGGTCAATGGTACTTGTCATTATAGTTCTTGCCTGTGAAAGATTGCTTTGTTCTGTCGTAATCATCAGAAAGAGGCTTAAGAGAATGCCAGTGATAACGCTCATCAAATTCCCGACCAATGTTGAACACCTCGTCTTCACTCTCGTCTCTACGGAAAAGACAAGTGGGCAAGTTTGGCCCAATTACTATTTTCAATAGAGTCGTCAACGGAAAAAAAAGCAAACATCAACATACCCTGCCATGGCATTAATTTTTGACCTAATGTCCCCCGCATATTCCTTGACAAGGCCATTTTCTACTTCAAGAAGACGCCTGAGCTTTACACAAGAATCTTGTTTAGAAGCTGCTACTGGAACAAAGATATCAAAAATTATAAACGAACATAGTCTAAAGTTGCGTTCACATTAGGCCGAAACATGATTAGTCTCATCACGAATGAAACATATTTCGTTGTGAAAAGTGCATTGCGCGAATCATGATTGAAACATGATTAGTCTGATCATGATTGAAACTACCTCACGAGGTAGTTTCAATCATGATTAAACTAAACAAGTTAAAAATGGCGGACATGCGGTGAGGTGGCGAGTGCCCAAAAGCTACAAATTTGGGCTTTCTAGTATGTGACCAAATGTTTATTTAAAATATGGCCTAATAAAGCGATGTGATATGAATTATCGGTGATGGATAGAAAGCAGAATATTTGGCAGAATATCGCCAGGAAAGTTTACGACGGCGGCTACAAGCGCGCAGCATTGCAGCATTAATATTGCAATGCAAAAACAAACTTCACAAAATAAAAATGTTCTGCTACCGATTGTTAGCGCAAATTCGGACAAAACTGTCTTCTTGCTAAACGCTTGAAAGCCCGGCTTCATCGAAAGGCTTGAAAATAGACAGAAAGCTAAAGATTTAATGGAAACTTTATTGTAATTTTGAGCTATATTTTACGGTTAAATCAAGTGTACAGATTTATGCAAGAACCGTGAAGCCGCATAAATTACACACCAGGCATGAAACGTGTTGGAAACTCACACCTAATGTGAACAAATGCAAAAAAAGCATGTTTAGGTGAAACATGTTCAGTCGAAACATGTTTATTCTAAACATGTTTCGGGTTAAATGTGAACGCAGCTTAAGTTACCAAGGCAGGTTATACCCGAGGACTAAATCACCCTCACTGCCAGCATGAACCTCCTCAAACCTCACCTTTCTTGGACTTTTTAGCGCAGCAAAGCCTGTTCCAGGCGTTCGGTTAGTTGGTGAGAAGCGCGAAAAACGGCGAGCTGTTTTTTACTCGCCGTTCTTTGCCGTGCTTCACAACTAACCGAACAGGCTACCAAGCAGTGATTTCGTGTTCGTCGCGTTCTTGTTATTTTGTGACGGCTAATAAAACCTTCGAGCGTCAGTGGGCTTTTTTTTGACAAAAAAATGAAAGTACACAGACCGACGGACAGATCCAACCTAGTGTCAATCAATCAATCAATCAATCAATCAATCAATCAATCAATCAATCAATCAATCAATCAACCAACCAACCAACCAACCAACTAATAAGTACAAGGCTTGTTCACGAGATGTTGTCGACAAGGCAGGCAGGAAAGCAACCTATAGAATCAAGACAAAAATGTTTCTCACCTTCTATGCTTTCAGTGCCCGTCGCATAATCAGCAAAAAAGGGAAAAAACTGAGATTCGAGGGCATCAGAAGGATGCACTTTGTTCACAGTAGCAACAACTTTACTCCATGCAGCCTCTGCTTCTTTGATAACGTCCTCTGGCAAACTAAGGCCTGGTGCAGGTTGAGAAGCAAAATAAGTTCAGAAAGCGGTGGCCTTGAATGTTACATCTCCTGTTTTAGGAAGTTAACAAATGGCCCTTGTATGGACTCGAAGGCGGAAAGATATGGTTCAGATGCGGTAAATCATTCATTTTTAGAGTTGAATGATTGAAAAAGTGAAATAAATGTTTGCATTAGAATATAACAAAAAATAATTTTATTCTTGAAAGCGCTTTACATCCAAAACCTTAATGCTCTTTTCAAAAGTTATAGAGGGCACTTTTATCTATATATGTACAGTAACAACTTAAACCTAAGAATTAAATAAGAAAGTTTTAAGACTTTCTTTAAAGTCTGGATAGAATAATATAATAATGAGATAGTCCTTCTAAAAAGTGAAGACTCGAGTTTCGTGGGGCACTTCCCTCTTTGTTACAATTGCAGAAATATTAAGAAAAAAAAACTAAATTGTTTCATCGTAGACTAAGACAATAGCTCTACCGGTGTTTGAGTGCTGTCAATCAAAACGTCAACTAGCAATTATGCATTAATACTTATATTTCCTGCGATAAGAATATGTAATAAGGAAGTCTAGTATATCATTACAGACCTTCCAATCCCATGGAATTATGTTTCAAGACGAGCGAGAAGAGAGAATGGACAAGACGTCCGTCCATCAAATCTGCCACTGAAGACATGTCTAATGATAAATTGCCCACACTCGTACAGGTGTCATGAATCGTTTTCAAAACCTTCCATAAACTTGTATGAATCTGTGTAATAGACAAAAGTAAAAACAAACGTTTTCAGATATACTACTTTTTTTCTCCTACACTGATAAAAAGTAAGAAAAGTGAACCAAAGAAAGAGTAAAAAGAAGTTACTTGATCCTGGTCAAATATTTGACTAAGGCACTAAGCTAGGGTAAATCGGTCACTTTGGATTTTTATTTTATAGAGTCGTGAAGGGACGTTTGATGTCGTATTTAATGTGCAATGACTCTGTGGTGCATTTTACTGCTTTTTCCACAGTCCCCCCCAAAACATTTGTATTTCAACGCTTGTGCGAATCTTGCGTCAAGCTTGCGACCCAATGCAAATATGGCGGCTGTTAATTTTCGGCTCCCAGAAAAATCATTTGTGAACGAAATTAAATTACTTTAACTTGAAGATAAAGTCAAAGTAAATCAGTGTACGAAGTTTAAAGGCTATTACAGGGGTATTTATATTGCCAAAAACATGAAAACGAGGCTAGGCAGGCCAGGGTGACTTTTTCCATACAAATCTCTTAAATTTTAAAGAGTCATAACTTTGCAGCCGTTTAACCCAAAACACTGAAACTTCTCAAAATAGCATAATATTTCATACACTGTATATATTTAAGTGCCACCATTAGCGTTTTAAGAAACTTGACCAAACAACAGAAATGAATGTCAACCATTTTTGCATAAGGTCTATTAAACGTTGATTTTGTTGCATTGGACGTCCATTTCATTGCTAGCAAGCGAATCTACCTTTTATCCCAGAAACTTGATCTAAACTATCTTTTAGGCGTTATAGTTATTTTCATGAAGAAACGTTGACCTTAAGAAAAGCATAAACCATGAACGATATGACCCAGGGGAAATCTGGGTAGAAAGCCTTGGTAAAGCTGAGTAAAAAAATATATTTCTTTTTTTAATAATCGAGATATTTTCTTTCTTCGAGAGCCTTTAGAGCATGATTTATGCAACCTGTTTTATTATAGTGTTTATTCTGATACAGATGACGATTATTATTTCTGATTTCCCAGTTAACTTTTGGGTCGCATCGTTCATGGTTTATGCTTTTCATGGGTCAATGACTCAATGATTCTTCAGGCATATACCCACTGACCTCGTTGAAAGGGTAAACTTTACCATCCTTTGCTTTACAGAATTCATCCAACAAGGTGCTGTTAACGGCCTGTGCTCTGTACTTCAATGGTAGTTTGTTAAGCAGTACAGTGTGAAGCAGGAAAAGCTTCATTCTGTCTTCTGCAGTTTTGACTGCTTCCTATGAAGTGTACGGCATTAATAACAAAATATAATGGCACAATTTGCGTCTTTACCGTCTTTTTAAAATTCAAATACAACAAAAATTAGCGAGGAATTAAACTTGAGAACTTTTTACCCTACTGGTGTTAGGTTCGTTGAGGACATTGCAAAGAACCTGTGCACAGGCGAAGATGGTGGCCACCTCACGGGAACCGCCTCGCAGAGGAGACTGAAGAGCGGTTTGTACTTCTGCTTGAAAATCAATCTGAAATACGTCAGAAATACAGTAAAGGTAATGTACAATCATACTTCCACTAGTCAACAGTCACTGACCACTCTACAACGGGGTGGCCAGGATTTTTCGACCCGACCGAGCGCCTATCGATGCGCTTAATTTATTCTAATTTATTATTCATCTATTCTTAATTTATTATAATTTATTCTTAATTAATTTATTACGTTGGCTTTGTACGTTTTCGGCAAAAACCAATTCCAGAGTAATACAAATAAGGAGCAATAAATTTCACAATTTTCAAAAACAGGCACTGAAATGTAACACACACTGACCTGACCGTCTAGATCTAGAGAGAAGGTTGCTGGCCCATCGAGGCTGTTCCCAGACACCTGATCACGCCAATACCGCATCAAAAACTGCCAAGTTTTCCAGACTGGCTTCTTAAGCTAGGACAACGCAATAATGCAAGTTTCTGAGTGATGTGCTGTGATTTCAAATTCTGCCAGAGTGCCAGTTTTTAATTATAAACGTCACAAGATATTTAAATATCACGTGTTAGAGTGGTTTTCACTTGAGTGTCGAAAGTAATTTGCGTTTGCTTTGGTTTTGCATTTCTACGCTTAGTGATTGGTTTAAAAATTTCGCGCCACCTTCTTAGCCAATCAGAAGTAAAACCAAAACCAATCGTGTTTCGCTCACGCACGTTTTCCCACGCTTCGTGCCTGCGACATGTATCTGCTTCGAGTTTTGATTGGCTGACTAGATTGTCTGTGTCCTTTGTGAATGGCTTGAGTAATTACCTTGGTTTTGGTTTTACTACACTCAACTGAAAACTGCTCTATTATATAAGCACCAATTAAATACCAGGAAATCTTTTGCATTTCTTATTTGTTAGGGTTAGAGTTAGTTTGGTAAATGTAGAGCTACACTGTAGAAATGTTACCAATAAAACCATTATTATTATTATTATTATTATTATTATTATTATTATTATTATTATTATTATTATTATTATTATTAATCATATCTTCACATGTGAGAATAACATGTTATCCTTACATGTGAAGATATCAATTTTCAAACGTTTCCTGAGATGAATCGAAATTTATCTTCTCGTGTTCTAATCGATATCTTACTCGTTCGCTCGTTCGTTCGATTTCAAAACTCGAAGATAAATTTCATATCTCCGCGCAACCATGCATTATCCTCTATGTTTTTTTTTTTTTTTGCCCTCTACGTTTTGGTAACTTCAGGATAAAAGGAATAAGCCTTGTCAGTTACCGCTCTAAAGATTGCCTTATGATCAGACCAGGACTCCACATAATCTCCCATCACTTTGGTGGCAGTCATCTGGATGCCCGAAATAAACACACAGTTTAACCCCTGCCCAAGGCAATGCAACAGAAGACTCCGGAAGAAAAACTCTATAGATGAGTCTATCTTTTCTGTTCTATTGGCTTTCCAAGGAATATTTTCCGCGTCTGTTAATAGAAGAAATGCGGGGACGTTCTCATCAATGTATTCTTTCCATTGCTTATCCCAGAAACTGGCGTACGAAGTGACAACTGAACATTTGAAACGTGTGTTGTTTTGAAGTTGGTGAAGATGAAGGATAATAGCTTGGCGAGCCAATAGCATTGACGGTTCAGTCTTCCAGATGATCTCCATTTCTTTAAAAAAGACGATGTGAAAAACACCACCTATGATGAAAAGGAACCAGCCTAAGGTCAGATAGCTGTGTTGCAAAGCGCTTGGTAGAACTGCTTAGCCAAGGAGATACACTGACATATCATGAAAATGGGGATTTACCGGCGTGAAATTAAAGGTGGTTAAATCTGGTGTAAAGTTGGTTATCCAACTTTACACCATCAATAAAATGTTGTTAAAGGTGGTTAAACCGACCTTTACGCTACCGTGTGTAAATGTGATTAAACGTTGGTGTAAAGAAGTCTCTTTATCTGCCATTACACTTGAGTGTAAAGTTGGCATAAAGGTCAGCTTTAAAAAATGTAAAGCTAGCGTAATGCTGATCAAATTCCAAATTTACGCTAGCTTTACTTGAGCTTTACACCACAGTAAAGTTATGTTTAATGCTGTGATATAGATGATAAGAAAGTTTTACTTCTCGCTCGATTAAGGTCAAGAGCCATACTTTGAAAATTAAGTTGAAGTTTCATCATTCTTAATTAATATGTTACAAATATCGATAAAATAGAACTTATCGTTTAAAGCTACATCTTATTTTTTGTCGCTAATATGAATATTTCCAAGTCTCCATTCGCAACATTTGATTAACCATGTCAGCACAGTTTCTTTTTCTATTAGTAATAGAAATATTAACTCCCTCGTACAGCAACAGTTTTCTGTGCGAGTGGTCTTACCCTTATCTGTGAAGTATTGTAAAAAGCGTTCCAGTAGATAAGTGAGATGCAGAAACTGTCCCCCGTGACTCCAATCTAAGCTCTCCTCTCCAAGAAGTTCCAAAAGCAACGAGTCGCCATCAATCAAGAAAATCTCCGCGTCCACAAAGTCCGTCAGGATGTTTATTTCTCTGTCAGGTGAAACTTAATGTTGAAAATTATTCAAAGAAAAGCTCTCAGAACAATATCTTTAATACACCTGGTGCATCGGCTGTCATGCATTCAAATGAAAAAAAGCGCATAATTAAACGAACTTAAGCAGTAATATTGCAAAATGAATAAACTAATACTGGATTCACACTAATACTGCGTTCACACTTTCATCGAACCATTTTATAAGAAACAGGTTTCGATTGATATTGTTCATAACGTAGTTCGTTTCTGAACACGTGCCATTCGTATTTCATAATTTATCTCAGCCGAAACTGGAAATTGTAACTTGGCACGTAACCAATTGTCACAAAACGTGTGGCTGAAGCTGTAGGATTTTCGAAGATGGTAACTTAACAGCATTTATTAATTAATTAGTCCGAATACCAATTTTCAGAGCACTGCCATTGCCCATATAACAGTTAGGTTTTATGACGGTTTGAACACATGAAAAATGGAAGTATTACAAGAATTAAGGCCTTGCGACGCAAATAAATTTTGTAAAACCGAAATATCATTTCAGAAAGACACTGTTTTATGCAACTGTAAGAAAAAGGAAGAGTGCGAGAAGAACATAACCCAAAAATAATTTCAGGTGAGTTAATGACGATTTGCGAGAAAACGACCGGCGCGACTGGATACAATTTCTCTCAGTTTACAAATCCTTCAGATTTCAATGGGCCATAAAATACCCCTTTTTAAACTATTCGCTAAAGAAAATGTTCATGGCAGTCAGTTTCTTTTTCAACATGCTTTTTACAATTATGATGACAATATGTCGAAAATGTGGGTCGCCCACTACCTCTCGGAACGAGTTAATTCATTGGTTCTTAAAACAATCGATAACAGGTGACAACAATTCCCCTAGCCCTGAATAACAATAGAGGTAGTGTTTACAGCGGGCAAATGAAAATAGAGGTTCTAGAGAGGTAGTGTCTTACTGGAAAATGTGTCCATTTTGTGTTTACGCATAGTAGGACTAGGCCATGTGATGCAAAAGACCTATTTTACCTTCCCTATCGGCCGCAACGCTTAACGCGTTTCGTCTGACCATCATCGAATTTGAAGCTTAAACCATCCTCGGAGACCCAGGCGTGTTTAGTCGGAGCGACACGAAGTAAGCCGTGCAGCACAATCGGCGCGACGAATGTTTACAACAATGACATAACTGTCCCTGGGAAGTTACTCTTATCTGTCAAGGACAGAAACCATACGATACCTCGGTCTCTTATTGAGCACAAAATTTGTACCCAATCGTTGATAACGAGCTGTACCTGATTGCGCCACTTTCACGCCGTCCAACACTGGGTTGTTTTTGCTGTTGATCGCTATACTTGTGATACATTTTCAACGAAGGTTCAATGGAGAAAGTGTCAGAAAATGTTTCGACAATTCCCGAGAAATAGAAAAGTTTAGCATGGTCAGAAGAAAAAAAAAAACAGCAGTTACTGAGGATGAGAATAAACACGTCAATCGTGATTCGCTCGGTGCACCGCCTGGTGAGGACACTTCGCAGTAAATCTTATTTCTCGCAGTAAATCATATTTCATCCGTGATCAGACTACACGGCCTAGTGCGAACGCAGCATAAGATATGGTACCATGATTTTTCGATCGATTTTTATGTTTGTAATTCGTGCAATCAAATTACTCAGCTTAAAATTAAAAAAAAAAGTAGTTTAAAATATACAAAGCCGAGTAATAAGAGTTTCTGGACATTATACGCCCCGTCTCATACTGACCCCATACCCCATCTGTACGGAAAATCATACTCACAAGGGCGTCACCATTTGCCCATAGAAACAATCACTGACGCGAGAGATGCACTTGGCGATATTGAACCGCTTCTTATTAGGCTTTTGTTCTTCTTTTTTACCCTCCTCTTTCTGCGGCTCTTCTGTTTTTTCTGGCCCCTCTTCCTCCTCTGGTTCTGCAATTAAGGTTTAAATGCAAGTTGTTACAGTTTTCGAGCTCGAAGAAATACTGTAAATTAAACAAGAAGTTCCAGTATTGAAGGGGTCTGGCGTGGTCTCGACCGACGTCAAACGACAGAAATATGCGAAAAACAAGAAACGTACTTTAAAGATAAAGTTTTAATTTTCACAGTTCAAACTTCGATACATTACAAGTGTCCTGACGATTGACTAATTTTTTTTTGAGCTTTGCTTAAGGTGGCTCAACTGGATTTTTTAGGGGAAACACCGCTCAAATTTGAGAATTGACTACGTCGCCATTAACAATGCTATCGAAAAACGATCACCACAGCTGTATCAGATAAAGATGAAATTTTTTATGATCAGTGTTATATTGACATCGGAGTTGCCATAGCGACGAAATGGCGTCATTACGTTTTTTACTTTCGCTCGTATTGCTCGGCACTAGGAGATTTTTTCGGAAAACGCTTAAAGGAGCTTGTACCACACACAGCTACCTCGATGTTGGCAAAGTTTGAACAAATTCTATGAGAGCGTTTTCGAAATATTTGGGGATGAAGTTTTCGGGCCCATAAATACAGATATGGAAGATTTCGTGTTTACAAGCAAGTGTCCTCATTATTCATGGGTATTGTTTTCAAGTGTCATATCTACGTGCACCACTCCAGCAAAAAAAGTCATTTGCATTAAACAGAATGCTCGATTGCTTTCCGAAAATTTTTCCGAAGCATACTAATCTGCGTTGGGGTGAGAATAGCAATGACAATATATGCAGAATAATAGCTTTCGTTTCCTGGACAGAGGCCCTTGACATCAATCGCCCGACAAATGCTGTTACAATTTCTTAAGCAATATAAGCATGTTTCGGAAAACTGTTCGGAAAGCAGTCGCGCGTCCTATTTAATACACGGATCCAGAGTTTCAGACTTCCGGTCCAAATTCAAAGGAAAAGTGAGCACTCATTAAGTCAGACCATTGTTAAACATCGCAAAACACAATTCGCTTTTTTCACGATCCCATAATACATCTTGTTTTATTTAAATAACCCCCCAAAATTTTTGCATAAGCATTGTTTTCAATTTCTCTGGGGACGATTGCACGTCCCTGTAAATCCCAAGAGAAATTGAAAACAATGCTTATGCAAAAATTTTGGGGGGTAAACAAGATGTATTATGGGAACGGTGAAAACAGCGAATAGCCTGACTTAATGAGTCTCACTTTTCTTTTGAATTTGGACCGGAAGTCTGAAACTCTGGATCCGTGTATGCACATGAATTTTTTTGCTGAAGTCGTGCACGTGGATATGAAACTTGAAAACAATACTCGTGAATAATGAGGACACTCGCTTGTAAACACGAAATCTTCGGGAAAAAATCAGTACATGGGAAGCCCAATTTTATTGCCTTAAATGTTTTCAATGAGCTTGAAACTTGCAAGCTATATCAATTGATGACAAAACTCGTGTTTGTCAAATTTAAAAAAAAAATCATCGAGCGGTTTTTAATTTATTATCACTTTTGTAGGCATAGACCAAATTATAAACAAAAATGGCAACAAGCGCACCTGAACGCTCGCTCGTCAAATTCTTTTTTCTCGCAATCGACCAAAACAATCCCCACCACTGTTTTACACACGATTTTAAATGGAATCAAACTACTATAAGATGAAATTGCAATTCACAGGCGCGTCGTTTTCTTCAGATATTACCCCATTTTCTCGTTAGTATGTTTTTGACTGTATTTATAGGCCCGAAAACTTCATCCCAAAATATTTCGAAAACGCTCTCATAGAATTTGTTCAAACTTTGCCAACATCGAGGCAACTATGTGTGGTACAAGCTCCTTTGTGCGATTTTCGAAAAAATCTCCTGGTGCCGAGTAATACGAGCGAAAGTAAAAAACGTAATGACGTCATTTCGTCGCTATGGCAACTCCGATGTCAATAAAACACTGGTCATAAAAAAATTTCATCTTTATCTAATACAACTGTGGTGATCGTTTTTCGATAGCATTGTTATTGGCGACGTAGTTAATTCTCAAACTTGAGCGGTGTTACCCCTTGAAAATCCAGTTGAGCCACCTTAAAAGGTTCTACGTGTTTAAGAATAGCGATTTGCACTTTGGTTCGGGTGCGGAACATTTAAAAAGTAAAAACACTGTTCATACTCAGCAACTATTTTATCTATCCTTGCTTATTCTAACATTACAATATGAACGAAAATCGCCGAAATAAAAAGAAAAGCTGCCTAGTAATTTTGATGTCATGCTGATTTTACCGTAATTTGACTTACTTTCATCCAAGAGTTCGGTGTCTTGCCCATCTAAGAATTCTTCCTCGTCAAAACACTCCTCTCCGTCATCTTCCCTATTAGCTGTTATAACAAATATAAAACTTTTATATTTCCTTTGGGAGAAATCGCACTATTTTAAATTTATTTTCTTGAGTACGTAAACCGAGATGAAAAAAAAAGCATGAATGGATATTCAGGACGTGCACGTGCTGTTTCAAAATGGATTAAAAGCCGTGACAATTAGCGTGACACCTAACGTACACCAAGCGTGACGACTCGCCTAGCGTGACATCTAACGGTTGCTTTGGACGTCAATAGTCCTTTCGGATTGAGCAACTCGCAAAGATGACGTTTGTTCCCCACGCGTACAAATTTATTTTCCCTGCTCACAAATAGCATAGGAAATGACAAATTTTTAAGCTGTCGTCTACATCTCATCATGCAAAATGATGAGATGTGTGCTGATGCTGAATGCTGATGTCCGTGCCTGGATGCTTTCTAACCGCCTTCTGATCAATGACACCAAGCCGGAGTTTGTAATCATCGGTTCCCGGTAGCAATTGTCCAAGATTCATATCGACAAGATTACAGTTGGAGAGTCAACGATCGAACCTGTGAGGATGGTGCGTAACCTTGGAGCAGGGGCGGGTTTGATTCCCACATGTCAATGAATTCTCACATTGGGAAAGTGTGTAGTAAGGCATTCCGCAGTCTTTATAACATCCGGCCAATCAGGAAATTCCTTTCGGAGGAAACAACGAAGATTTTGGTGCATGCTTTCGTCACCTCACATCTCGACTACTGTAACTCACTACTCTATGGTCTCCCACAATACCAATATGACCGTCTACAAAGGGTTCTCAATGCCGCGGTACGTGTGGTCTGCTTGGTCCCTAAATTTGACCATATTTATACTCCCATCTTAAGTAGACTACACTGGCTTCCTGTTCGGTACCGGGTGACGTTTAAGATACTGCTACTGGTGTACAAGGCCCTTCATGCGAAAGCTCCGCCTTACATCTCTGGCCTTTTGAAGGCCAAGCCTGTTGGTCGGTACAACCTGCGTTCCGATGGCCATGATATGCTAGTTGTCCCCAAGACAATGCTGAAAACTTTTGGGGATAGAGCCTTTGCCAAGGCAAGCCCCTCCCTGTGGAATGAGCTTCCTGTTGACATTCGCAAAGCGTCATCAGTGGAGACTTTTAAAAGTAAATTGAACACTTTCCTTTTTAAGAAAGCATTTCGCGTTTAAGCGTTTTAACTTTTCAATCACACTGTTTCTAGTTTGATTTGTATGTAGGTTCATTCTAATTTTTATATTTTTATATTATTTTTACATATCAGGGTCGTAACCAGGTATATTTTTCATCGCTGATCCCAAATTTTAGCTCTTAATTTTGATTCCTGATCCACAAAATGTGGCAACATTTGATCCCTGATTCCATTCTGATCCCATCTGATTGGCCGATCCGGATCCCATGACTTGTGACCCGGGATCCCGGGTCCATGATCCCGATCCCGAGGCTGTGATCCCGATCCCGAGGCTGTGATCCCGATCCCAAGGCTGTGATCCCTGATCCCATATACCTGGTTACGACCCTGACATATAGTAAACAGCGCTTTAGAATATTTATAGTTTTAGGGCTATATAAATGTATAAATTAAAAATTATTATAAATTGCTTTTGAGTAGTGCAGCAAAGTCCCCTACCATAATCTCCATTGTTTTCGTCGTCATCAGAGTCAAACAGCGAAACATCAGAATCGTCCTCAGACGAGGAATGGTAATCCTCCCCTCCTTCAGCCATTCTGAATTGAAAACAATATTTTACAATCAGAATACGAGCTCGAAATTTCTGAGGTGATACCTCAAAGAAACTGAGATCGGTTAATCTACTTGTTTAACCGAATTCTCACTAAAGTACGTTTGCAAACGATGATGTTCAGTTGACTTAAATTATTTTAATGGTCAGATTCGGCATTCTGAAGCCGGGTCGTTGTTTTTTTTCTTAAAATATTTTGCACTTTGTGAAATTCCGTGTCGAACGGGGATTCCATAACTTTTTTGCGAAGATGCCGGTCTATGCTAACAGCTTAATATGAACTCTGTGATGGACGAGGGTTCGTCAATTCTTTTACCATTTTTCTTTCGTACAGCAAGAACGAATGTTTTGATATAAAATTTTCCGCAGTTCCACGAGCGTGATATCCTCAATTTCTCTTTTCTGGCGTGACAAGTGTCCAAAAATTCCCTGAAAACGTTCAAATCGTCTAAGGTTCTTTAAAACCCATTCACTTCTTCGCCGCTCAAAGGTAATTATAAAAACAAACTTGCTAGACACCACCAGAACATCTACACAACAATCGACGCGGATACCAATATTCATTCAACAAAGCTGGAAAAGGCGGGAAGCGTTACGTCATTGGTCATGAACGACACGACACTCACAAGGGAGAGGTACGGAAAATAGTAAAGTAGGGGGGGGGGGGGGGGGGGCGGTGGCGGGGGCGGGGAATTCCCGTGTCGCTTGTCTCAATTTAAAAATGTGCCGTGTCGCTGTTTTATCGCTCTTTATGTCGCTGTCGGTAATTAAATTGAAGGGAAATTGCTTGTCCTTGTCGAAATTTAAGTTTTTCCAAAAGGGTTGTCGTTTGTCGCGATTTTATTAGTATGCTGTCGCTACTTTTTGGCCATGTCGCTTGTCGGAATGAATTTACCCTGGCAGGGCCTCAATGAAGGTTAACAATTTTCATTTGGAAGATGTGTATTTTACAACAGTTCTCAAATTTTGACGCTGAATACGAAGGTAAAAAGTTCATATGCAAAAAACAATGCTTATGCAAAAATTTTGGGGGGTAAACAAGATGTATTATGGGAACGGTGAAAACAGCGAATAGCCTGACTTAATGAGTCTCACTTTTCTTTTGAATTTGGACCGGAAGTCTGAAACTCTGGATCCGTGTATGCACATGAATTTTTTTGCTGAAGTCGTGCACGTGGATATGAAACTTGAAAACAATACTCGTGAATAATGAGGACACTCGCTTGTAAACACGAAATCTTCGGGAAAAAATCAGTACATGGGAAGCCCAATTTTATTGCCTTAAATGTTTTCAATGAGCTTGAAACTTGCAAGCTATATCAATTGATGACAAAACTCGTGTTTGTCAAATTTAAAAAAAAAATCATCGAGCGGTTTTTAATTTATTATCACTTTTGTAGGCATAGACCAAATTATAAACAAAAATGGCAACAAGCGCACCTGAACGCTCGCTCGTCAAATTCTTTTTTCTCGCAATCGACCAAAACAATCCCCACCACTGTTTTACACACGATTTTAAATGGAATCAAACTACTATAAGATGAAATTGCAATTCACAGGCGCGTCGTTTTCTTCAGATATTACCCCATTTTCTCGTTAGTATGTTTTTGACTGTATTTATAGGCCCGAAAACTTCATCCCAAAATATTTCGAAAACGCTCTCATAGAATTTGTTCAAACTTTGCCAACATCGAGGCAACTATGTGTGGTACAAGCTCCTTTGAGCGATTTTCGAAAAAATCTCCTGGTGCCGAGTAATACGAGCGAAAGTAAAAAACGTAATGACGTCATTTCGTCGCTATGGCAACTCCGATGTCAATAAAACACTGGTCATAAAAAAATTTCATCTTTATCTAATACAACTGTGGTGATCGTTTTTCGATAGCATTGTTATTGGCGACGTAGTTAATTCTCAAACTTGAGCGGTGTTACCCCTTGAAAATCCAGTTGAGCCACCTTAAAAGGTTCTACGTGTTTAAGAATAGCGATTTGCACTTTGGTTCGGGTGCGGAACATTTAAAAAGTAAAAACACTGTTCATACTCAGCAACTATTTTATCTATCCTTGCTTATTCTAACATTACAATATGAACGAAAATCGCCGAAATAAAAAGAAAAGCTGCCTAGTAATTTTGATGTCATGCTGATTTTACCGTAATTTGACTTACTTTCATCCAAGAGTTCGGTGTCTTGCCCATCTAAGACACGACACTCACAAGGGAGAGGTACGGAAAATAGTAAAGTAGGGGGGGGGGGGGGGGCGGTGGCGGGGGCGGGGAATTCCCGTGTCGCTTGTCTCAATTTAAAAATGTGCCGTGTCGCTGTTTTATCGCTCTTTATGTCGCTGTCGGTAATTAAATTGAAGGGAAATTGCTTGTCCTTGTCGAAATTTAAGTTTTTCCAAAAGGGTTGTCGTTTGTCGCGATTTTATTAGTATGCTGTCGCTACTTTTTGGCCATGTCGCTTGTCGGAATGAATTTACCCTGGCAGGGCCTCAATGAAGGTTAACAATTTTCATTTGGAAGATGTGTATTTTACAACAGTTCTCAAATTTTGACGCTGAATACGAAGGTAAAAAGTTCATATGCAAAAATAATAAATATATAAAAAATTATCGTTACAAGCGGCAGACTATAAATATCAGTCTGTTTGTACTGAAATGTAATAAAATACATTTTAATATAAACCGGGGTTTGCAAGGCAGGCTATTGAATATAGGGAAGCCAGAACATATTGAGAAATGTTAAACACAAGAAAAGAAAAACCTTTTAATAATATCGCTTGGATTTTCAAACGCTTTTCAGTTTCTCAGACAAAGCCGTATGTTAATTCGCCGCCGCTACACGTTGTTTTCATTTATATTCAGACACGTATTTCTTCAAAGGTTTAACCGAATACGGTGAAACCAGGACACTTGCTCATTTAAAATGGTTTAAGAATTATACGTCTACTCCTCGCATTACTTTTATATATGATTTACACTACAAATTCAGATTTATAAAGCACCGCAGTCGATAAACCGAACCGAGGATATGTAGCCACCTGTTTCTATAAATTATTTGGCTTACCTGAAACTCAGTGGTCGTTTGAATCAAATTCAATCATAGCCTTTGAATTCCTTCTTACATCATCTGTTCGGGCACTTCTCCGGCTTGTAAATTCGTAGCAGGACAATAGAAGGACTTTATGGGTAAAGGTTATTCCACGACCGAGTGAAAATATGTGAACAATGACTTACACGTAAAGAAAACCAAAATTTATATTGGGTTGCTTTCCAAGAAATCCGATAGATTTCTGCGAATCACGATAGATCGAAGTCGCGCTCTGTCACGCATGAATGTTTCACGCGTTTAAGGAAATTGTGGCCAGGCTAATTTTAATTAACATCAGTTGGTGGTTATGGTTTCTTGCGTCGTGATGTCGAATTAAGAGTTCAATTCTAATCAACTATTTTATTTTTAGCAAAACAAGCAACAGTATTTTTAGAAGTCACGAGATAAGCTCGAGTGTTTATATTATTATTCCACGTGCTAAGAGTTAAGCACCTGCAGTGAGTTAAAAAAAAATCAAAATCGTTATTGAAATAGACTGACAGCTTAAAGAAAAGGGCGTATGCTTGTAAATATTCATAAATGTATAAAACAAGTGAAAATAAAATATAAAGTGTACTTGTGATATTTGGCGTGACGCAGCAATTGTTTGGTTTATCACGCACTGCGCTGTGAAAGAGGCAAACACCTGCAAAGACGAACATAACAATGTTTCCGCCTATTGATCGCTAAAAGTTTAAAGTCATGTAAAACGAGAAACTCGTTAAGTTAACCCTTAGGCCATCCCAATAAAATGTTTCGTTTCCCATCGCCTCGTCTCTTGTGATGGTGGGTCGGTCGGTCGGGCAAAAAAAAGAAAAAGAAAAAAGATGGAACGCTTGAAGGAAGAAAACCTCGGGTTACGTATGCGAAAAGGTGGCTTTTTCGTTCGTTATTTCCGTTATTCTTTTTTTAATCAAAATTAAAGGCAAGGACATCACATAATGTCAATTGTTGTTGATAAAACAAGATCGTGTGCTTGTAAATCAAAGTACTTGCTTCTTTGTCTAGTGAATCTGCAATTGTTTCTTTTAGTTTTTGAAAAAAATGGGTCGGTCGGGCGATGGGAAACGAAACATTTTATTGGGATGGCCCTATGACTTTCTGGTGAAACTGAAATTCACGTGACTAAGGCAATAATCGCTAACATTTCAAATCAGTAACAAACTCTTGATATATGACTCGAGAGTGGCTTGCAATATAATAAATGGAAATATAGAGTAAATGCAAGGTACGTAACTGACACAAAAATTGGCTAAAATCAGGTTGAATTTACACCTAGACAAAGGGAGGTGATCAAAACGATATGTGTTTTTTCTGATAATCATGCCAGACTCACACAAGAGTAGAAATTCAAGTCTTTTTATATTGGTACGTTTTTCAACCCACAAGTATGAAGTCTCCCAAACAAACAAACAAATAAAGTTTGTGGTTTAAAAAGCACATTAAGGTCGCGCGGGACCCTGGCTCATTAATAAATTCATTAGGCAAATTTCTTGACGGAGTGCTATCTTGCAAAGCTTTAATTCACTACATTTTGAACATCGATTCCTCTAAAATTTAACGAGGATATTCGGAGATGATGGAATTACATCACGATTGTCCTTTTACTGAGATATGACCGTTGTCTGTGATGTTAGAAGCCCTTAAATGTTTAACTGCAGATAATGCGATTTTGTGTCAAAGTTTTCAGCTAGAACAGCGCACCAAATTAAATGATTATATAGCTTAGTGGTAAATCATAACCTCTTTTGTGCTATGGCTAGAACGAAATTTTCGATTTCAAAAACTGCTACAAGTTAATGGCTTCTAAGGGAGCAAAAATGTGAAATCTAAACTTTGAAACGTGCTATCTTCATTTTGAGAAGGAAATTTAAAAATTCGCTCTAGTCATAGCACAATAGAGTACACCAAGTTTATGTTCCTCGCAAATCAACTCTTGAAATTCTATATCGGCGGAGAAAACTTGGACACAAAATTGCAGGTTTTGAGGCTTCCGAAGGCCTTCCGAGTCAATGTTTACAACAACGTGTGATATATTCAAAGCTGTGAATCTAATTATGATAATTCCCTATGTTCCAGCGCACGTGCACAAAGCTGAGAACAATTACTAGTAATTACTTGTACAAAAGAGTTTAAAAACAAACATTCTCATGAATATTTCGTTTGTTGTCGGCTTAAGTCGTCCGGCAGTTCGTGCATACTCTTTAAATAAATACATACTAATGATTACAAGGGTCCTGCGCGACCTTAAGTCCCGTAAGTACAGGCAGGTTTTTTTTTTTATCTAAACTCGTTTACAGCTGAGAAATCCTAACTGGACTTATTCTAGACTCAGCACAATCAAACATATATTGTTTCAATTTTTCATTTAGATTTTTCACTTTTCTGAAATATGTTTACAATTTTACACAAGAAAAGGCGTGTTCTTTTAATGGTAATTTTGCCATGCTACGTGAACCAATTCCGATATTTTTAATATTCAAACTTGGCTCCGAGGCTTGGGAGAAGAAAACAAAAGAAATGATTTATTTATTCCTGAACCTCGACGTGATATCTTTTGTTTTATTCCCCCAAGCCTCGGAGCTAAGTTAGAATTTTAATATATCGGAAATGGCCAAGAAATGGCCTATTTCACAGTCAGTGGTGTACAAAAAAGCAATGCTTTGTAAACAAGAAATGACACATATAAAAGTGAAGTGCCATACGACTGAGTTTCAACTTAATTTACTTTAAACATGTTTAGTTGTTGTGAGTTGGGTTTTAGGCATTCATCGTCGTTCTGCATGATTTCAGAATAAAATGATAGGAATGTTGTTTTGATGAGTGGTCATAGTTGAGTAAAATTCTAAAAGTACACAATTCAAGTGAAGAGAATATTTAATTATTCTCCTCAAGATCGCTGTGTATTTTAGTCATCCATTTCAGAGGTCCATCATACAACTATGAAAGAAGTTTGGTACGGAGTAATTGTCGGATTACCAGCCTTTTTGACGGCCTATGGCCCGTTTATAATCCTCCTCTTGATGGGATATCGAGTGAAGCGTCTTCGCCGCTGGGTAGCGACTTACGCGTTTTCTCGCATCATTAACACCAAAACTGACGACAGCGGAGAGACCAGATGGTTGTTTAAAGACTTGGATCTTACAAACGAGGCGAAAATCTTGTCCAGGGTTTTGTCAAGCCTGTTTTACTTGTTCCTTGTCCTGTTTGGTGGTATAGTTCTGCTGTTCTATCAACTGCTACTGCTCGATGTAAACTTCCAGTGTGATCCCAACGAGAAAACACAGGATTGTTTTAGACAATCGCTTTGGGATTTGGAGGCGATTAAGAAATTTTCGCGGGATTCCGTCAAATGCAACAGCGCTGTAGCTCGGAATGGAACCGTAGAAGTGGTGTGTTACAAGATTGTCTTCAACTTTGGCCTAGCCGCGGGAGCCAGTTATGGTGGATTTCAGTTATCTATGGTGGCCTTGAACGTGGCCACGAGCGCTATGCTGATGGCTAAACAAGCCAAGACTGTACTTAAGATACGGTTGTTCCTAGGGGTGCTGTCTCTGGGGCTATTGGCGGTAGTTATAGCTGTTCAAGCGACCTCCTTGCGTAATATCTTCACCTCTGATAACCTGGTTATTGCCCTTCAGGGATTAGTATCAGTAGTTGCTGTTTATTATTTCGTGTTTGGAATCCCTTGGAAGAAGCTCATTGCGTTAAAAGCGGTGAATAACCAGCCAGCTACGGCCACCAGGCTGCGAGCAGTTCCGGTTAGGGTTAGGGTTAGCGAGGAGCAGCGAAGGCAGAAGGAGCAGCAGGGCCACGAGCAGGGCTTGCAGAATCCCGCTGCAGATGCCATTTGACCATTCATTTAAAGTGTACGCGGGATCACTTAATCAAACTGTATCATACGCTATACGAATGAATATGCTTTGGTTTGGCTTGCATTTTAAACGAAGTCAGCAAATGAATATTAACAGATCCACCATTTTGATGTATAATTTTATCTGCAACTAAGGCACAGCAACAGTTCAGGCGCGCTCATCACGGTAGGCGCTCTTTTTGTCAAGTTGGTATATCGAAAAGTGAAACGTAAATCGTTTTTTTTTTGTGTGTATGGTATATATTAGGAAAAGTCCAAATTGCAAAGAAATCACAACTTTTAAACACATAGCACTAGCGGACGTCCATATCTCTAACTGACTTGCATATACTTAGCCTTCAAACCTAATCAACGTCTACCTTTCGACGCTGTCAATGGTTTGCAAAATCGGTACACCCAACCCAAATTAGAATTTAAACAGCTCACTTTGGAGTCGACAGTGCTCGCGCAAACGCTTTTAATATGGAATTATTTGGAGGGAAGGGCATTTGGAAAATTAAACCTTTGTTGCTGTGTACCTTTGTGTACGAATTAATTTTTGGAGCTCAGTTACGGCTGTTACGTTTTACAGAACGCCAAGAGAGAAATTGTTCCCCAAAAATTATATGTACGTTTGATATCCAAAGATATCTCTTGAGGCATTGTGTAGCGGGATGCGAGGGGTAGGCGTGCGACTAAGGAGCTGATATTTACGAAGTCGTAGCAAAGTAAAAAGGACATTTTCGAGTTACCCTTTGCCTCTGTTTCAAAACGAGTCTACGTGCGAAACCATTCAAATGAAAATGAGTTTGATTTGCATGGAAATGGACCTGTCGGTGAAACTCATTTTGATATGAATAGTTTTGCACGCAGACTCGTTTTGAAACAGAGGCAAAGGGTAACTCGGAAATGGCCTATTCGTCATCAACAATGATGATGGCTAATACTAGACAAGCAAGTACCCGTCACACTTCTGAAACTGTTCAAATGTACAGTTACGTTTAAAAGAATTCCGCTCCCTATCACTCAAATTAATAAAAATTAAAAAAAATTTTCATTGTTTCATTATAATCAGCCTAAACCATAGTGAGTGAAGATCAGTGACGTATTGGCATAATATAACATCACTCATCACTAGGATTGAAGGAGACCACAACTAAAAGAGTTTTCTGCACAACACTTCCGAAGAGGTTACTCGCAGTACATAGCTATCTATCAAAATCATCTTTGCGAACGTCAAGGAGCTGTAATTAATGACACTGTCGTTGAACTGCATCCTCCAACGAGGTAACTGACTTAATGACTTGCTCCACGTGACCACAGGTTGTGGATGACCAGTCACGTGACAAGTTGGAAGAGTGAAGTTACTTTCTTCAACAACATACATAGGTCCCGGACAAAGAGAAACACGAGGACCAACTGAAGCAAACCATTTTCGTCAGTTACAACCGTACAAATCGTCTACGAATCTCACCCCCAGGCCATCTCCGTTCTCAAGAAAGCGGTTGGCACCGTGAAAATGGAGGTGAACTGGGGACGACGTTACAGCCCTACTCACTCAAAGAGTCACCCACAGTCTTTTCACGTCTCAACAATGAATCCATAGTACAAAAAACTCTCTGGAAGTGAGTTCCGTTGTGATATTTTCCCAGTTACCTGCAGCTTATACGCTCCTTATTAGAATGCGACATTTCACCTATCTGTGTCAACCTAAAATCAAGCAAACAGTTCTTTTGTTTAATAGTTGGGGAATTTGAATAATAAAATGAATTTCACGTCAACATTTGTAAACAGTAAAAAAAAAAAAATGATACGAAGATGGAATATTTAATGACCCTTTTGCCTTTCTAGGAAAATTGTTGCAATTCCAACGTTGCAGCGTCAAGATTATCGTTGATTCTGGACGCTTTTTGCAGTTCAACAGCTAATCATGAAGGAAATACTGTACAGTCTTATTGTCATACTGCCACCCATTGCTTTCATTCTTGTTCTTTTTTCTGTTCTCTTCATCTTGAGTAAACGTGATGTTAAACAATGTATACGGCCTACCCGTCTAGAACGTCTCCAGCGCTGGGTTGCCATCAACGCATTTTCAGGAATTATGAAGAAGACAAATGCCCACAGCAGCGAAGAGACAAAATGGCTAATTGGTGACATTGATCTCACTGATGAGAAAGAACTCTTGTCTGAGATTTTCAGCGGTCTTTTTGCTTCTTTCATGGGGATACTTTTCAGTGCGGCGACTATGTTCTGGCAGTTTCTAGTGCTCGATGTTACCTACAGCTGCAGCGTCAACGAGAAAACAAAGGACTGCTTCGAATACAAGCTTTGGAAGACGGATTCATGGTCGAGGGATCCCATTGATTGTAACAGTGCTGCAGTTCAGAACGGAACTCTAGAAGTGGTGTGCTACAATATTGTCTTCAACTTTGGCTTAGCCTCGGGGGTCAGCTACGGTGGATTTAAACTTGCTATGGCCGCCTTAAATGTGGCTACGACCCTTATGATGATGGTTACAAAACCAAAGATTGTATCTAAGATAAAAGCATTCGTGGTAATTGTGTCCGTGGGTCTTTTGGGGGCAATTATAGCTATTCAAGCCACCTCTTTACGTGTTTTCTTTTTGTCAGGTAACCTTGTCATTATCACTCAAATGTTTTTAGTAGTGACTATTGTATCTTGTTTTGTGTTTGCGATCCCTTGGAAGGATCTCATCGCGTTAAAGGTGAGAGATAATAACGAGCAAGCTTTTGGCTTGGAGAATCCTGCCGCGAATGTCGCTTGATTTGACCTGCGAGGCTTTTTACAAAGTGAACAGGTACGCATCAAATGATGCTGCTACTAACTTTTAGTGTAATGAGTTTGCCTCAATTTCTTTGTTATTGATATTTCACTTAAGTAAGGACGGTTTAAGTCAACGTCAAATTAGTAAGTGCAGCAACACGAAGGAATTAGCAACTTCCATGAGTCAGTGATTGTTATATATTTGTCTTGTTCTAGGGTGCTTGATGTTTCAGGGTTTTTGTCCCGAAGAAGGTTTTCCCAAATATCAAACGCTGACTTAGCAGTACAGATATTGTCAAGTTATACAACTCGTGATTCAATGTTACTAAAACAAAAAATATTATACAATTAAATAGCTCATTTATGAAGCATTTCAATTTGTCATTAATTGCTACATGGTCATACAAAGAAAGTTGATTTAAGTGTCATAGACTGCAACTAATAGCATTTACGGTTTTATGTCTAGTTTCTTGGTTTCAGTTTTTCTTGAGGCTTTTGGTGCCTGGTTTTTGAGTCCTTGATAATATTAGAATAGAATAGAATAGAATAGAATAGAATAGTCGTTTAATGTGTAATACACTTAGCAATAAGGTGTGACATTGCAGAAATGTCACACCAGCTAATTTACAGGTATTCCACCTAAATTAGTTAAGAAAAAAAATATAAAAAAAATAAAAAAATAAATAAAAATAAAAATAATGATAATAAGTGAATAAATAAATAAAACTATATAAGTCAGGATGATGAGATAAAATCTAAAGTAATTATTATATATACAATATGCTGTACAATAAATGAGTCGATACTACTAAAATATTATACTAAAATAATATACTAAAATATTATAATATTTCATGCTAAGTTTTACTTAATTAGTGTAACATTCATTAAAGGAATTGATTATCGTCAAAATAAAGAATAAGAGCAAAAGTTCGAAACGTTCTGTTTCTTATTTATAACATTTTATAGCTAAAACCGGATGGTTAATGTTTAACCACTCCTTGGCTAACAAGAAAGCCTAAGGGCCTGATTATATGGCGAATTTCACCCCGGTTTGTTGGGCTGAGATTTCAGCCCGGCTTCCAAAACAAATCTTCTTAAACACACGTCTGCGATCACATGAAGAAAGTTTCATCGCGAGCCGAATTACAGCCCGGGCTGAAATTTCTAGCCCGGTTTTTGAAACCGGGCTGGAAAATCTCATGTATTAAATCGCATGTTCAATACTCGGCCGTCAGTATGAAAGGTCAAAGGCGCTTTGATCGCTTTTGAAAACTTTGAAGGTAGAGATGTCAGAGCTGGTTTCTTTCTACTGCTAAAACTCGTAAAATATAACGTGTCTCTTTCGTTTATATCTAGACTGTCCACAGCCTCCCTATTTTTCGATCGAAAAAAATTCGAAAAAATAGAGGGCTGTGAACAGTCTAGTTTATATCTCGTAATGGTCATTTCTAACTACCCGGTTTTATTCTGCTTTGTGGTCCAAGCGAGGATTCCTTGTTGAATTAAACACATGGAAAACGTCCTCCCCCCATCGAGGCAATTTACATGGGTGATGAAAGATGACCAGTTTTAAGCCAAACAACATAATTGACCTTCAATGCCCTACCGACAAAAAAACGCGAGGAAGATTATGAACCGGGGGCACCAGACCCCACCCGGTTATTAAGGACTCGTTTGTTGCTATGCGGTTGGTTGCCTAGATTCCATGACCCCTAAACCATGTCTCACTTGACATCATTTTATTAGCAAGGGTTTTTTTACACGGAGTGGCCGCTGGCTCGTTCCCAGTTGTTCGTGAAACGGCGAGACGCGAAGAATGTTGGGATGAAACCAAAGGAGCTCTTTTGTCCTTCCCATCATCCTTTCATATAAAAATTTTCTCACAAGAAAAGAAGAGAGATCAGTCAGATAGCTGTATAGTGGGGCATGATTGTGACCTGACGCTGTACGATGGGATTCTTGGAAAATTTGTTAAATTACTTGGAAAGCAAATCTTAGATTTTTACCAATCTTTTATCCATTTTTTCTCCTATCGACTTTCATTTAGATTTGAAAATGACGTTAGCTTAGCGAAAACAGAGGTTTGGAAATCATCACCCCTCGGAGGTGGAGGGGGACAGGGGGATCTAAACCTCCCGCCTCCCGTGCCTTTCACTCCCGCTCCCTGTATGTTCTACTCCCGCCTCCCGCCCCTTTCCGTAGCCCCACTTTGTTCCATATCTATTTTGAAATATAACTTAATGTTGCGAAATTTTATTTGTTTTCTCCAGGTTCCCTCCACCTTAGCAATCCGGCCTTTCTTCCTCCCTTCTCCCGCTTCCCGCCCCTTTTCACCTGGGATCCCACCTCCTGTCCCCCTCTAATTTCTGGGTAAAAACGAACCTTGGGTTTTTTTTATTTTATCTTTAGTAATCATCCTCGCCACCAATAATAAAGTGGTGTTCAGTAGGGCCCTGCATAAAATTAATTATTAAAATATGATAAAAATGATTAAATGGGAAGTACAATTTACACAGCGGAGAAGAGATAAAAATTTTATTAACAAACAAACAAATTTCAAAGCTATTGTCATTACAAAGACTTGCTTTTCTCGTTCCTAGAACTAGGATAACTCGAATTCCCCCGCTACCTCGGCTAAATTTAGTTTCCCTTGATCAAAATTTACTACGATAATTCGAATTCTGGTTCTTGTAACTCGCCGCAGATGCCCATTGGACATGTTCGAATATCCTAGTAGCTCTTCAGACGTTTTTTCATGTCGGTCTGTCGTGCAATTTGTTTTTAATTATCTTGCAACGAACAGATCACGTATTTGACAGCCATTTCCCGATCTAGATCTTATCATAAAGAAAGTTAAATTGTATTACAGTTTCTGGCGAGATAAGTTTAATTTGCACCGGGTACAGTATAGGGCTGAAAAAGGGCTGAAAAATCAGTAAACTATCAAATATTAACATGGCAAATTGAATATTCATTCGACCCAATAACTCGAAACCCCGCTAACTCGAACAGTTTTTCGTTTCCTCTCAGAAATCGAGTTACCGCGGTTCTACTGTGAGACTCTTTATTGGTACCTGTAGACTTCGTTTTCGTCGCCATTTTTTTTTGCTAATCTACGATTTTTTTAAGCAGATCACAGCCCCCGAAATGATCCCGACCCCGAACTGATCCCCAACCCTGAACTGATCCCCAAATTGACCCTGAAATGATCCCGACCCCGAAATGATCCCCAGATTTTTTCACGCTAACCCCGAAATGATCCCCAAGTAATTTTTGGAATGGCGATTAAGCATAGAAATTTGGATTGCTCAATAGTAAGGAAAACTGAAGCCATACAGCAAAGTACAACTTAAAATAGAAAAAGACTAATTATAACTGACTGCAAAACGTGACCATAAAGCAGAAGCGTTTTTTAATTCTTATGTATGTTTCAAAATTGGTTATTTTCAATAAGGAACCAAGAAAAAGCAAGAACCGTTTTTGTGTTTATTGGATTGTTATGTTCATGGACATACTTTCAGTCGTGAGAATTGTTACTCAGTACTCTCGATTGAAGCAATTAAAACCTATTCAGAGAAAATTTGGTAGTTAAAGCGGGATAAAGAAAGGCAACATTAAGTGTACTTAAAATGTTAATTTTATTTCTAAGTTGATATGTCGCAATCACATCATCCCTGTTTTTGTCTTCTCGACGTAGCTACAGCGTCAAGCTTTATAAAGGCCCGTTTACACAGACGATTTCTGTCGCGCAATTCAATGCAATTTTTGCCACACGGAAGTTGCATCAAGTTTCGAACATGTTCGAAACTCCTGCGGTATCACGGCTATTAAATCACTGCTAGTTAAATTTACACGCTTGCAAACTCGCGGCGATTTCATGTTATCATCCCAGGTGATACATCATGAACACCGATCACATCCTCAACCGAATGGCACTTCTAAGCCATGAGGCCTTATTATTGAGCAGTCCACACTTCTACGTTAAAACGCCATTCCACAAATTACTTGGGGATCATTTCGGGGTCAGCGTGAAAATATTTGGGGATCATTTCGGGGTCGGGATCATTTCAGGTTCAATATGGGGATCAGTTCGGGGTTGGGGATCATTTCAGGGTCGGGATCATTTCGGGGGCTGTACAGATCTTCGTGTTATGGACTAAAATTACGTAACAGTGTAGTTATTGTTATTCACAGCCGAACAAATATCTCACTTCGCAACAAATTGCAAAAGAAAATTAATGACTGTTTGGATTTGTTATGGACGTTGTTCTGTTTGTTCAGCATTTGATGTTATTTATGACATTTATTTTCTTTCAAGTTTACTTTTATAACTTTTTACGACCCTAAAAGCTTGAAGCGTAAAACTTCGCTTCAATGTTCGGAAATCTTCGTTTTTTCCGCGATAATCGTCGCGTCTTCGGTTTCTGCAAAAATACCCATAGTGGGGCTATACTGTATTTTTGGCTTGACTGCATCTCAGCTAAGTACGAACCATGTCTCGACCAAACATGACTGATATTCCGCCGACGGAAGAGGGCCAAAAAGATACGATCAGAAATAAATATCGATTGGAAAAAATAAACATCACTTGCTGAAAAATAAATTTAAATAATCAGTCAATAAATCAACTGAAACAGTTTTTCTCCGATAGGCCGTGAAAAAACTTAATCAAAAATAGTCCAATTATACCATTTATTCTAAAGGAATATAAACTGCAAAACAGTCGTATATTTGGCGGACGCGTTCGGTCTTAGCGAATATCAAGACGACAAGGCGAGCAAGGCTTTCGACAATTCACGATTTTTGGTTTCGCGCCTTCCGAGGAAAGATTAAAGAAAAACAAATTGCGGCCGTGTCAATTAAAAAAGACGTTGGAAAAGTAAGTATTATAATGGTACAACAGAACACCGTCAACTGATGTCACAAATGTTTTATGTTTCATATATGCTCCATGTGATATATTTAATAACAAGAAGCTTGAGAAGCTTGAGAAGCTTAAAATCGGGCGCTTAATAATTAGCTATCTGTTTTGACTTGAAAAGCAGGGTACAGTACAGTAAAAATCACTGGAAAAACAGTCACATAAACCTATTCAGGCCGGTAGGAGGGGGGGGGGGGGGAACTTTTGAGGCCCGCGCTGACTTTGGACGCTTATAACTTTTTCAAGATTCAACCAAACGCTGTCAAACTTTGCGCGTTTATCTAAAATTTATCTCGCAATAATCTGGTAGAATTAGTTATTGTGCCAGTCACTTGAAATCACCATGGCAACGTCATTTTGACAGGCTTGTTTTCCCAAATTTGAATTTTTCGTGTTTCTATTTAATAATGAAAATCTGGAATGTTTTCAAGATTGCATTATTACTTAGGGCCTGTTTACAAGCAGGTAGGGTAACCCTAGGTGCTAGGGTTACCCTAGCAAGAGGGTTAGAAGATAGCCCGGGTTTACAAGCAAAATTCGCAGGTAGGGTAACCCTACTTACCCGGGTCAACTTACACCGGTTACGCTTCAGTTAACCTTGTAAAATTTTGTCGTTAGAAGCTGTTATTCGAAAATAATTCCGTTCCAGTGCAAAAATACGACAAATTGTGAATGAACACGATGTTTCTTGGTCACAATTCGCTGTTTTTGTCGGTATTTTTAAACATATTTAGCTTCTTGGAGCCAAAATAAAGTTGTCCCGGGTAGGCGAGTTATCCCTAGCAGAGCGTTTACAAGGCGCTAGGGTTACCCTAGCACCTAGGGTAACCCTAGCACTCAGCTAGGGTTACTCTAGGTGCTAGGGTAACCCTAGCGCCTTGTAAACACGTCGATGAAAATAAGAAGAAATGTGGGAGCGCTAGGGTAACCCTCCTGCTAGGGTAACCCTAGCACCTAGGGTATTAATGACATAATGTTCTCAATTTATAAAAATATATTTCGCACAATACAAATAAACGATTGAACTAGACGTCTAGAAGATATAAATTTGTAACACTTAGCAAAGTGCAGCCTTTTCGCAATACTTAATAAAGGCGGGGTTTTACCTGAAGACCAATTTTTCCAACGCTTTAGGTGGCTGAAGCATTTCCCCTAATCAGGTAACTACTATTGTCAAGAAAATGATCACAACTTTTTGACCAATGATTAGCTATTTGTTTCATACCATTACTGTAATAGCAACTGGTGAAGAATAGTAGTACTGACCCAAAGTATAAGGGCTGGAAAACAGCGTTTCAAGGATTCCAAAAAAGCTTTACTTATCCCATATATATTTGTTTTGCAGTATTTTGTTAATTTTTGGACGATTTTGGGGGATGTCTGGGAGGCGATAGTTTTTCTCAAAGGATTAGTAAAATTTAGACAAATAAGAAATATTGGAGATTTAATGTGATTTTAAAATTTGAATTTGAAGTTAAAAATTGGTGGACGGACACCAAACAGTCTCCTGATAACCCGGAGTGCTCTTGCGAGGGGGTCAACTGTTTGGAGGTGTTTCCATCCTTTTCTTCAATCCCTTCTTTAAATCTCTTAAAGTTCCATTCAAATTCAGGTAGAACCCCACCTTAAGTTTTGTTCTTGTGAGAAAACAACAGAAGTCAAAGGTTGCGTGATATAACCAACCATGGATTTTAATTCTCCCTCCCTTTCCATCTCCTTAGCCTTTCACCCCCACCTGTCCCTCCCTTTCTACTCTCATTCAATTTAATGTTTGTTTACATTTCCTAACCAATTCAGTATCGTACTAATCTGTGCCAAGCAACCAGATTGTTTTGTTAAACTCAACGTCTTTATTCACGGCTTCTGGTGTACAAACAATCTTTGTTTCACAGCTTCGATTCTGTGCATGGACTTACAACTTTGAGCACAGCGAACACGATGCGAGTCACGTGACGCTCGCTGTAGGGTACCCACGGGGGTACAATTACAAGTCAAGTTTTTCGGTTTCCTACAAAGTCTACCCCTAGCCTGGCCCTGCGGGTGTAGCGGGCTGTAACATTCTCCCCACCTTGTCCTCTATCGGAGAGGACAACACTGCGATTTGGCTTACTAACAGGAACAGTACTAGTTTCACTATGAACAATGTTTGTTTCATTCTTCTCCCCACCATGCAAACGAACTTCTTCAGGAATCACTTGTGGGGCTGTTGATTCTACTTCTAATTTGTGTAGACGCTGTACCGGTCTGCGTAGAACACTCTTCTCAGTTCGTACTGTTGCCGTTCGCACAAGTTTATCCCGTCCAGGGTGAACTTCTTGAACTATAGCCAACGGCCATTTTCCACGAGACACATTATCATCTGAGATCAGCACAATATCTCCTACTTTTATGGGGGCTTCTTCTTTATGCCACTTGTTTCTCACGGTCAACTGATGCAGGTACTCTTGCTTCCAGCGCTTCCAATAGTGGTTGAATAATCTCTGCACGTAAAGATACCTCTCCATAATTTTCTTACTGGACATCTCAAGGCTGTCTTCATTAACATCAGGTAGTTGGTTAAGTGATCTGCCAATGGCGAGATGGGCAGGTGTAATTGGCGATGGATCTCTGTGATCATCACTCACTGCAGTCAGAGGTCTTAAGTTGATGACACCTTCTATTTTAATAAGCAGTGTGTTCAGTTCAGTAAAGGTAAGAAGTGCTCTTCCTAGGACCTTACAAAGTGGTTCTTTGACTGCTCTACAAAATCGTTCCCACCAACCACCTCTCCATGGCGAGCGCTCAGTGATAAATTTCCACTTGATCCCCTTTGATGATAACTCAGACTTGATACGATCTAGATCCATTGCATCCCACATAGATTGGGTTTGTGTCTTGTGGTTGGCATACAACTTCTTGATTTCATTACTTGCTGCTACAAATGTTTTTGCGTTGTCTGACCACACTGTATCGCACAGACCTCTGCGATTTGTCATGCGACTAAAGGCTTGTAGGAACTCATCTGTTGTCAGGCTGTTTGTTAGCTCTAGGTGAACCATGCGAGACGATGCACAGGTAAATACACAAATGTATGCTTTCTTCACACTTGATCCCTCTTTCACGTAAAGGGGCCCAGCGAAGTCAGTACCAATGTGTGTAAACGGTAGTGAGGGTGTAACTCTCTCCTCAGGAAGCAGTCCCATCTTCTGATCACAAGGGCCAACACGCTGCTTTTGACAAGTTACACATTTTCTGATTATTCGCTTGACTTCACGTCTTCCTTGGGTTAGCCAAATTCTCTGTCTCAGGGTTGACAATATGGTTTCTGGACCAGCATGGAACATCTGTTTGTGGACATCTACTATCATCTTTGCGACTTCAGAATGTCCATGTGGCAGGATTACTTGATGCTTTGTTTCTTCAGGAATGTCAGCGAAATGCAATCGTCCACCTACTCTTACTACTTGATCAGCTCTGTCATAGTAAGGGTCTAGCTTTAACAGGCGGCTGCTTTTGGGCAGTGCTTCTCCAGCTTTCAGCTGCTCGTAGTCTTCTTTATATACATCTTGTTGTATCCACATACAGCACTTCAACTCTGCCTGTTGCATTTCTTCAGCTGACAGCTCAGTCACGGGAGACTTGCATTTTGCTTTGAACACCTTTACAGCTCTTAACACGTAAGCAGTTACTCGGATCAGCTTCATCCATGTTCCGTAGCGAGACATATCGATTAATGGCTTCACGGTGACTGATGTGAAAGCATGGGTTACTCTTCTTTCCTCCTCACAGGCTTTTGGTGGACTATCTTCACTTTGATGTTGGATGGGTTGATACTCAAGAGGTAAGGACAGCCATTGTGGTCCATTCCACCAAAGTCCACTTGACATCAGCTTGTCACAATTCGATCCACGTGTCAACAGATCTGCAGGATTGTCCTCGCTAGCACAGTAGTGCCAACACTCGGGATCCCATGTCGACTGGATTTCTGATACTCGATTTGCTACAAATGGCTTCCATTGTGAGCTTCGTCCTCTAATCCAGTGAAGCGTCACCATACTATCTGTCCAGCATACAACACGGTTCATCTTGATTTGCAAAGTATCTACAACAAACTTCAATAATCTAGCATTGACCACTGCTGCTAGTAGTTCTAATCTTGGAAGTAACACTTCCTTGATAGGTGCAACTCTGGATTTCGACATCACTAGCTGAGAGGATGCTTGTCCCAGCTTGTCTATAACTCGAATGTACACTGCTGCTCCATAGGCCTTTGGGGAGGCATCTCCAAAACCATGTAGCTCGACGGTAGACTCCGAAGTGACACTTGTTCCAAACCATCTAGGTATGGCCACCTTCTTTAGCTGCAACAACTCTGACTTCCATGATGACCACTCCCTTTTAATGTCACTGTCCAATGGGTCATCCCACTCTAATCCTCTCCGCCAGAGCTCTTGGAAAAGGATCTTTGCTTTCACAGTGGCAGGCGAAATCAGTCCCATTGGGTCAAACACTTTGGATGCTAAACTTAAAAGACTTCTCTTTGTCATTGGATCATGGGATGAAACCATTTCGTTTGGTGCAATGAATCTGAAGCAATCAGATGTCAAGTCCCATGAAACACCAAGTGCTTTGAGTGGTTCACATGAATCAAACTTCACTAGTGGCGATGATGCTCTTTTCTCTGGGTCTATGCTATCCATTACGAGCTCTGAGTTACTAGCCCATTTCGTCAAGTTAAATGCTGCTGTCATCATGATTTCTGACATCTCTTGTTGAAGCTTCATTGCAGAGTTGTCTGTGTCGGCTCCCGTTAAGCAATCATCTACATACATGTTATGTAGAATTTCCCTCACAGCATTAGGGAATGTCTCTGCATACTTATTGGCATGAGCATGCACTGTTGCGATGGCAAGAAATGGACTAGAGTTCACTCCAAATGTCAATCTTCGCATTCTGTAAACTTTAGGTACTTTATCTGTCCTTAGATCCCTCCACAAGTACCGGTGAACGTCTTGATCCTTTGGTGCAAGTTTAATCTGAAGATACATCTTCTCTACATCTGCTATCATGCCAACTCTGTGCGTACGAAAACGAATCAGGACAGATGCGAGGTTTGGTTGTAGTGCAGGACCAGGAAGGACACACTCATTGAGAGATGCACTGTCTTGCTCTCGGGCAGAAGCATCAAATACGATTCTACACTTCGTGGTCTTTCTGTCAGCACGAAAAACAGCATGGTGCGGTAAGTATCGGACAGTTCCATCTTCACTGCTCAAGTCAGTTACTTCCTCGGCAAAGCCTTTCTCTACATACTGGTTGATTGCAGTGGTGTATGCTTCAGCTTTCTCAGGGTCTCGTTTTAGCTTCCTTTCGATACTTTCAAGTCGTTTCACAGCGTGCGCATAATTGTTCTCAAGTTTTGGACGATCTTTCTTCCATGGCAATCGAACTTCGTAGTTTCTTCCATCAAAGTTCAGTCCATCATTGAAGTCAGTGACTGCATACTCTTCTTCTTGTGACATAGTTGGATTCACAGTTTCAGTTATGCCAATTGCTTCTAGTTCCCAAAACCTTTTCAGACTTGTGGTGATCTCTTTATTCTCTACTATTGTTAGCATGGATGAAATGTGCTCTGAAGAACTGTCTACAGGTCCTGTAAGTATCCATCCAAGGTGAGATTCTACAGCTACCAATGATTCAGGGGTTTCTCCTCTCTTACAAATTCCAGTTACGAAAGAGTAGTAGTGATCTGCACCGATAAGAACATCTACTTGAACTGAATTGCGTGGGTAGGAGTCTGCAAAAGTCAAACCTTGCAGGTGAGGATTGTTCTTAAGATTCAACTTGACAGGTCCCAAGGGATTACAAATCTTGGGTATAGTAAGAGCTTCCATTTCCACAGTTCCTGTTGGATGTCCCTGAATTGGCGAAAGAGTAAATCGCACTCTTTGAAATCTCTTGGTTTCACTTGTGTCTCCTCCCAGGGTTGCAACACTTAATAATTCTGAGGGGCCTTGCAGACCAATGGATTCTGCAATGTTCTTTCGGATGTACGACCGTTGACTGCCAGAGTCAAGTAGAACACGAACTGTAACTTCTTGGCCATTCACTGATAGCTTAGCTAACGCTGTCTGAAGAAGTGTCTCCTTCAGAGATGAAGAGGGTTTTGAAGCAGCCAATCCAGTCAATGTGGTATTGTTAGGATTCTCAGTTCTTGCGACGAAAGGCTGACTATGCAGTAACTTGTGATGACGTTGACCGCAATTTACAACAGAACACTTGGGATGACGACAGATTTTAGAGAAATGCTTGCTGTTGGTAGGCTTTAGACAATTGAAACACAACTTGTTTTCTTGAACTAATTTCCATCTTTCATCTACTGGTTTGCCATTAAACACTGGGCAGTTAAGTGACCCATGATTTGCTTTGCAAAATCTACAACTTGGAATTGTTGGTGGTTTTGCCTCACTGAACAAAGCAGATGCAGTTGACACTTGTTCTCGGTCACTCGCTGGAATGAACGGTGGCTTTCTTGCTTTGTCTCTTTCCTTATTTAGACTACGACCTTTTGGGCTAAGATTTGGTTCTAGGTTCCTCTCTCCTGCCTCTTTGGATACAACTTGTCGATTGAGGAACTTAAAGAACAATTCAAGACCAATCTCATCTTCAGGGGTGTCTGCAAGCTCCAATTCCCACTTTTCTAGTAACTCTGATGGCAACTTGGTCGCAAACATTGGCAACAAAATACAACCATGACTCACTGGGTTTTCTCCCAGAGCTTCTAAAGCCCTAGTTCGGTTCTTTAAAGTGTCATAAAGATCTCGAAGGGATGCTGCAGTTACAACAGATTTTTCATCCATCTTGATGACTGATTTGACAAGGGATGAGATTACCACACGTTTTCTTCCATACCTATGCTTGAGACATTCTACTGCCGGTTGATAGTTCGCCCCAGTAACTTCAAACCCTTCAATTGATTGCAAAGCAATGCCAGTCAGCACTGAACGCAGGTAAGTGAATTTCTGGACATTGGGCAAATCATCATTGTCATGCACTGCAGCTTCAAACTGATCCCAGAAGTTTTGAAACTTCAACACATCACCATTAAACTTGGGCAATTCAATTCTAGGCAGTTTAAGATTAGATGATTGGTGACTGTCCTTTTGTACACTCCCTTTTGAGGACTGTTCATTTGAATTGGACTCCTTATTTAAGTATTCATGGGCCGCATCAACAGCTCGATCTATCATATCCAAGAATTCCCTCCAACAGCTTAGCTCATCGTCAATTTCCTCGTCTGAGAGTAGTGAAATTATACGATCTCTCAACTGAAGATATGCCATGCGAAACTCTGTCAATCTCTCGATTCTAATCTGTATCTTGACCTTATTGCCTTCACTTTCGCTCAGCTCTGAAATATCACGAATTAAGGCCTCAATATCCCCCTGCAATACTTTCGCTTTACGTCGAATCGAAGTAATTTCCTTCGACTGTTCCTTGCTAACGGATGGAGGAAGTTCTTTGCTAAGTTTAGCGAAATTCAAATCTTCGTGTGATTCTGACAGCTCTGATTTCACAGCAGTCTTTGACTCATAATATGCGTTTACTAACCTCTGAATCAAGACCTTTTTCTTTCCAGCTGTCGATAATCCCTTTTCTTTGAGTAATCCACGTAGTTGCTCCACTGATTTTCGAGATAGCTCGTCTTCGATATCACTGTCACTTCCACTGGCGGCCATCTTGTTGCCCACGTGGTTTCGAGTGTTGACTGCACGAAGTCTCACAGAAGTCAGTCAATCCACAGCAAAATGTTCTTGCGATCTTCTAAATCCACAGCTCGAAGGACCATTATGTTTTGTTAAACTCAACGTCTTTATTCACGGCTTCTGGTGTACAAACAATCTTTGTTTCACAGCTTCGATTCTGTGCATGGACTTACAACTTTGAGCACAGCGAACACGATGCGAGTCACGTGACGCTCGCTGTAGGGTACCCACGGGGGTACAATTACAAGTCAAGTTTTTCGGGTTTCCTACAAAGTCTACCCCTAGCCTGGCCCTGCGGGTGTAGCGGGCTGTAACACAGATAATAACAGAAATTTGCCTTAATTTTGATCTCCCATACCAAGACCTTAGAGTATAAACCGCTAATAAAACAAAACACACTTGATAATAATTTTCTGAGGTTATACACCTTGCAGTATTAACGTACTAACGAACTTGATAACAAACCCCATGTCGTACTAAGGATTTTTACTGATCAACATAGGAAATAAGTTCACAATGGTTTGTTCCCAAAACGTTTTTTACTGTACAGAGGGTCTGTATATTGACCTGTAACTTGTATACCGTATTGAAAAATTCAGAACGAACCGACTTCTGCCCGCTACCATGATATCATGTTGAAAAATTAGCTCGTTCGAAACCGTAGTAAAATCGTTAAAGACAGACAAGATACAGCCGTTTACTGGCAGTCTTTGAAAATCCTGAATTTCGTCAAAATGAGCCAAAATAAAGTTTTAAAATTTCCTTTATCAATATGGTTCTTATCTTTTTATTCAATTCTATGAACTGCTTTTATGCAGTACTGTCCACAAAGATTTCAATTTCCTCAAAGTTTCGGGACAAATGGATACAAAATATTTCGTGCAGAATGTAATTTGATTAAGCGAATGTTTTCGCGTCTATAAATACTCCAAGCAGTGAATGGAAAACCGTTTTGTTTTAATCGATGAGTACCACTTTCAAATAGTTATAATCCATAAAAAATAACAATCAGATCAGAATACAATAATTATTAATGTAAGGTCTCGCTATTATGTCTCGGCAGAGATACTTCTTTTTGCAAGTTCAAATGTATGCAAATTTCGTGTGAAATGTAATTCGATTCCATTGTCTTGTTTACAAAGTCTTTCTTAAGAAAGTTGTATTTTCGTGAATAAAACCCATTGGCCTGTTTTGTTTTCCTGATCATGTTTGTCTGTGATTTTTACAAAACATGTGGTCTTTTTTTCGGAACTTTAAGTTGTACAAAAATTCCTATTTTGAACACAGATGTCACTTCCGGAATTTCTCATCTAAAATTCAATTGGTATTTAATTATAATTATTCGAAGTTTTCATTTTCGAGTCATCTTTTCATTCGATAGCATTACTGATCTCGTAAAAAATTCCATTTAAGTTCACACCAATACTGTACATTGCCAATGTTTTGCTGACGTCTTGAGAAGTGTCTTACTAACGTCACTAGTCAAATCTAAAATATATCCAAACCAAGTTGTGCAAACATTCTACTCTTTGTGACAGGCGACTTTGACGCCCAACTGTGCGGAAATGAAAATCGACATACTTCTTGCTAAATATATAAAAAATAGTTTTAAAGTAGAGTCCGCCTCAAAAAAATGTACCGCCAGATCACACTGCTATTTGTAGAAACCAGCAAAGCGTCTAGTTTCAAAGTTTCCCACAAAAACATTGCGTGACATGAATGACGTTACCCCTTTTATTTACAAAAATAGCTTCAACTTGTCAAAGCAACTACAGTTTCACAATGGTGATTATTAGTACTTTACCCGTTAAGCTTTTTTCTCTGTTCTCCCGCCGAAGCAAAGAAGAGAACCAGATTGCAGATTAGCCCAAAAGTCGACCCAGTGTTCCTACAACGATTTACTGTCAAAACTGAAATGAAACCGATTGGCCCAGGCTATCCCCGTCATTTTTAGCCGACAGAAGATTATCGTCTAGGACGACCAAAGGGTAAACTATAAATCAGCCACGCCCGATTAATAAGTCCTTGACGGTTCTTGTCGTTTTTCGGTGCCTATTCATCTTCGGCATCTTTCTCATCCACCTCTCGTTCTGTCCTGTGTCTGTCATCACACGAAAGAAAAGCTGATTCTCAAAAAATCTGCCACAAAAGGAAATTGACAAAAACAATATGAAAACCATATATCGAAAGTTTCTTATTCTAAAATTTTATCATACGTCTTAATTCAGAGCTACAAAGAAGTTCCTCCTTTTGAGTTATTGATACTGTTCTTACAGTACCTCTTTCCACTAGCGAAATTTTACAAAATTCCTTCGCGGCGAAAAGGTAGCGCAAATCCAGAACAGACTCCAATCGAGAGTGGGTTAATTCTAGATTACTATTAATTAACTATTACAACATTCATTTTTAAAATAGTTTCCCAAGCCGACTAAGCTAACTAAACGTCGAGTGTATCTTTCAGTAAACAAAACATGCCGTTATGACGCCGGAAATCCAGCTCACGCATACTATACCCCGTGACTCACGCAAACCTCCGACTTACGTGCTACTACAGTCATTCCTTTCTAAACATTTTTTTTTGACCACCACCGTACCTTTCTACCCAAAAAACTCATGAAACTGCCCGGTTTTAACCTGTCTTAACCTTTCAAAAATTAGAGCGTTCGAAACTAAATAAGATCCGTAATCACAAACAACATACAGCCGTTTACCAGCACTCTTTAAAACTCCTGAAACCCTTCAAAATCAGGCAAAATAAATCTTTGAAATAACCTTTATCAATGTTTCTTATTTTTTATTCAGTTCTATAAAATGACTTTCATACACTACTGTCAAACAAAAATTTCAATTTCCTCAAAGTTTCAAGACAAAAGAATAACAAATATTTCGTGCACAATGTAATTTGATTAAGCCAATATTATCACGTCTAAAAATACTTCAAGCAATTCAGTGAAAACCCGTTTTTTTTTTTCGTATCAACGAAAACCACTTTCGAATAATCAATACATGAAAATAACAATAAGATCAAAAGGAAGAAAGGAACCTTTCTAATTATTTGAAGACTTTCAAAGCCGTGATATTATGCATCCAATCCGCGATAAAATTTAATTACAACAAAATCCAAGTTCTCATTTTGAAGTCCATTTTTTCAGTTGATACCTTTATCCAACTTGTGAAAAATTCCATTCAAGTTCCTATTAATACTGTACATTCCCAATGTTTTGCTCGGGTCTTCAGAAGCGTCTTACTAACCAAATCTAAAATAATTCCAAAACATGCTGTACAAACATTCTACTCTTTGTGACAAACGACTTGACGACCAATTGTTCAGAAATGAAAATCGACACAGTTCTTGCTACCTTATTGTTACTTATTTTCGCGGGACTTAACCCTCGGACGTACAAGCAAACTCACACCCCCACCAACGTACAAGGGGGGGGGGTGGATGGAACCCCTCCCCGGAGTTTTCGTTATATTAAGGCGTAGCGAGATTATTTTACACTGATAAGAAAGCCCTTAGCTTACTCTACAAGATGACATAATTTTAATTGGCTGTGACGTCATATGACGTCACGTGACGTCATTTTAGCCGCCATCTTGGATCCGCCATCTTGGATTTCAACATTTTCTTAAAAAGTTACAAAATAACGGAATTTGATGCAAAATCAAGCCAGAATGCTTATGGAATGTAAAAATAAGCAAATCTTGCACTTCCGTTTCAAAAAACTGGAAAAAATAAATAAAAATGTTAAAAATGACGATTTTGGCAAGACCTGCCTGTATTTATGACGTTGCCATGGCAACGTCAAATATCATGGACACATGGTTGACATATCAAAATTACCGTAAAGGATGAATGAACAGCTACTGAAAGTTTCAGCATTGTAGATTAAATCCTCTTTTCAAAATTTGGAAAAAACCTTATGGGGGGGTGGCATCCACCCCCCCCTTCCCCTTGTACGTCCGAGGGTTTTTTTAAAGACCCGCGAAAAAAGGTTCTCGCGAAAAATAACGACGCGAACTTTAATGCCCTTCTACATAAATAGAGGATATTACATGGTTGCGCGGAGATATGAAATTTATCTTCGAGTGTTCAAATCGATATCTCACGAGTGAGCGCAGCGAACGAGTGGGATATTGATTTGAACACGAGAAGATAAATTTCATATCTCCAAGCAACCATGTAATATTCTGTTTATTATATAAACCTACTAATTACGATGTTTTTGACGATTTTCCGAAGATTTCCGACCATTTTCCGAAGATTTCCGAAGATTTTCAAAATGTTGTCCGAAGGTCGTACGAATGTTTCCGAACATTTTCCGAACTTTTCGGAAAATTTCCGAAGATATCCGAAGATTGCCGAAGATTGCCGAGGAAGATCCGAGGATGTTTCGACTTAATAACGATTTTCTTTGGCTCATTAAGCATTGAAATTGGGCAAACTTGCCAGAAAATGTTCCGAAATCGATATCTTCACATGTGAAAATAACATGTTATTTTTACATGTGAAGATATGATTTTTTTGTGCGAAAGATTTCCCGGTATTTCACTGATGTTTATATAATAATTCGTTTTATTATATAGAATGCAGTGCTTTAGCGAGTGGTAGCAAATCGAGAAAAATGGTATCCATACATGTGTGGATATCAATGGTATCCACACATGTGTGGATATCATTTTTGACCAATCATCTCGCAGTTTGCCACGTTTCATAGCTCAATGAGCCAAAGTTTATCGATATTAAGTCGAAACATCTTCGGATTTTCTCGGTAATCTTCGGGTAGCTTCGGTAATCTTCGGAAATTTTCGGAAAATGTTCGGAAACATTCGTACGACCTTCAGACAACATTTTGAAAATCTTCGGAAATCTTCGGTAAATCCTCGGAAATCTTCGGAAAATCGCCAAAACCATCATAATTAGTTGGTCTATATAATAAACAGAATATTACATGGTTGCTTGAAGATATGAAATTTATCTTCTCGTGTTCAAAACCGATATCTCACTCGTTCGCTGCGCTCACTCGTGAGATATAGATTTGAACATAGTTAGTAGAACACTCGAAGATAAATTTCATATCTCCGCGCAACCATGTAATATCCTCTATATAATTAATCAACGTTATGGTCAGTTTACCACATAATGTTCTTTGTACAGTCGTCAAACTAGCTCTACTTTGTTACAAAAGAACATGTCAAACTGTTTTAAGCTTCGTTTTGTTATGTGGTTTTTTCAGTGCCATTGGAAACTATTTTCGTAGAAAATTAAAATCAGTTGTGTTAATTTTAAGACTTACTGTTTGTTAATGTAGACTAGTATTGTGACACAGTTTTCGCGAAATTTAGTTCCTTTAAATGTATTCTTTTGGCCAAATCGCGAAATTTAAGTCCCGCGAAATATGCCCGTTATATTTTCGCGAAATTAAGTTCCCGCGAAAATTAGTAACAATAAGGTAAATAAAAAAAAGTTTTACGGCGGAGTCAGGCTCAAAAAATATACCGCAAGATCACACCCCCATTCATAGTCAGAAACCAGCAAACCATCTAGTTTGCTAAAAAAAACACTGCGTGACATCAATGACGTTACCTTTTTCATTTACAAAAATAACTTTAACTTGTCAAAGTAAGTGCAATTTCACAATGGTGAATATCAGTACAGTATGGGGCCCAGTTCTCGGCCACTTTGTGTTTAACGCGTTTTTTCACACTCCAGTTGAATTAAAAGAAAAAGGTATTTCCTTCAAACGATAGACTGATTCATGTGCTTTAAGTATCTTGAATTTGATCGTTCAATTCGATATAGAAAGCTCACACGTCGAGTTTACGCGGAGGTAGGTGAATTTGCATTCCCGAAAAATTTGTTTGTTTACGGCTCCTTAAAATTCATGGATGTAGTTAAATTCGTATTTTATCCAAAAGCCCCCACCATACGAGCTAATTTTTGGCATGTGAAACGTAGAATAATTCAGCTTTCTGCTTTAGTTAACTTTTCGTTGAACCGTTGTATTTTTTGGTCTTAATTTACTTCGAAATTTTTTCTTGCGACGTTTGCGTATTTGCCAGTTCTCGGCCACCCTGCTCGCTATCACAGCTTAGCGCTTGGTTTTTAATATAATTTCATCTACTGCTGCCAGAATGAAAGAAATAAATGTTTTAAAAATAAAGTTCAATCTTATCTCTAAGTTTTGAGCTGACTCTTGTCTTGTCTATTATTTCTACAACACCTAACTCTTTCAAGACCTTTTCACTGCAAAATAAACCATCTAAATGCATTGGTCACACAATGCGGTTTTGCCAGAACCTGCACATAGGCAACTAGGCGCGTTAAAATCCTTCTTTTCTAAAGTAAAACAAAGCCTCATAAAAATAATTTGGGATCGATATAACATAAATACTAGTTATGCAACGCTTTCGAGTGGTATACTAGGGAATATCCCACGAGTCACTTGTATTTTCTCGGTATACACACGAGCCTTTAGGCGAGTGTGTATACGAAGAAAATACAAGTGACAAGTGGGATATTCCATAGTATACCACGAGAAAGTGTTGTGTAACTATTTTATACCATGCCATTGAAAATACCCTTACTAAATTTCATTGAGAATAAGATCGCAGCGCACGATGGGAATGTTGGGTTGAATACCGTCGAATATACAACGGTTTTCCTGTATTCTGATTGGCTGTATTTTCTATGGCATGGTATAAATAGGTTTACAGAGTGATTTTATGACTGTGAAAATTAATTGAGCATTTTTTTTACAGATAATTACGCACAAGCTTTTTAGTGGCCGAGAACTGGGCCAAGGTGGCCGAGAACTGGGCCCACAAATGGAGCTTTTATTTTTATTATTGCTCGGGCAAATTAATTTTTGACCGGTCGATAGCTTTACACCAAAAAGCTGAATAATGTAGCTAGCTCTGGGAGAAATTTCAAGTTCCTGCGGTTCTTCTGAGGTAAGAAATACAAGTTTACGTCAAAAGTGGCCGAGAACTGGGCCCCATACTCTACTTTGCCCCGTAAGGTTTTTTCTCTGTCCTTCCGCCGAAGTAAAAAAACACAACCTGATTACACATTAACCCAAAAGTCGACCAAGTGTGCCTGCAACGATTTCCTGTCAAAACTAAAATGAAAACCATTGCGGTATGCGTCACCCGTAGCGGTTTTGTAGCAACCCCAAGCTATCCCCGTCTTTTTGGCCGACAGGAGACTATGCTCTAGGACGACCAAAGGGTAAACTATAAATCGGCCACGCCCGATTAATAAAGTTTTAGTTCGGAACAATGCAACCAAGTGAAACAAAATAGATAGCTGAGTTGAGACGTTTGCTCCCAGGTGGAAAGGCTGAAAACGATTAATAAAAGACAACGAACTCGAAAAATTTAGGCTAACTATTTGAGCCTCTCTATGGGTACCCACGGTCTTCGTTTTCTTCGCAACTTTTTTTTTGCAAATCTTCGTTGATTTTAAGCAGATCTTCGTTTTACCCGCTTCGTTCGTTTTTTTCGTGAATTGTGGTCAATTACTAAATTCAGAAATTACAGTTATTTTTTGTAGTGTTTACTGGTTTTGACAGTTGTATATCTGAGAGTTCAATTTGAGCACGCGAATTTTGGTCAATTTCAGATCTACGCTTCAATCTTGAGATCTTCGTTTTTCCCCGGTGATCTTCGCGTCTTCGATTTCTTCGGAAATAACCATAGAGAGGCTCCTACTTCAAGTTACATCGTACACAGTTATAAATTTGTTGTTCTTTATGCATCGACGCTTGTAACTTGACAGCCAGCTGGGGCAGATGTTTCAGTTTTATTTTTGAAAAGCAGAAGTTTCGAGAACTTGACCATTGACTCGACGTCGCTGGCCGCCTGTGGTCCTATCATATAAATATTTTACGGACTTTATTGTGCTTGCCGCCCAGGGTTTGATTCAGCTTAACGTAGGTGGATTAGTTAATTTAACGACAAACAGAATTGACGCGAACGTTTCTAAACAACATCGCTATTCTGTATATCTCGACGTTTTATTAAACTCTGTAACTACTTTTGCTTGCAGAGAGGTTTCGATACCTCGGTGTTCAAGTGTTCGATACCTTGGTGTTCAAGTGTCCTTTCTGACCTTTTCGCAGTTCAACATATATTATCTGATGGAGAAGGTTGAATACAAGTTAATTATCTCCTTAACAACCCTGCTCCTCGCTGCTGGTCCTTTCATAGTTCTCTTCGTGATAATTGTGTGCAAGCCGAAGAAGTACTCTGGGAACAGCGTGGAAAGTTACTATCGCCGGAAAGGTTGCATCACCAACAAACTTCCCGTATTTATCAAGACCAAAACGGACAAAGACGGAGAAACAAGATCATTTAGAGGCATTGGTATTACGTATGATATCACAAGCTTTGCCCAGTCTATGTGTAGCTTTATGTATTTGTTTCTTTTGTTATTTGGCGGCGTGACGACATTAATATTTCAATTCCTACTGCTTGATGTAAGCTATAACCTGCGAACGCACAAAGATTTCCGTCTGCTGATTCACGCAGCCGATATAAGCCACAGCTGCGAGAAAAATGAAAAATCAAAGGAGTGCTTTGAATACGAAGCTTGGAACAAGGTAAATGGGGATCCCATTGACTGTAACAGCACTGCAGTTCAGAATGGAACCATAGATGTGATATGCTACAGGACTGTCTTCAGCATTGCCTTAGCCTCTGGTGCCAGTTTCAGTGGATTTCAGGTTTCATTGGTCGTCCTAAATGTAGCCACCAGTGTTGCTATACTACTAACAGTACTAAACCTTTATTTGATGGTCTTCCCGCGAATCAAGGGTCAACTAAAAGAGTTCACTTAAAACCTGATAATCTTAAATTTGGGGGCACTTGAAACATGGTACATATTAACTCTCGATTTCTCGAATCCAATTTTCGTTTCCCTTGGGCGGTACTTCTCTGCCATTTTACCTCCGATTTTTCGAAGCAATGTTCGTTTCTCCTGGAGGTTCGATAAATCGATATTCTACTTTATAAATTTTAAAGGAATGAATTAAAATACGACGACTGAACAGTGCATGCATGGAAGACAGTATTTTTAGGCTACAAATACTAATGAAAAATTATGTAAAAGATGTAAATGTTGTTTATAGTGGTCAGTGTACAGTGACCCGGGCGCACGACCGGGCCGGGCCCCGCCGGTGGGAGCCGAACTGACGATGGTGTGAGGGACTACGGGGCGTGCGCCGTCGAGCGAACGAAGATCGTATATCGGGGTTCCCTGTACTTAGCTACACGAAGCTAATTCTCAGGCATTGCATGCCACTTAACTGAAACGAAGCAAACATTTTAAATTAACAAAATGAGCTGTTTCTGTCTCGTATTCGTATGTTCCCTTTTTTTAGGTATCTATTTTTTTCTAATAGGAACAAAACCCGCCATATATAGCATTTGCATTTCACTAAAACAGAAGTAAAACTGTCATTAAAACTTGCAGCTGTGTGCACAAGGTCAATTTTGGACTTCTTAAAGATGAATATTAATCAGTGAAAGCTTTATTGTTGTCAAGCCAAATATTCGTAACCTTTTTTATAAAAAGAAACAAATTTTCTTACTTGTGCCAAAAATTGTGGGAAAAAATTAGTCAAGTATACTCGCCTGGATTGGCTCGCCGACCTTCCACTCGCCCTAGACCGTGCTCGGTTTGTTCTGTTCGTTGATTCTTTTTCGCCCTATATTCTACTCGGGCGACTCTGTCCACTCAGTCAAAATTTCTACTTTTAGCGATAAGCCACGAAGATAATTTTTATATTCTTTTCCATCCAATCACAGCTCGTGATTTCTATTAAGTACAGAGCAGTAGACGATGGCTTTTCTATTATGTACAGAAAGGATGCTATAGGTTAAGTGAAGTTAAAGCGGGGAATTTCGTGCATTTTTTCCTTCCACAAACAGACTCTTTTAAAAAGTTGTATGACGACTGGCGATCTCAGACGCGGCTGCCACTTGGATGCGCGTTGAAAACTTCTGGGTCCAATAGCGCCTCAGTTTACGTCGCACATGTTTTGTCGTGAGAATAATGGAATTGGCTGTTTTTATGCTAGAGACGATAATGTCGTCAGACGACTTTAACGTCTAAGACGCTTAAGGCGTCTGGTATAAAAACGGGACGCGTTTAGTAGACAGCTTTTCAGAAAAAATAAAAAAAAGACTGGGTTCTACACTCGGAGGACACTGGACACGAAGACGTGAAGCCATCAGGCGTTAAAGGCGTCTGTCTTATTTACTGTTTTTATACTAGTTAACGACGTCCCGTTTTTATACTAGACGGCTTTAACGTCTGAGACGTTAAAGCTGTCCGATAAGAGCGTCGTTTAGACGCTCTTACGAAAAGACGTTAAAGCCATCAGACGTTAAAGGCGTCTGTCTTATTTACCGTTTTTATACTAGACGTTAATGTGGTCTCGAGACAGCTTTAACGTCTCTAGCATAAAAACGGCCATTATGGGAAAGAACAATAACCCTATCCCTGAAGACAATTAGCAATATTGTTTAAGAAGGCCTCTGAAATTAGAAGTTTAAATGAGAGGCTGTTGTGCTGAAACTTCTTCGATTAAAAATGCGTTCAAGTGTGCCCATTCATTCGTTCGGAAGAGAAAATGAAGTGTTTTAAGAACGATTAAACAAAAGTTAAAACACGAATTGATACGGGAGGAATTTTCTTTGCTAGTGTTTATCGCTCAGGCGACGTACTTTGAAATACTAAAAAATGAGGCATCCTGAACCCGGAACGACTCCATTTTTTCTGAAGCACTTCATTTCGGGAATTCGTAACCCGACGCGTATAAAGGTGAGCAGGACATTGAACAAATGCCAGAGACGAGTCCCAGATGAGTATAGGAGTTAATCGACTAAGTACAGTCAACTCTCTCTTAACGGACACCTCTATAAGACGGACACCTTGTGTTGGTCCCGTCCCTGCCGTTTTTCTGTCATTTTACTGTAACTAAACTCCCTATAAGACGGACATCTCTCTAAGACGGACAGTTGGAGCCGGTCCCGGAGGCGTCCGTTTTAGAGAGAGTTGACTGTAAATCCATTTAAATCACACAAATTTGCTTGCAATCATTGATTTGCTGCTTTAAAGTTGATTGCTAAAATTTTCAGAAGGTTGACAATCAATTTCTATACTCTTTATCGTTGGACAAAAAAGGAAATTAAAACGACGAACACAAAGAAAAATCTTGTTGGAACAAAACGAACAATTTTATTTCAACGCTAGGGGTTAAGCAAAGGAATCTGACCGCCTCGAGCGTTCTTCACAGTTTCAGTGATACCGGCAGATTTACACCCTGATAAAATTAGACCTTTTCCTAGGAGTCCAGAACGTCTGGACTGTATCGAGAAAATTGGACCAAAATAATGGAAACAAGAACATTGAGAAGCTTGAGAAGCTTAAAATCGGGCGCTTTGCCTTGAAAGGCAGGGTTCAGTACAGCAGAAACCACGAAGCAGTTACTTAAGTAGCACTCAGTCCGACTGTGTTTGTGTAAGTCACAGGGCTTGCATGAGCTGTATTAGTGTGCATAATATAATATCTAGAACGTTGTACTGTGCATGTCGAGATTGCATTATTACTTAACGACATGATGGTTTCAATTTATAAATGTATTTCACACAATACAAATAAACGATTGAAGTAGACGACTAGAAAATGTAAAGTTTTTAGACTTAGCAAAGTGCTGTGTATTGGTAATACTGTAAGGTGCGGTTTCACCTGAAGGTCGTGTGCTTTTCGGTATTTTCCAGGCATTGCACTTTGATGGGACAGTACTACAACTGTTCGTTTAACGGGGAACTACTATTGTCAAGAAAATGATCACAACTTGTTGATGAATGATTGAACATTTGTTTCATACCATTACTGTAATAGCAATTGATGAAGGCTTTTAGTCCTGAACCAAGTAAGGACTGGGAAATACTGAAACCCATTATCAGCCACCTTAAACGGAAATATCTTGTTGGTGTTTCAAGGAATCCAAGGAAACTTCACTCATCCCATGTATCTATGTATTGCGGTATTTTGTAATTTTTTGAGTGATTTTTGGGGATGTTTGGCAGGTGATAGTTTTTTTAAAAGAATTAGTAAAATTTAGACAACTAAGAAATATTGAAAATTTAATGTGAATTTAACATTGGAATTTGAAGTTAGAAATTGGCAGACGGACACCAAACAGTCCCGTGACATCCTGGAGTGTTTTTGCATGGGGGTCAACTGTGTGATGATGTTTCCATTTTTTTCTTCAATCCCCACTGATAAAGAACTGTTGTTGGTGTTATGTTGGTGTTATCACATGTCAAGCCTTTAACAAGGTATGAAAGAACACAAGGATTTAAATTATTCTGGTGCTCAATTTTTGCGTAACTAAAATTAATGTTACTCAAATTCCTGATGGATTCTGTCTTAAACTGTTACGAGCTTAGTATTTCCAAATTATTGCATGTCAATGTAAGGCAAGACAAGACATGCCTTGGTTCTTATGTAATTCTCTTAAAAACATATAAGATATTGACTATAATTTTGTCTGTGCTATGGCAATTCACAGTGGGGTGGTCTTGATGTGTCTTTAACTTGTGGACTGGACTGGACTAGTAAAACGCGGACTAGTAAAACGCGGACTAGTAAAACGCGGACTAGTAAAACGCGGACTAGTAAAACGCGGACTTGTAAAACGCCTCTAGACACTTCCTTGGCCACAATCATCTTACGGCTCTCTTCAATACATAATGTCTCAAAAAAACAGTAACCTCAGAAAGAAGTCAGAAGCAAATAAGGTCGAAAGACCGAATTTGAACATATAACGGCAAATGTTCTAATGTCACGAACGTAGGAGTCGTGTAGGCCCGTCACCTTTATTTATCACATACTGCCCCCAAATTAAAACAGTACCCTCAGAAAGAAGTCAGAAGCAAATAAGGTCGAAAGACCGAATTTAAACATTTAACGGCAAATATTCTAATGTCACGAACGTAGGAGTCGTGTAGGCCCGTCACCTTTATTTACCATTGACTGTTGATTTCTGGACGGGCCCCGTTCTACCTCGTGCGAGCAATACAAACGACTGCACTCAACAGACGTCAAGTAGTGGAAAGAAAGAAACATATGCACACAACTCATAGCATCAATCCCGTTGTTTTAGTAGGGGTTTGCAGAACGAACATGTGCTATACTGCAAAAACATCTCCACGCTAAAACAGACCATAGAGTGCTCAAAAAAGCTAGAAATATGCCGTCGAAGAAACACACAAGAGCTTCAAACACAAATTGTTTCGCTCGCTAAACCGTTTAGTTTTATCCGATTTACAAGCGCTTGTTTTACAAGTCCGCGTTCTACAAGTCCGTGCTTAACAAGCCCTCGTTTTACAAGTCCGCGTTTTACAAGTCCGCGTTTTACTAGTCCGCGTCTTACAAGTCCGTGTTTTACTAGTCCGCGTTTTACTAGTCCGCCTTTTACAAGTCCGCGTTTTACCTGAGTCCGCGTTTTACTAGTCCGCGTTTTACAAGTCCGCGTTTTACTAGTCCGCGTTATACTAGTCCGCGTTTTACAAGTCCGCGTTTTACTAGTCCGCGTTTTACTAGTCCAGTCCAGTCCTCGAAATACAGTATGCCAAAACTCCCCGCCCTCTAAAGATAAGTCCTTGACGGTTCTTGACGTTTTTCGGTGCCTATTCATCTTCGGCATCTTTCTCATCCACCTCTCGTTCTGTCCTGTGTCTGTCATCACACGAAAGAAAAGCTGATTCTCAAAAAATCTGCCACAAAAGGAAATTGACAAAAACAATATGAAAACCATATATCGAAAGTTTCTTATTCTAAAATTTTATCATACGTCTTAATTCAGAGCTACAAAGAAGTTCCTCCTTTTGAGTTATTGATACTGTTCTTACAGTACCTCTTTCCACTAGCGAAATTTTACAAAATTCCTTCGCGGCGAAAAGGTAGCGCGAATCCAGAACAGACTCCAATCGAGAGTGGGTTAATTCTAGATTACTATTAATTAACTATTACAACATTCATTTTTAAAATAGTTTCCCAAGCCGACTAAGCTAACTAAACGTCGAGTGTATCTTTCAGTAAACAAAACATGCCGTTATGACGCCGGAAATCCAGCTCACGCATACTATACCCCGTGACTCACGCAAACCTCCGACTTACGTGCTACTACAGTCATTCCTTTCTAAACATTTTTTTTTTGACCACCACCGTACCTTTCTACCCAAAAAACTCATGAAACCGCCCGGTTTTAACCTGTTTTAACCTTTCAAAAATTAGAGCGTTCGAAACTAAATAAGATCTGTAATCACAAACAACATACAGCCGTTTTCCAGCACTCTTTAAAACTCCTGAAACCCTTCAAAATCAGGCAAAATAAATCTTTGAAATAACCTTTATCAATGTTTCTTATTTTTTTTTCAGTTCTATAAAATGCCTTTCATACACTACTGTCAAACAAAAATTTCAATTTCCTCAAAGTTTCAAGACAAAAGAATAACAAATATTTCGTGCACAATGTAATTTGATTAAGCCAATATTATCACGTCTAAAAATACTTCAAGCAATTCAGTGAAAACCCGTTTTTTTTTTCGTATCAACGAAAACCACTTTCGAATAATCAATACATGAAAATAACAATAAGATCAAAAGGAAGAAAGGAACCTTTCTAATTATTTGAAGACTTTCAAAGCCGTGATATTATGCATCCAATCCGCGATAAAATTTAATTACAACAAAATCCAAGTTCTCATTTTTAAGTCCATTTTTTTCAGTTGATACCTTTATCCAACTTGTGAAAAATTCCATTCAAGTTCCTATTAATACTGTACATTCCCAATGTTTTGCTCGGGTCTTCAGAAGCGTCTTACTAACCAAATCTAAAATAATTCCAAAACATGCTGTACAAACATTCTACTCTTTGTGACAAACGACTTGACGACCAATTGTTCAGAAATGAAAATCGACACAGTTCTTGCTAAATAAAAAAAAAGTTTTACGGCGGAGTCAGGCTCAAAAAATATACCGCAAGATCACACCCCCATTCATAGTCAGAAACCAGCAAACCATCTAGTTTGCTAAAAAAAAACACTGCGTGACATCAATGACGTTACCTTTTTCATTTACAAAAATAACTTTAACTTGTCAAAGTAAGTGCAATTTCACAATGGTGAATATCAGTACAGTATGGGGCCCAGTTCTCGGACGGGTCCAGTTCTCGGCCACTTTGTGTTTAACGCGTTTTTTCACACTCCAGTTGAATTAAAAGAAAAAGGTATTTCCTTCAAACGATAGACTGATTCATGTGCTTTAAGTATCTTGAGTTTGATCGTTCAATTCGATATAGAAAGCTCACACGTCGAGTTTACGCGGAGGTAGGTGAATTTGCATTCCCGAAAAATTTGTTTGTTTACGGCTCCTTAAAATTCATGGATGTAGTTAAATTCGTATTTTATCCAAAAGCCCCCACCATACGAGCTAATTTTTGGCATGTGAAACGTAGAATAATTCAGCTTTCTGCTTTAGTTAACTTTTCGTTGAACCGTTGTATTTTTTGGTCTTAATTTACTTCGAAATTTTTTCTTGCGACGTTTGCGTATTTGCCAGTTCTCGGCCACCCTGCTCGCTATCACAGCTTAGCGCTTGGTTTTTAATATAATTTCATCTGCTGCTGCCAGAATGAAAGAAATAAATGTTTTAAAAATAAAGTTCAATCTTATCTCTAAGTTTTGAGCTGACTCTTGTCTTGTCTATTATTTCTACAACACCTAAATCTTTCAAGACCTTTTCACTGCAAAATAAACCATCTAAATGCACGGGTCACACAATGCGGTTTTGCCAGAACCTGCACATAGGCAACTAGGCGCGTTAAAATCCTTCTTTTCTAAAGTAAAACAAAGCCTCATAAAAATAATTTGGGATCGATATAACATAAATAGGTTTACAGAGTGATTTTATGACTGTGAAAATTAATTGAGCATTTTTTTTACAGATAATTACGCACAAGCTTTTTAGTGGCCGAGAACTGGGCCAAGGTGGCCGAGAACTGGGCCCACAAATGGAGCTTTTATTTTTATTATTGCTCGGGAAAATTAATTTTTGATCGGTCGATAGCTTTACACCAAAAAGCTGAATAATGTAGCTAGCTCTGGGAGAAATTTCAAGTTCCTGCGGTTCTTCTGAGGTAAGAAATACAAGTTTACGTCAAAAGTGGCCGAGAACTGGGCCCCATACTGTACTTTGCCCCGTAAGCTTTTTTCTCTGTCCTTCCGCCGAAGCAAAAAAACACAACCTGATTACACATTAACCCAAAAGTCGACCAAGTGTGCCTGCAACGATTTCCTGTCAAAACTAAAATGAAAACCATTGCGGTATGCGTCACCCGTAGCGGTTTTGTAGCAACCCCAAGCTATCCCCGTCTTTTTGGCCGCGCCAGGAGACTACGCTCTAGGACGACCAAAGGGTAAACTATAAATCGGCCACGCCCGATTAATAAGGGTCATGGACATTAACGCTCCACTTAATTAGCGGTGCGGAAATCAACGTTAACAAAAATTAACCCAACTTTAATCAACAAAATTTTTTGAAATTTGTGTTAATTTATAATTAATGAAGCGTTTATTTCCTATAATATGGTATAACATAATAAAATATGCCATAATAAGGTATGCCTGGAATAGAAAGCGTGTCATGACACGCGTGTTATTTGCACGCGTGTAATGACACGCCTGAAATAGAAAGCGTGTCATAACACGCGTGTTGACACGCCTGGAATAGAAAGCGTGTCATGGCACGCGTGTCATGGCTCGCGTGTCATGGCACGCGTGTTACGGCACGCGTGTCATGACACGCCTGGAATAGAAAGCGTCTCATGACACGCGTGTTATGGCACGCGTGTCATGGCACGCCCGGAATAGAAAGCGTGTCATGACACGCGTGTTACGGCACGCGTGTCATGACACGCCTGGAATAGAAAGCGTGTCATAGCACGCGTGTTATGGCACGCGTGTCATGACACGCCTGGAATAGAAAGCGTGTCATGACACGCGTGTCATGGCCCGCGTGTTATGGCACGCGTGTCATGACACGCCTGTAATAGAGAACGTGTCATGACACGCGTGTTATGGCACGCGTGTCATGACACGCCTGGAATAGAAAGCGTGTCATGACACGCGTGTCATGGCACGCGTGTTATGGTACGCGTGTCATGACACGCCTGTAAAAAAGAACGTGTCATGACACGTGTTTCATGGCACGCGTTTTATGGCACGCGTGTTATGGCACGCCTGTTATAGAAAGCGTGTCATGACGCGCGTGTCATGGCATGCGTGTCATGACACGGCTGGAATAGAAAGCGTGTCATGACACGCGTGTCATGGCACGCGTGTTATGGCACGCCTGTTATAGAAAGCGTGTCATGACGCGCGTGCCATGGCACGCGTGTTATGGCACGCGTTTTGACACGCCTGTAATAGAGAACGAGTCATGACACGCGTGTCATGACACGCGTGTCATAAAACGCGTGTTATGGCACGCCTGTTATAGATAGCGTGTCATGACGCGCGTGTCATGGCACGCGTGTTATGGCACGCGTGTCATGACACGCCTGTAATAGAAAGCGTGTCATGACACGCGTGTCATGGCACGCGTGTTATGGCACGCCTGTAATAGAAAGCGTGTCATGACACGCGTGTCATGGCACGTGTGTTATGGCACGCATGTCATGATACGGCTGGAATAGAAAGCGTGTCATGACCTGCGTTTCATGGCACGCGTTTTATGGCACGCGTGTTATGGCACGCCTGTTATAGAAAGCGTGTCATGACGCGCGTGTCATGGCACGCGTGTTATGGCACGCGTGTCATGACACGCCTGTAATAGAGAACGTGTCATGACACGCGTGTCATGACACGCGTGCCATAAGACGCGTGCCATGAAAGGCGTGTTATGGCACGCGTGTCATGACACGCCTGTAATAGAAAGCGTGTCATGACACGCGTGTTATGGCACGCGTGTTATGGCACGCCTGTAATAGAAAGCGTGTCATGACACGCGTGTCATGGCACGCGTGTTATGGCACGCGTGTCATGACACGGCTGGAATAGAAAGCGTGTCATGACACGCGTGTCATGGCACGCGTGTTATGGCACGCCTGTTATAGAAAGCGTGTCATGACGCGCGTGCCATGGCACGCGTGTTATGGCACGCGTTTTGACACGTCTGTAATAGAGAACGAGTCATGACACGCGTGTCATGACACGCGTGTCATGACACGCGTGTCATGGCACGCGTGTTATGGCACGCCTGTAATAGAAAGCGTGTCATTACACGCGTGTCATGGCACGCGTGTTATGGCACGCCTGTTATAGAAAGGGTGTCATGACGCGCGTGTCATGGCACGCGTGTTATGGCACGCGTGTCATGACACGCCTGTAATAGAGAGCGTGTCATGGCACGCGTGTTATGGCACGCGTGTCATGACACGCCTGTAATAGAAAGCGTGTCATGGCACGCGTGTTATGGCACGCCTGTAATAGAAAGCGTGTCATGACACGCGTGTTATGGCACGCGTGTTATGGCACGTCTGTTATAGAAAGCGTGTCATGACGCGCGTGTCATGGCACGCGTGTTATGGCACGCGTGTCATGACACGCCTGTAATAGAAAGCGTGTCATGACACGCGTGTCATGGCACGCGTGTTATGGCACGCGTGTCATGACACGCCTGTTATAGAAAGCGTGTCATGACACGCGTGTCATGGCACGCGTGTTATGGCACGCGTGTCATGACACGCCTGTAATAGAAAGCGTGTCATGACACGCGTCATGGCACGCGTGTCATGACACGCCTGGAATAGAAAGCCTGTCATGACACGCGTGTTATGGCACGCGTGTCATGGCACGCCCGGAATAGAAAGCGTGTCATGACACGCGCGTTATGGCAGGCGTGTCATGACACGCCTGGAATAGAAAGCGTGTCATGGCACGCGTGTTATGGCACGCGTGTCATGACACGCCTGGAATAGAAAGCGTGTCATGACACGCGTGTCATGGCCCGCGTGTTATGGTACGCGTGTCATGACACGCCTGTAATAGAGAACGTGTCATGACACGCGTGTCATGGCACGCGTGTTATGGCACGCGTGTCATGACACGCCTGTAATAGAAAGCGTGTCATGACACGCGTGTCATGGCCCGCGTGTTATGGCACGCGTGTCATGACACGCCTGTAATAGAGAACGTGTCATGACACGCGTGTCATGGCACGCGTGTTATGGCACGCGTGTCATGACACGCCTGTAATAGAAAGCGTGTCATGGCACGCGTGTTATGGCACGCGTGTCATGGCACGCGTGTCATGACACGCCTGGAATAGAAAGCGTGTCATGACACGCGTGTCATGGCACGCGTGTTATGGTACGCGTGTCATGACACGCCTGTAATAGAAAGCGTGTCATGACGCGCGTGTCATGGCACGCGTGTTATGGCACGCGTGTCATGACACGCCTGTAATAGAGAGCGTGTCATGGCACGCGTGTTATGGCACGCGTGTCATGACACGCCTGGAATAGAAAGCGTGTCATGACACGCGTGTCATGGCACGCGTGTTATGGTACGCGTGTCATGACACGCCTGTAATAGAAAGCGTGTCATGACGCGCGTGTCATGGCACGCGTGTTATGGCACGCGTGTCATGACACGCCTGTAATAGAGAGCGTGTCATGGCACGCGTGTTATGGCACGCGTGTCATGACACGCCTGTAATAGAAAGCGTGTCATGACACGCGTGTCATGGCACGCGTGTTATGGCACGCCTGTAATAGAAAGCGTGTCATGACACGCGTGTCATGGCACGTGTGTTATGGCACGCGTGTCATGACACGGCTGGAATAGAAAGCGTGTCATGACACGCGTTTCATGGCACGCGTTTTATGGCACGCCTGTAATAGAAAGCGTGTTATGGCACGCGTGTCATGGTACGCGTGTCATGACACGCCTGGAATAGAAAGCGTGTCATGACGCGCGTGTCATGGCACGCGTGTTATGGCACGCCATTCATGACACGCCTGTAATAGAAAGCGTGTCATGGCACACGTGTTATGGCACGCCTGTAATAGAAAGCGTGTCATGACACGCGTGTCATGGCACGCGTGTTATGGCACGCGTGTCATGACACGGCTGGAATAGAAAGCGTGTCATGACACGCGTGTCATGACACGCCTGTAATAGAAAGCGTGTCATGACACGCGTGTCATGGCACGCGTGTTATGGCACGCTTCTAATAGAAAGCGTGTCATTACACGCGTGTCATGGCACGCGTGTTATGGCACGCGTGTCATGACACGGCTGGAATAGAAAGCGTGTCATGACACGCGTGTCATGGCACGCGTGTTATGGCACGCCTGTTATAGAAAGCGTGTCATGACGCGCGTGTCATGGCACGCGTGTTATGGCACGCGTGTCATGACACGCCTGTAATAGAGAGCGTGTCATGGCACGCGTGTTATGGCACGCGTGTCATGACACGCCTGTAATAGAAAGCGTGTCATGACACGCGTCATGGCTCGCGTGTTATGGCACGCCTGTAATAGAAAGCGTGTCATGACACGCGTGTCATGGCGCGCGTTTCATGGCACGCGTGTTATGGCACGCTCTCATGACACGCCTGTTATAGAAAGCGTGTCATGACACGCGTGCCATGGCACACGTGTTATGGCACGCGTGTCATGACACGCCTGGAGTAGAAAGCGTGTCATGACACGCGTGCCATTACAGGGGATCGGGACGGCAGAAAGGTGGCTTCGGCCGCTTAATAGAGGTGACCGCTTAAAATTGGTCTTATTTACATAGTTCCAGTTATTTTCAGTAAATAAAGTGAAAGATGATTTAGGTTTCTTTTGGACGAGTTAGGTTGTCACGGCAACAGCAACGTTGGTCCTTGGTATTCACATGCCTTGCAAGACAGTTGTGTTTGCCGGAGACTCGCTTGCCTGCGAACATGTCTTTCCGTAGCGCTTGATCGCTCCGGAAAGCCTGTCCACAGGCTAGAGACTCGTCCTCTTTAAACTCACTGCAGTACAGACAGGTAAGTGGGCAAAGATGTCGATTAATTTGTGTATGACATTGGTAGTTGAGTTGTTGCTTAAAATTTATCAGCTCGTATTAATTCTCGTTTTCATGGGTTTGATTGGTTTTAACTCAATTGTGACGTCATAACTCATAACTTGGCTTTTATATTACCCACACTACTTGACCTTGTTAAAGGTGGCGTTTTATTTCCGTTCTATGCCTGACTAATCAATTTTCATTTTTAAATTAGTAGTCAGAGTAATTTTAAGGTAAAGATAACATGGATTAAAAATAACCATTACTTTCTAATTCAGATCACTGGAGCTTGAAATAAAGAATTCGCCGAGTAATAACAAAAATGAACATTCGGGTAAAAGTTGTTTAGATTTTCGTTTAACTATTTTCAGACTTCTGACCGGGCGGGTCGTAGAGGTTTTTGACCCGGTGGGGAATGTTGTTTGGAGTTCCTTACCGGAAGGTTCAACGCCTTATCACAGCTAACATCCCAAAGCTTGTCGGGAACTTTCCGCCCATCAACGTGACGTTGGTACTGCGCCTGCTCTTGATGACGTCAAAAGGAGATGACAAGAAAGATGCGCTCACTAAGGTTTGTTACACAATATACGTGGTAGCCAATGATAAATGGAAAAATAAATTTCCTTGTGCTGCATGGCACTTGTAAAAGTACAAAGTATAATAAAGTTCTCACTAAATGAGTGGAAAGGGCCTTTGAAACAGTTCAAAGTTCCAAACGTTTCGGGCTCAGCCCTTCATCAGTGCAAAGTCAAGATTTCATAAATTTGAGTTCAAAGGCGAGCGCGCGATAAAAGCCATCATGTGAGCATATAGTTAGGATAGTCACATTGTATTTAATGTCGGCAAACATATTATGTTCCGGAAATAACTTTTACGATTCGAGCCGACAGGAAATACCGTTGTCCTACCCGTGATAACTACTTCATGCAACGTTTGCTCAACGGTGCTTGCATTATTTATATCTAAAATGTCAAAATAGAGCTATCGTCGTACATTCTACGCATGCCAAGTGTTAATCATATGTCTGTGTTGTTCACGCAGTGTTTCAATGGACGTCTTTCTCGGAAATTGAAGCTGGTCGATCACAAACTCTTTGTTTGACAATAAACATTTTTTACTTACTATACTTTTATTAATTACTCTCCATTGTCTATTTTTAGCATTTATACATTTTATCGCATATTCTCTTTGCTTGATAATGACGTTAAGTCAACGTCGAAACGTCGCGTCTTTTTTAAAATTTTTTAAACGGAGTTTATAATGTTTTTAGCGAATGTCTTATCGCAATTTTTTATTGAAATTCAAGTAGTAAACTAACATCTGAAAATTACGTACAACATTCTGATATATTAATCCATACCAAATTTCCTTTCAGGCTCTAACCCTGCTGTCTCACCCGTTCATCTACCGAAAACAACCCGAAATGGACGGCCAAATCAGGAAACATTTTCTTTTTAGCGTTGAACTTCTTGCTAGATTGGTAAGTGGCAAGAGGCTATTAGAAGCTGGCTATTTTGAACCTTTTGAGACCGATAATTTAAGACACTACTCGGTGTAAATTTTTGCTTTTGATATATTTTTATCTCACCGAAAGAAAAAACACTTTTACAATTTTTATTAAAAAACTGATTGCCATAACATTTTTGTAATGTTAGATATTAGTCAGGTACCCAGGAGTCCAAAATGTGACACCCACGGGCATTTTTGTGTGATTTTTGGCAACATAGCTATTTTTACTAAATCGAGTACGCTAATTTAGAAAATCAATGTTGCCAAGCCTCATTCTTGCGTTAAGATGATGTTTTAAAGCATCTAATTATGACGTCATTGTCCAAATAAGGAATTTTCTTTCCTTTAGCTATTTTAAGCATAATTCATCCAGAAATTCGTTCAAAACATTATTAGTATACTGTAAAAATGATTTTAAGAAATTTCTGATAGTTTTTATACCGTTTCTATGAATATCAAGCCGTCCAGTGAGATTTGACCACGCCCTCTCATAAAAATTCACTTTATCACGGGTATAGTGTTAACATTTTGTTTAAAAATGAATGTGATTGTTGTATTAATAGAAAGTTGCAACTGAATTGCTCCACAAACATCGGCGATGTTTGACATACACCATAACGACTGCTTTTATCCACAAAGAGAGTGGCAAGGAGAGACAGAAGAAGCAAGATAATGAAGCTGAGAACTCTCTACATTCCACACAACAAAATCCGGGTTGTTCTTGTCATAGACAAATGAGACATTGCAAAAAAAGATCTCGTGACTCTAGAAATTAAACAAGATCTTTCGATTGGACAGACTCAGCTTGAACGATTCGTGGAATGGAGGCTACTATCTTCAGACAGAGAGGAAAAACGGGAACGGGAAGAAGGGATGTAAGACAAACTTTCGTGACCCTGTTCGCAAGAATAATCCACCTCTATTTGCCAGCCTTTATGAAGTCAAAAGTGCTGCAACTAGCCCCAAAAAGAGAAAGACTTTAAATTTGCATGGAAACCAGAATATTCTATGTTGTCTAGTGACGGTGTATAAAGGCAGGCGCGAGATAAACATGTAAGCCATATTGTAGCATCTGAGGTATAATGTGCCACTGTATCTCGCAGAAATGAACCCCACAAGTGTGAAACAAGTCAATTTTAGCAGACGTTCTCAGAAGAAAAGGTCAAGTGCCTAGAGTCAGTTTGTTCTTCGATGGCTTCACCCTGGTGGCAGCATACTAATTATGGTGGCAGTTATTGGCAAACCAAAAAATGCAAAGGCTTTCGGCGGCTTTGTGGAATGTTACGTGAACACTGTTTTACGGAAAGGTCCTGGATACCAGGGGATCGATGTGTTACTCGATGGGAGGCACTCCATAAAAGCAACGATAAGAAGTCGACGCTCCGAGAACACGGCACAGAGTCATTGAAGTACGTAAGAGAGGTTAAGTTGCGGCCGATGAAGTGGCTAGCATTTTTGGCACTAGGAGACAACAAAGCGGACTTCGCACAGATTCTCTCAGATGAACTTATCTCGCAGGCACTGACTCTGCAATCGAAGTATATCTGGTGGTTTTTCATACGAAGTGGATTCTGCTCAGATCCTGGCCTAGATGTAGCCTTTTTGAGATCCAACCAAGAGGAAGCCGATACGAAGTTTGTTCGTTATGCAGTCAGTCTTAGCGGGCATGTCGACAACATAATAGTTTCCACTCGAGGCACAGACTTGCTGTTACTTCTCCTGGCACATCGATCGCCCTAAGCTCTCATCAACAGTGTGGATATGGGCAGGAACTTCAGAGAATCCAACGTAAATAACTTTAAAGGATGTCTCAGCAAATCTTCCTGATAACTCGTCAAGTTCAATGTTACCATCTAACACCATCACCGGCTGTAACAGCACCTCTTTCATCTGTGGAGAGTTTTCACAGAACACTTTGTTTTTCTTTTCTCGGTCGGCGAAGATGTCCTCGAAGCTGACACCCTACCTCCGCAGAAAAAAATTACTTGTTGAATGAATGAAATCCGATCTGACCACTGGCTATATATGTGCCTCTTTGCTATGAATTTAGAAAAACGCATGCCATGTGCACTGGGCTGTGTAGATGCACCATTTATCACTCTCATATACATCCGCAGTTCATATATGAATCATTTCATATACATTACATCATTTCACTCCTCTCACGGGAAAATATGAACTCACAATTGACCTCGCTCCCAATGTGTGGCTTCAATAGCTCAGTTGGTAGAGCATCGCACCGGTATCGCGGAGGTCACGGGTTCGAATCCCTTTGAAGCCCTGAATTTTTTTTTTCAGGCTTCTTTATTCCAATTGCTTAAATTGGAAATTCACTGCGACGATCATTTATCACTCTCATATACATCCGCAGTTCATATATGAATCATTTCATATACATTACATCTTTAAACAACATTGTTCCCATAACTTGCAATGAAGCTTTTCATTTCACGCTGTGGCGGAAGAAGAGAAATCCTGATCCCAAGTTATCGTTCTCATTACATCCTAGAACCGTCGTTGACGGCTAGAAATCAAGCAAACTAAATCTGTGCTTCAAAATTCACTTAGAATGACTGTCATTTTAAATGAAAACAGAAAATAACAGTGTGTCACTTATAACTCAGCAAGAAAGGTTTTAGAAGTTTTACCCCCTTTGGATAAAAGCGAGCCTGCGCCACGCCCTTAAAAATATTTTCTGGTACACCGGGTAACGTTGAAACTTTCTTTTAATGTTCCTTGGCGAATCACCAGTTTACTTATTACACTAATAAAACCTAATACATTTAGAATTTTTTTTTTTTTTTTGGGGGGGGGGGGGGGGGGGAAGGGTACTTAAAACATGATACACATAAGGTTTACAAGCATATGAATTAGAAAACCACGGATGGACGGCATTTCAAAGCTCACTGTGGAGCTTCTGGGTGCTTTTGCTTGGTCTTTGCATTTTCCCTTTTTGTCCTTCGTTTTTTGCGCCTTAAAATAAAATACCTTTTTTTTAAATGCAACTTTATTACACGCAACACTAATTACATAGGTACTACAGATAAATACATATTTACAACGGGCTATTTACAAGAGAGCAAAACTGTTGCGACAAACATGCAGCTGTGTGCATCTGGGGTTTTTAAAAGTCGAAAAAGCTGAATGCGAATCATTGAAAGTTTCTGGCATTTTTTTAAATTTTACTGTTGCTGTTACCGTTCCTGTGTGGTGTGCGTAAGATCCCTAAGAAATAGAACACGAGTAGATTAGCCAATATCTAATTACATAGTTTGCATGAGAATGCTACTTAAATGATACAAACCAATCATAACTCGTCATTTCAACGCAGAGCGATATTCAATGGTTACCTATTGTTCAATAGTAAAAGCAAATTCCGCCAATGATAAAAGGAGGTAATTTTTTACCCTTTCTCCTCTGTAATCTAGCCAATCAGAGTCATGAAATTGAATGACTTACCATTCTCAAGATGCGGCTGTCACTTCTTTCCTCTTTGAAAATTCTTTTTACTGACAAAGGCTTTAACGATGTCCCTCTATCGGAAGAGAAAAGCCGGGATTTTAAAACCTCAAAAGAACGTCCTAACAAGCAATTAAAATTCAAGTTGATAAGGGCAGACATTGCATCGTATATAACTTAGGTGAGGTACTTTAAAATAAAAAGAAATGTAGACTTGCCGATCGAGCCCTGAACGACTCGACTTTCTTTTGAAATACTTCATTTTTGTATACAACTCGCCCAAAGGCTCGTTTCACACCGACCAAAATTAATTTTACTGCATTGTGAAGCATTAAATCGCAAGTGGCTCATGTAGTTCAATTTTTAAATTTTTTGTCAGTCAGGGAATAAAACACTCGTCTATCTAATAACGTATGACCAAGCTGATGCAAGTCTCTCCGCCACCTGTCAGGCAGAGAGTTGTTGAAAACATTTGGAAAATTTGAATAACAATTGAAGTCAACGTTTTTAAACAGTAAATATTTTTCGTCTTTTCCCGTGAACTATGACAATTAACTTTCTCGGAAATTTCGCCGCTTCACGAATTGTAGCGTTACTGAATTATTAATAATATAATTCCTTCTGTTGGTTTCTTACTGCCGTTTACATAACAATCATGAATCTCCCTTGGTACTTTTTTATCATCGTTTCTCCGACCCTAGCTGTTATCGTCATTTTATGTACTGTTATGATCTTTTATCGGATCGGTAACAAATGGCAGGATCTTGTTGAGATTTTTACATCCTGGGTGCTCCTCGACGCATTTTCACGTTTTTACAAGAAGAAAACTGATGACCGCGGAGAGACTAGAATTTTGTTTAAGGACATCGATTTTACAAATGAGGAAACAGTGTCTCGTCCTGTTTTGTGGGTCTTTTTCTTGTCGTCTTTTGAATTTCAGCTGATCGGTACGGTAGGGATCATGTTTGGCCAACTTCTACTGCTCGAGGTTAGCTACAGCTGCGATGCAAATGGAAACACGAAAGACTGCTTTAAGTATAGACCAGATAAAACGTTATGGATTGAACCAGTTGATTGCAACAGCGCTGAATTTCAGAATGGAACCGTAGAGGTGAAGTGTTATAAAGTAGTCTTCAACTTTGGATTGGCCGCAGGTGTAAGCTACGGTACATTTCAGCTTTCTATGGTTATCCTAAATGTAGCTGTCAGTGCTCTGTTGGTAATGAGACCAAGGACTGTACTTAAAGTACAAGTAACGCTACCGGTATTGTACGTCTGTGCTTTGGTGGCGATCATAGTCGTTGACCTAGACCTCAGAGACCGAGACCCGATCATTACTTCTCAAGTAATTCTAGTAACGTTACTTGGATTTTTGTTTTTGTTTGGGATTCCTTGGAAAGATCTCATCGACTTAAAAGAGAGGGACAACCCGGCTGCTACCGGACAAGAAAATCCTGCAGCGGACAACCTAGATGATGTTTTAGGGTTTTGGCCCGAAGAAGGTTTTCCCGAAATATCAAATACCGGTCAAGAAAATCCTGTAACGGACGACCCAGATGATGTCTAAGTGCTTAATTTGGACCGAAGCAGGCGGGACCGCATGAGCCCGAACAGGGTTTTGCCTAAATATCAACTACCGGCCAAAAAAGCCTGTAGCTGTAAAATGCTTTAGTTTTATTGTATGAAAGTTAGTACAAGCCTGATTAGAGCGAAAAATTCAGTGGATCATTTACAGTTCGTGCAGCTGGCATCGCAAAGGAATCAGCAACCATCATTTATTATTTAGTGATATTTCTTCGCCTTGTAACGTTAAGTAGGGCGCAGTTGATGTTTTAGGGTTTTTGTCCCAAAGAAGGTTTTCCCGAAATATCAAATAGCTTATAAATGTCCACCCAAGTTTAAAGAGTTCGATGAAAATTTGCAACTCGTGTAACGCTGTTAAAAAAACAATTAATATTAAGACAAAAGTCATTACGGAGATTGTTTTTATTACTTTTGTGAATTCGTGTGCGCTATGTTTATAGTGATTATTATTGCCTTTTTATCGGACAGGCCCCTGCCCTGTGAAAACGTATGCACTTTTAATGAGGCTTGCATTTAGAGTGGGAGTGGGAAGAGGAGGGGGGGGGGGGAGGGGGTGGTATTTAATTAGGAGGGCGATTGCGCAAATATATCCGGCAAGAGAGTCAGGGCAAGACATCGATAGTTAGGCAGATGCGTGTGCGCTGAAATTTTATGTAATTTACTCACTGTAAGGAGAGTGGAATTTCTTTGGATGGACTATTATGTGTGAGATCATGTAAGCTAAACTATGAGCTTCTTATCCTTGGCACTGTATAAATATCGGTTGGTATAATCCATAATAAAAACAGATAAAAGCTGCAATAAAATTTTTGTTAACTCGTGTCATCTAGTATTTTCTTTTTTATTTGTCGACAACGTTAACTGAAAATGACAATATTCCCTGTAGAGATGATACTTAACTCATCTAAGACTACAGAGGAATGCACGTACGCTGAACAATGTTGTTAATCAAACTGTGTATTCAAAGATCATTCAACGTCGAAATTTCAATTTCAAAACAGCCCCTGAAGTCACGCGTGACCACGCGAAATACTTGAGCGATGGTGTGACGCCTATGCTGTTGCGATTCTTGGAAATTTGGGTAATTCTTAGAAAGCAAGCCAAGCCAAATTTGTTATGTTATTCTGGCGTTCATTCGGTTGTCGTATTCTTGTAGAAGTTGATCCCTTTATAGGGAGTGTGGCCAGGTTTATTAGTCAAAAAGCATTTGAGAAGTGCCAAAGGAAGGAAATTAAAGCATACGGCAAAATTTCAAAGCCTTGTTTTGGCTTTTGGCTGAATTCAGGTAAGAGTTATAAATGTGAAAACAACTGTTGTTTCCTCAGTCTTTAAATTGCTGTAGATTTTAAAACATGTGATGCCGAGGGCAACTCAAGCGAGGAGTGTTTTATTTTAAGTTACGATTTATGGGGAGAATATACCTAAATGATTAGGACAATATTGTGCCAGACTGTTGTCTGGCACAATATGAATTCTAAAATCGCTCTGGGGTAATTGTACACATGTACATCAAACTCAAATTCGTAAAAACCCAGTCAGGGAACTATTCAAAACGCCGTCAGCTTTTGTGTTTTCGAATATTCTTATGATGTTCATCGATTAAAAATTAATGTAGCGTGACTGAAAACCCGAGGAAAGAGATTGTTTTATATTGTTTATATTTCTAATACATCGCGAGCCAAGTCTAGAACTGTCGCTGAATATGAGACTTTGCCTTTTTAGTAGACACAACAAGTAGAGCAGCTGATATTCAGTACATACCAATTGTTTATGAGAAATTTACATGTGAAGCAAGCTAATAATTGTAAATGCGAAAGGGGAAGAATTGAATTTCAAATAGCTTGACATAGAATATAATTTATATAAAGAAGAGAGGAGAAGTATACAAAATCGAAGAAATAGCGATTCAGTTCGATTATCAAATGTTGTAAAAAGTCGTAACCATCGCTGTGATTTGCATGAAATTTTTTCAGCTAGCCCTGTATTGGTGACAGTTTTTCGAAGGTTAGCTAGAACATCTTTCAGTTGTTGTTCTAGTCGAGTCTTGAGACCTTAAAGCGAACCATCGCCATAATATATAAATAGCGTGACCTGTAGCCGGTCTGGTGACGCAGTAGCAAGATATAAGGACTGTAACTTTACCGATTAATCAAGCAGCGAGCAAAACATGAAAATTAATAGACGACGTCAAATAGTGGCCATGTGCCGATTCTAGGCTGTCAGTAAAGCTGGCTTTAGATTCATCCTTAACGAAAGGATCGACTGAAAGTCCTGAAATGAATCAAAAACTGGCTAAAAATTTGGCTTGCTGGCGCAAGGGCAGTCAAGAAACAACGGATGGATCAAATTCCTATTCTCGTAATGCTGTCACGCAACACAACACCAATGCCCGATTCCCTCCATGCATGGCGCGCGCCCGCAGGGAATGAATCATGGTAGTTGTATTCATCAAACCATGCGCGAGACTTGAGCAACGATGAATACAACTACCGTGATTCCCATAGAGGGAATCGCCCATTGTACAAAAAATAAATAAATAAGTAAATAAAAAAAAATCTTGGGGTGTTCAATTTCGAAACAATTTTGTGGTTCCTAGCAGCCATCACGATATTTTAAAGCTCATCGGACTGTGACGGTAACTGACAGCTGGTGTAAATCAGTCACTTTCCTTCAGACGAAATGAGGGAAAGATCACAAACTACTAGTTATAAACTGACAAAAACAGTAACAACATTGTTGATGTCTGCAGATGTTTGGTGTATTAAACTTCATTCTTTCAATTAAAAAAAGAAAGGAAACGATGGCCTGTCTTTTAACTAACAAAACATTAAAAAACATTGTTGATAGCTGAACTGAAAAGTTTGGTATAAATTTATTCTTGAAATTATAAAAAAAGAAAGAAATGATGCCCAGCCTATTCTCCATTAAGACTGAAGGGGGAAATTTCCAAAATTAGGGTAAATCCACAGTCGGTGACAACTGAAGGAATGGGAGAGATCGTCATATTTAACAGAGAAGAGAGACATGTCAGCAGACCACGCGAAGGAGACGTTTGAGACCTACCCCCACCCCCCTGAAAAAAATGTCCTGATGACGTTGCACTTCAGAGACCCCTGTATTGTCTCTGATTGGTTGTTACTCTGCGCGAAAAAAAAAAAAACTCCAAAAAAAAAAGAAAAGAAAATCAATCAGAGACATTGCAACATCTATATCGTCGTTAGTACAATGATGAAGGTTTTCGGCCACCTAATGTCTTTTAAATTAAATTGCAACCAGTCAATTTCTCGATTTAGGATGGCCGAAGGGGGCGAGGACTATTATTCTTCATCTGATGAAGATGACGCAGATGCTTTACCGTTTGATTCCGACACTGATGATCTTTGTGATGAAGGTAAGTGTAACCATTCACTTCAAACAAAAGGCTTAATGACCACTATTAAGTGCGCTGGCTTATTAGTCTTAAGTATTACTGAGGGTAGCAAACCAACCGTAACAACATTCGTTCAGAAAGTGAGCACGTTTCTTTTACCATTAATCGTTAAGTCTGCCAAGCCGGTACAACTTTTGGCCAAGTTCGTCGATCCGTAAAGATATTTGCCAAGAAACTTTCATTTGTTTAAACCCCTTGAATACTAAATACTACTTTTGCAGGGGCGTTGACTTCATTCGAATAGTAAGCGCCACATAATTTACCGGCGCTACATGCCTCATGTCATATTCAAATCGCGCTTATAGAATATGGATACCAAGTATAAACTGACTTCTATCGAATTTGTTTTAAAAGTGTCCTTAACAATGGTTATTTTTAATTGTAGACGATGACCTCGATGAAGACGTGGTCCAGCTTGAGGATGACGAAGACGGAAACGGTGGCAAAGATGCAATCGCATTCTTGAAAGAATTAGGTAATGAAGTTTTCATTATTAGAGACATACAATATTGGTTAATTAATGACTGTTTAGCTAAAACAAAAAGTTAGGTCTTTCCTTGTAGAAAGTAGAAAAACTTGGCCATATGAAGCAATGCCTACTCGCACTTTGAGCCCTTTCAAAGGATTCAATAAGTAATTTACTTTAAAAATGGGTGCATTAGCCTCTGTAGCGGCGGAGCAACGCGACGAAAGGCAAGTGGAAAAAGGTGAAGGATCCTCCCTTAATTCACCGTTCTTCGTGCCGTTTTACCAGCAAACCGAACGCCTTGAGAAAGGCCTCATTAAAACCAATTTCGATCGTTCACGGTCGCCATAATCGTTCGGATAAAAATTTGAAGCGATCCAAACGACCACGATTGTATGAGATACCTTAAATCCTTGTTTGAAAAAATTATATGAAAATCAGCCTTAATCAAATCAACTGCTCCCGCGACCGTTGTGCCCTATTGTGCCTTTATGCCTGTCTACTATATAATATAGTGATGGCAACCACTAACACTAGAAACAAATTTACTAATTCGTAGTAGGTGGTAGCACTCTTTTTAATAATGTCGAAATTAATATAAATAATAGCATTGAACACATATTGCCAGATTTCACTTATACATATATTACTCATAGTATGTTTACACGATAACATGTGACACATGAACAGACGAACTGCTCCCAGTGTGGCTTCGCACCACAGTTTGCAGTCTCGTAGCCTGCGAACGCAGACGTATTTCCGGCTGTCGTTTCTCTCCGGAAATACGTCTGCGTTCGCAGGCTAGCTTTTCGTAGGCTTCTTTTCAATTGCAACCGCAACAGTAATGGTCATTTCTTTACTTTATAATTTTTGCAGATTCTGATAATCAGACGGAGAATGGCGGTCAAAGCAGTGGAAAACCACGCCTAAATATTTCCAAGTGCATGTCGTACGTCAGTGAAAAATTCTACCGGCAAAAAGTGACACCATTGTAAGTTTGAGTTCTTTTATAAAGGAGTGTCAGTGGTGGGATAAAGCGTGGAATTTCCTGAATAGCTTTCTGCTTGTGCAGTTTCGTTCAAGCTCTGGCTGGGGTCGTTGTGTTGTATTCTCGGGCGAAAAAGACACTTACTCACATGTGTTAATGGGTACCTGAGAAACTGTAAGGCAACCCGACAGCCGAATAATGGAGTGGATTAGCAGCTTATGAAAGCGAAGTAGCAGAACATGTATAGCAGCTTTACGCCACAGAGACTGGGGCCGTAACCTATTTTTGTTAAGAAATTTACTTTTTTAATCTTCTCACAAATTATCAACATTACGTACGTTTCACCTAACAGGCACATAAACATCCTGACGGACTTTGTGGACGCGGAGATCTTTATGATTGATGGCGACTCGTTGCTTTTGGAACTTCTTGGAGAGGAAAGTTTGGATTGGAGACATGGCGGACAGTTTCTGTATCTCACGTATTTACTGGAACGCTTTTTGCAATACTTTACAGATAAAGGTTAGCTCCACTTGCATACAAAGCTATAACTGACAGTGGAATTTAAAATAATAAAACACAAGGAGAGCAGCAGCGAAACACGAACAAACAAACAAAGTAATTTTCTTTTAATTGCTAACATAATCTGCGCTAATATTTGTTCTAAATAGTTTTATGCAATTTCCAGAAATGTGCAAGATGTCAGAAATCGACAAAAAAAATGATCAAAGAAAAAAGATCCTGGGATAATAGATTCCAAAACCATCCACCAGGGCCCGGTTGTTCAAAGCACGATTAAGCTAATCCAGGATTAGCGTAAAATTTGATTTGAATTTTTCGTTGAGGTTTTCTGTTAATATTTCTGTTCCCCCAGTTTTGACGTGGACCAATCTCAAACTTAACAAAACATTAGCTATGGAAAACCCTTAAAACAAGAGAAATTAAAATATTGATCATCTTTTAATGCTGTGTTAGCGTTAATCGTCTTTTGAACAACCGGGCCCTGATTAATATTGCTCACTTGGCAGGAGAGGAAACAACAACAAACCGTACGCACGCATTGTGCTCAAAGTACTTCCACTTAACTAATTTGCTGAGTCCTCGGAAAGGTATTTTGCTACCGCAATCATTTGATAGATTGTTTCTTGTTCAACAAAGGTGGTGTTTTCCACATCGTCTTCTTTAAAGAAATGGAGATCATATGGAAGACTCAACCGTCCATGCTGTTAGCTCGCCAAGCTATTATTCTTCATCTTCAATATAACACCCGCTTCACCGTTGTCACTTCGATCGGAAATTTCTGGGAAGAGCAATGGCACGATTACGTTGATGACAAAATCCCGGCATTTCTGCTGCTAACAGACGCGGAAAACATTCCATGGAAAACCAGTAGAGCGAAAAAGGCAGAGTTGGAGTTTTTCTTCCGAAGTTTTCTGTTAAATTGCCTTGGGCATGGATTAAATTGTGTGTTTATTTCGGGGATAGAGATGACCGCTACAAAAGTTATGGGATTTTATGTGGAGTCCTCTTCGTACCACAAATTTCTCTTTATGGGGGTAAGTACCTTAAGTCCTGTTTTTGTTAGATAATGCATTGGCAGCGGTGGTCTAAAAGCAAGTGAAGTAAGAAGTGAGAATTACATATCAGTTGTCTTGTTGCAATGTCCTGCTTTCTAACTCCGTTCTCTCTGTTTCATTGTACCCATTTTTGTATTGCATTGTAAACTTTATATCCATTTGAAAACTTTTTGAGTATTTGTATCAAGATTTGTCTAAAAGTCTCGTTGTAACTGGTGTAAATTTGCTTTGATAGTTAGAAAATCCAGTCTGGGAAACGTGGCATTCTCTGATGAGTTCATATCGTAAAGATGCGCCTGTGAATGACCTCCGTTGTCAGGGAACGTATTCACGTAGTGAGGTGGGATACCATTTAACTATCAATTTTAGGAAATTGCTGCTCATTAAGAAATTTCACCACACTTGTTTTCTTACAACCTAACAACAGTGCACTTTTTAATAAAAGCGAACCCTGCCTTTTTAAATCTCAGATTGATTTTAAAGGAGAAATTCAAGCTGCTCTTCAATCTCCGCCACAAGGCGGCTGTCGTGAGCTGGCTACTGTCCTCGCCTGTGCGCAGTTCCTATGCAAAGCCCTTGACGACCCTGCCACTAGTAAGGTATGTAGTAACAATTATTGTTTACGTCACATTGTGCCACGGTAGTTAAAGCTAAGATACGATTGAAAATAAATAAAGTGATCTGAAACTATCAAATCGCTATCTTTGTAAGATTAAATGTAATGCGCTTTGATGTCTCACAACAGGAAACAATGAAAACTGAAGAGGACAGAATCAAGCTATTTTTGCTTCACATTGTACTGCTTAACAAACTGCCTTTAAAGTACAGAGCGCAGGCCATAAACAGCACCTTGTTAAAAGAATTTTATAAAGCCAAGGGTGGCACCGATTATCCTTTCCACGAGGTTAGTGAGCATAAATGGTTTCTGAGTATAAGAGAAAAAAAAGGCGCGGCAATTCATGATTAGGACTTTTCCTTGTTCCGCGTCCCTGGGAATGTTTTGATGTTAGCTAATGCAGTAAACTTTCGTCTAATCGGGGTTTCTATCTAAAAGGCAGGTTCTCACTAAGAATGAAAACAAAGGAAATAAAAGCGTCGAAAAAAGCGTGTACATTAGACATGAGCTGTATACAGCACAGCTAATCATGCTCATTATTGGTAATACCACATGTGGACCTTCGCAGGGTACAGGCGTTAAGTTGGTATTTAATTTTGGGAAACTTATAAAAATGCTTTGTTTTACATTCACACTAACAGATCCACCTCAGTTTGTGGAAGATTTTAAGGCTCATTCATGACGTGTATAGCTCTATGGCAAGTGAAGTCCACGCACTTGACATGTCCTCAGTAGCAGATCTAATGGACGGACGGCTTATCCATGCTCTCTTTTTCTTGGCCTTGGAAGAAACGTCCACAGGATTGGAAGGTTTGTAATGATCTAGGCTATCTTGGTTAGGTTCTTGAAGTTTTGGTTCGTTTTATCATTGGTAATAAGTAAAGTAAAGTAAAGTAAAAACTTTTTTACCGTGTCTATATGTATTTAGCCCTTGTGGGCTAACTGGGGACACCAATTAAAAATACTTAAAGCTATGAATACTTCTTTTGTGGAGATATTTTTATAAGACTGTTCGGTTAGAATCGCCCGGGCCAAAAGCTTCTTCCTAGAGTAATCGAAAAGTATGCCCATTTATCCTAGATTTCAATGTAAGGTTTCTCTTTTCAAACCCTTAGCTTATAGCCAATCATAATATAGGTTTAATCATGACATACCCGGGAACACTTCATGACTCTAAGTTCTCTCCCATGTTCGATTGCAGATTGGCGCTCATTATACCCCCCCCCCCCCCCAACAAGGTTTATTACACTTGCAAATGGATGGAATTGCAAATTTATTTTTGATTTTAAGTTTCTTGACTAACTGTTTTATCTTTGACCTAAACCAGGCCTTAGTTTGCCAGAGGATGTGATCAATGAAGCAGAAGCTGTATGGACAAGGGTTGTTGCTGTGGTGAACAGCTCACATTCTGATTCCCTTGAACGTCAATTTCTTCCCTTGTTTGCTGGGAATGTGACTGGCTTTTATAGATTCAAAGGTAACTTTCACAGTGCCTCGACTGAAAGCCTTGTATCCGAAAAAAAAAACGTTACTTAAGCTTATGGAAAGGTTGGAAAAATATTGCGTTGTTAAGATTTATTGCTTGGGCCGTCACTGAAATAATGTTCCTTTAGCCCATTAAGGAAGTGAATAATCTGAAATAAGCATTTATCACCGGAACCGGACTCGCTGAAATTAAGCAGAAATAGTATTAATTGCGAAGCTATATGAACCGTCGTTTTCTTTCGAAGTAGGTGAGATTTGTGCATAAGCTAAAGGTAGATAAAGATTTTAAGGTAGATTTTAAGGCATGTAGAACAAAGATGTTTAAAACAATTCCCATATCTGCCCTACAAAACACAATAATAACAGTGATGGTTTTTGTGCAATTACGGTTAGTCTAACTTGCGTGTTGAGCATCCTGGGAAGCTGACCATTTACATTTGTCATATTAGCTATGAAATTAGTTGCCATAAAGTAACATTTCCTTCCAGGACTTAGAGTTAAAGGGTCAGTTTCTATATGAAACAAGGCCACCATATTAATGTAGTGCTGACGCAGCAGTGCTGGCGGTCGTGGTGATGACTGCGATGATAATGATACGGAGGATGAAGACGAGGACCAAGACTAGAACAGGGTTGTGTAGGGGTGCGGGGACTCAGACTCATGTTAAGGTGTAACATGATCTCTTTGTTTTTGCAGATAGTTCCAAATCGGACTCCTGGGTGAAACTGAGACGTCTCCTCGATGTGGAAAATGTTCTTGTGGACGAGTATGCTGGAGACATTCGGTCAAAAATTAACACCATTGCTACGTAATTACATCCCAGTCTTTTTAAATACATATTCTAGTGTCTCTTAACCTAAATTAGTTTTGCCTCTCTGTTGTAAACGTTCAGAAATAGTTGCCTGGTGAATCCTAAAACACAGACATGAATGCGTTGTGGCGAAGGTGGACGTAATATTTATTTTTGTTTCTTTAAGAGATGATAGCCAAGACGAAGTATTCAACATTGGCCGGGAGTTCGACGAACGCTATCATTGGCATTCCCTTAGACCTCTCACAGATAAGTACGAAAGGACAAAGGAAACATTCACAGGTAACAAAAAGAAAGAGTTAAGGTACCCTTAACAGACGTCGGCACTAGTCTAAAATTCAGCCGTCCTCTCGTCCCAACCCAAGAGAGGACGGCTGAATTTCAGACTAACGTCGGCACTAAATGGAAGTTTCGTTTCATTGTATAATCTTTCTTTTTCTTTACCAGATGCCTTGGATTGACAAGGCGGTACCGAACTTTAATTATTTAACTATTCAAAATTGTCTTATTCGAACCTTGCACTTTTTTTTAGAAAAACCTCCAGACGACCCAAAGAAGAAGTTCTGGTACAATAAAAACAAGCAAACGTTTGCTCGTTTTCTTCGATTTTATGGCAACTCGATTGAGGGCGGAATTGACCGGGCAAAAACAATTACCGTCACGGAAACTGATAACAAAAAGAAAAAAGGGAAAGACAAGGCAGGCAAATTGGTAAATTGGTAAAGCGGTCAGAAAATAGCTTAAATTATATTATTTTGGTGTGTAATCTTGTATTAAAGTGAGAACCAAGAACAGACAATATTTCGACAGTTAGGCTAGAAGAAATTTGCGAGCTTTGTGGTCATTGAGATTTTACATATCCTTCATGTTGTTTTCTGGCTTAGGGAACATGTTTTGTCTATTGAAACAAAACAAAACAAAAAAAAAACGTGGATGGAGCTTTGGCTGTTGTTAAAACGGACCCTGTATTCTATAAGAAACAAATCCACAAACGTTTTCGACCATTTAACTTGTAATATATATAAGGGATCATTATATAAAACTTAGTTTAAGCTTTTGTGAGTAAACTACTTTAACATGTGACCAGAAAATGCATCGCCATTTATTCTTATTACTGTTCAGACTGTAACTCTTTTTGCAGAGCAAGAAAAAAGCGCAAATTATTGAAGACAATGAACAGAGGCGCAAAGGTGTGTACTCATCGAATAAAGCATATTTAATTCACGACCTTGTCTTAAAAAAAAAATATATAGATTGGTTTTCACTTGAGTGTCGAAAGTAATTCGTATTTGCTTTGGTTTTGCATTACCACGCTCAGTGATTAACAAATTCGCGCCACTGTCTCAACCACGCCGGTTAGAAGTACAGCCAAAACTAATCGTGCCTTGCCCACGCGCGTTATCCCGCGCTTGGCACCAATGTATTTGTTACGAGCAGTTTTAATGGTTCACTGAATTATCTGTGTCCTTTGTGATTAGCCAGAGTGATCACTTTGGTTTTGGTCTTAAAGCACTCAATCGAAAACCGCTTTTTTTGTTTTGACAGGTATTCAAAAAAATTTCAAATTTTTTCATTTTGTTTTATTAACCACAGACAAAGACATGAAAAGAGAGGAAGACAAGTGGAATCATGCTCTTAATTGTATCGAGTCACGTGTGAACAAGAGAAACTACATTACTGCCTTGGAATCGGTCGAGGAGTTTTTATCACACACCAAATTCCCACAGCAACGTCTTCCAGCACTCATGAAGAAAGCAATGTGTTGTTTCGGTGCCTGGCAAGATGAACGTGAGTAAAAATAAAGAACCGTTTATTTCGTTGTTATTATATCATATATTGCGATTTCAGATTCAAATTTCAGATTTTTATTATTTCACACTTTTACAAAAATCATACTCTATTACACACTATTTACAAAAAAAAATTAATTAATTAAAAAATGAAAATATAACAATAATAGAAACCAGAATAAAATGTTTTCAGTGACCAAAGAAGCATAGGCTATCGTGTTGGTCACTGACACGTTCAAAAAACAGACAAGACACATCGATTATTAGAAACAATAGAAAAAAAAAGTACAGTGTGAATATCAAATGTATACAAAATAAACATGTGAAAGGATGGATAAATTGTAAATAAGCTTAATGCAGAATACAAACAAATTATGCAGAAGAGTAGGATTGGGCGTTTTAAAGGTATAGTTTATATTGGCTTGTGAAAGAAAGTGTAAGGCAGTTTTTAAAATCTGTTGGAAAATTTCCCGAAGTTTTGATGAAACAAAACGGAAAGAAGAGATCGCATAGTTATTCATGAATGTTTCTAAAGTGTACCATTTTTCCTCTTTAGTTTGTGTGCTCGTAACTAGCCTTCTTCCTAGCTCCTTCCTTTTGTGCCCCAGCTGTTTTGAGGCTAGATCTTCAGCCGTTGTGGGAGTCCGGTTGTCACAAAACGGCTGGGAATTGAGCCTGGGTGCTTTTCGCCAGACTTAATGAAAACCATTTGGATCATATAAAGCTTATGAGGCCCCTATAGTGAGGATAGAGGAAGCTCTGTCCAGACGGGTATTTGTGAGTCATCCGGCGACAGTCTCTTTTGCATGTGATTGCAACTGAGCCTCTTTAAATTTCCTTTTAACTTATTTAGACATTTAACACACAACGATTTTTTTTATTATATGTGCGGCATTACAGGATATGGAGATCTAACATCAAGTGACATGAAATATGCTGTCCTTCTCATGGAAACTACGCAGGAGATAGCCCAGAAGTTGCAAAGCTTTCTTACGGCCAAAGACAAGAAAACGCTTGCCGGATACATGCAGAAACTAGGATTTCAGGACATTGCAGCCGTGTTTTCTGACTCACATTCAGAAAGTAAAGAAAGGGTAATTAAGTCAATTTTTTTTCAGTTTCTGCAAAGAGTTGGTACGTATAAATAATGCTGAAATCATAACTGATCAGAGATTAAAGTCTAACGAGGTCTCCGTGGATTTTTGTTAGAAATTTAAAGATTTCGAAATATTCAATTAGATAAACGAAACCCTGATATCAAGGTTTGTTATCCGTTCTAAAGTAGGTGCACACCTGAAAGTAGCCCACTCTATTTAGCCACTGCCCTATTAGCTTCTGTTGGCCAGTATAAAAACAGCACAAAAATGAATCGTATTTTTCAAACATTTAAATCACCGCGTTTTTTTCTTGTAACAGTATGCGTCTCATTGTCTTATAAAATCTTACAACCAATGCAAACACAGTAATGTAACGTCCCATAATAGTGTTTCTTGTCCACAGGACGGAAAACTCTCGGTGCATCAGACCAGTGCGAGATTTCAGTTGGAGCACATGGGCCATCTGCTGAAACGAGAAGAACCTAGCGATCGCGACCCACGAGTAGAGCACTTTAATCCAGATATGTGGCAGGTGGGTTGAGTAGGAAACTTGTGATGTCGTAAAACAGTTTCCTTTTAGATATATGATTAATAAATCTTTATAGTAAAGGTCGACAAAGTAAAAAATCTTACGGGAAGTTAACTACGACACTTGTTTGTACAGCGTGAGCTCCTTGATGCTGTGGATAAGAACGAGTCAGCAGTGATAGTGGCGCCGACCTCGTCAGGAAAGACTTACGCCTCGTACTACTGCATGGAGAAAGTGTTAAGACAAAGCAACGATGGTGTAGTGGTTTATGTTTCACCGACAAAGGTAACGAAAACCCGGCAGTTTGAAGCTCTGTCGTTATTAGACTTACGTAAACTGCCATTTTCATTTTTTCATTCATTTCCGGTGCAGATAATGCGGGCATGTTAGGCCTATACAACACCCGATAATGAATATAACTGAGCTCAAGACGAAATAAAATGAAATGTTCCAATTTTTCGTGTTATTCTTTATATTTGACTAATCTAGAACCATTTTTGAGTTATTTTTTCAAAAATAGCTCTTAGTCTGCGTGATGGGCCGTGTAGCCTGATCAGTAGCTCAGTCAAAGAAGTATGTTTGTCACACCAATCAGATTTCAGGTACTGTCAGAACCAATCAAATTGTAGTTTATAAAGGGGAATCAATCTGACACAGTTGTAGTGAGCGATTTCGTTCGAAGATTTTAGATTTGTAGGAGGCGGAATTGGTGAGTTGTGAATTAAACCTGGAATAAAAAAAGTGTTTTTCGTAACGCTCACTTGCTTACAACGTACACGCCGTCAGCAAAATGCCCAACACAAACTTGTTATTCGTCTTATTCGAGCCTTAGTTTTGAATAGGCTAGCTTTCCTGACCGTGGTAAAAATTACATAAAGCATTTGCACACAGCAGATTTAAAGATTAATGTTGTCATTATGATGTTAATACTGTGGGTATATTTACAAAGAGTCGAAGAAATGGTAAGGAATCTTCTTTAGATTGCTAAATATCACTGGAGACTCCGTGGCGTAAAATAACTGTAAACCGCAATTAATTATACCTTTAAAACATAAAATTTACGTTGTGAATGAACCAAAATCTTTGTTGAACAGTTCTGACAGGAAACAAATACTCCAGGTGTACTGCACTTTAAAGAACTTTTCAAAAGAGAGTGGTTTTTGATTTGATTCGTTTATTACTTCGTTTATTACAGTACTTTTCGTTCAATGACCATCGAGCGGGTTAAATGAAGACATGGCTTTTTCGAGAAAAACAAAGGTATCATGTTACAAAAGTGAGAAAAACAACAGTCTTATGTTACAGCGTCTGGCAAAAAGCTAAAAGTATTCCGTAACAAAAAAAAGTATCACGTTACGGTTGCTACAAAGCTAGCACCAAAATAACCGCTTTAAACAGAATAAGAACGTGCCATTTTGTGACATTTTGATAATTAAATTAGATCTTGTTTTTCAATTAAATGATGAAAATTTACGTATTGAATAAAACAATTCTAATGTATCAAAATGCACGTAAAAATTATTTCGTTTGCAACCAAATTTTGTGCAAAAAAGTTACTCCGTGGGCCGCCATACACAAATAGCTCAACCCATCACATAAACCATCCCCAGCCCATAAATTGAAAAAATAACTCCTGCACGCTTAGCGTGCCTATGTTTCTTAAAATGGTATTCTTCTGTTTTAGGCTTTGGTGAATCAAGTCGTTGCCACAGTTTACGCACGATTTCACCGTAAACAGCTCCCAGAGGGAAGAGCAGTGTATGGTGTGTTCACCAGGGATTATCGATACAATACATTAAACTCCCAGGTAATTATATAAGGTCATGTAAGTGCGTTTTACTGATTTCTTGAACATTCTTCTTTTCCTAAAGATATTTACCTTCCCTCTTTGTTTTATCCGCTCTGCGGATTTTCAGGCTTTAGTTTAAGGAGAGTGTCATATATTTCGTTAGAGCAGTTAATAAGAAACTTTAGATAGCAGTACGAGTACGAGATCGAGTACGACTTTTAAATTTTAATCCAGTTACCGAACGTTCCCAACGCGGTCACTCCTCCCTGTTGCTGACCAGTTGAATTGAACACTATCGGCATGAAATTGGTATGAAACATGATAATCACAAGCTTAAGTATAAGGTTTGAAAAGTCGTACTGGTACTCAATCTCATACACGCACTTTGTTCGAATAACAATAATAGTTTTTATCATAAGCAACACCATACGTGTGTATTTACACACACACACACAAAAAAAAATTACCATAAAGGTCCCTAATGGCGTTTTCGATTAAATTTGCGTTTGCTGATGGAAATTTGACGTACCTGTGAGACATCCTATAACTCAATGATGATGTTAATAGACCTGTTAATGTATCTGTAGCGAATTACTTTAAAAAAATTGCTCTCAATAACGAAGTATATATATATATATTTTTTTAAATTGTAATTACTCTAAGGTAATGCATGGACTCCTTTTTGTACTTTTGTTGTTGTTGTTGTTTTTTTTTTAATCATGTAAAAGAAAAGTAACATTGTATAATCTTCAATAGTGTATGTAATTGTAAGTAATGTACCTGTTTTTATGTGTATCAATAAAGTGTGTTTATCTTCAAAAAAAAAAAAAAAGACCTGTTAATGTACTTCATAAAGTTTTTAAGGGGTGCTTGTATCTATTAGTACTTTGTATGGTCAACAAGATCAACATCATTTGTTTCCCAACAGATCCTTATTACAGTTCCTCAGTGTCTAGAGATCCTTTTTCTCTCGCCTCACAGACAGAACTGGACAAAGAATGTCAAATATGTGATCTTCGATGAGGTGAAAAAAGGAACTTTCGATTTTTGGCCATTGCTTACTGCATACTTGCGGCGTCAATTTTTCAGTTTCGATTTTCAACAAATAGAGTGCGCTGCCTTCTTTGCAATGAAGCTCAATTTGTTTTGCAGGTTCATTGTCTTGGTCAAGAGGAAGGAGCAGAAGTCTGGGAACATCTTCTTCTTCTGATTCGCTGTCCTTTTCTGGCGCTCTCGGCAACCATTGGAAATCCACATCACCTAATGGAGTAAGTGTTGATCTTATGATTGTTAAAGGTTAATTTCTAACCGTGTGGGCTTGTGGTAAAAATATTTTGAGAATTCTAGTAACGGTTTGTTTCGGTATGAGTCAATGGTATTGGTATTTTGAGTCTGGGTTTTTGCCAAACGCGTAACAGTGAGAACAGCTTTCATTCTCATTGGAGCTTGTTTGCATTGCAGGTGGTTGCAAGCTGCTCAAGACTTCCGCGAAAAGCAAGATAAACAAGACAATGGCGAACTGAGAAATTCATACAAGATTAGTCTAGGTAAGCGAGTAGATACATTTGTTATCTTACTGACTAACGACACGCCTGTTGTCTTCTAAGAAACTAGCCCCTGGATGAATTGACACCCGCGTACAATCCTAAATAATGAGTCCCCAGATTAGTAACAACTATGTGACGTGCTCTCCTTAATGATAACCTCCTAGTTTTGTGACATCTGTGTGTTTTCTTTAATTTAATGATGCTTGTGATCTCCCAAGTAAAGACTTTTTGAGCGTTTACAGTTTTCTTTGTGATTGTTTTAAAGTTATCTGTGACGAGCGATACTCAGATCTGGAAAAGAGTATTTATCTTCCAAGTCCCAGTATCGGTGGATTTTCTGAAGAGACCGGAAAATATGAGAACATTCACGGTGTTAAAAACACAGATGAGTTTGTGAGACTACATCCATGTGCTCAACTCGGAATTAAACAGGTTATAAAACATATTTAACACCAGTATTACTAGTTTTAGCTGAAGGCTGTTTGTTTTCGTTTTTGTTATCCCCGAAAGATAATTTATGAAACAGTAGAGAGCTTTTCCCACTAAATTGTAATAAGTATTTTCTTCTTTGAACTATAAAATTTAATCACTCTCTTAGGCCCAGGCCAAACGTCGAACTTCACATGAGACGCGCTAAATTGTAATTTTGGTCGACCCAAGTTGGTGAAGCTCGACCGTTGGGTCAAACGTCGAACATAATTCGTCGAACCGACCGTCGAACCAAAGTCAGAGCAGCGAGAACGAATATCGAGGCTAAAAATACATTAACATACAAATTTTAAGTGTCAGTTTCTCTTAAAGCGGTCCATCGCAGTTCGGGTCGGAAAAAAGTTTTCCCTCAAACCTTGCCCAGTGAACTATCTTAGGTTGTACGTAAATGCAACGACGTTTAGTTTTTAAGCGATGGCGTGACATCGCTTATATGCCATCGAACGATCGGTTCGTTTTGTCTGTTTGGCCCGATCGAACAGAAAATCAAGTTTAACTTAACAAGAAATCGCCGCGTAAACACAAAAGCAAAATACTTCCGTGCAGTTAGAATGGAACACTACAATGTATAAACGAAAGAGACTAATTATATATGATGGGGTCTATTAGATTTAGTTGACAGAAATTTTTAATTCTTATAATACAAAGGGACACTGTGAGCAAGAGACCGTTTGACCTTTCTCGCAGCTTCAAAGCTTGCTCGCGCGTATCGTATGTCGTTTATCCGTGATATCACACTACAGTATAACGCAATATTTGTTGAGACAACATAGGGAAATCTAAAAAAAAGTATAAAAATATAAAATAAAATATTACTTTTGTTCAGTTGGGAAAATCTACGAAGAAAATGTATTATTTGCATCCTTGGTCTGTGAATTCATAACAGCTATACAATCACTAACAAGCTTCTTATGTTTAAAAAAAGGTAAGCTGCAGTTGGATAACAGTTTTTTCACACACAAGGTGTCAGCTACTTTTCCTCAAAATTATGTAAGACCCCTTGTGAAACGCCATCGCTTCTACATGCATCGCGTGCCATTTTTGGAAATACGTTAAAATATATTTTTTAGAGCTCTCAACAGTGAAGGCTGCAAAAGGCCTAATTTTGAGCTTGGCCAGAACGAGAAATTTCATAAGTTGACGAGCTCGCCGCTCAAAAACAACCAAACGCACCAAACTATTATTATTATTCCTAAGTTAAGTGGTTCTTCAAAGGTTGGGAACGCGTGTTAATTTTGATATATTTTAATTTACGGGTCCGTGAAAATTTAAATATCAGCAACCGTTAGATCGCTTTTTGTAAACATGCAAAAGTATGGTGTCTTCGCCGGCCTTTATTTCACGAGTCCAGACCAGACTATCTAAATTCCAACTGAATCCTACTATACAGATGTTAGGAAGCATAGAAATATGAAAATACCTTGCACTTTTTACCTTCCTTTGCCACAGCGACTTCGAACATTTTGTGCTTATGCGAGTATTTCATACACATTATGCAAATGAGCTTACTTACTCGCATAAGCACGAAATGTAAATGTGTTTGTCTCTCAGTTTAGTATGTGAAGTTCGACGTTTGGCCAGCGCCTTAGTTCCTTGCCCCCGGATGGGGGATAGGGCTGGGGAAATAAAAACTCTCTTTCGTCTCACAAGCTATTATTTATTACATTGGGGTATACTTGACGTTCGTTTTACATTAAGATTACGCCTGTGTCTGTATTTGAAAAATTGAACCCTAAAATGAATGTAGTTATTGACCTTTACGCTAATAAAGACGATAGCTAAGAAAAAAAGGGTTTTTTAAAATTTCATATCTGCACAATGCGCTTTGGAAAAGCCCATTGGAGACTACTCGAAGCAGGAACGACAAAATTATTCCTTTTAAAGTTTCAAGGTGTAACTGCAACTTACATGTATCTGTAAATTAAACCTGGTAGTTATGCTTTCTGCTTTTTATTTTAGCTGCGGGAAAATGGTTTTCCTGGTGATATGGCTCTCACTCCTAAAGAAACTCTCCAACTGTATGACGTCATGGTTCAGCACTGGCCAGACAAAGAATCACTAAAGGTCAGCGGATAATTAAAAAAAGTAACAATTGAAAGTTCTTTAGGCTCAAAAGCCACTTAGTGTCTTTGTGCTGCGCTGGCCTGGAACCATCTGGATGAACAAAAAGTCCCTTTGAGCGTCCTCGTACCACTTTCGTACACTCACTTGGAATGCCACGTTTCTCTTTGCAGGACCTTGTTCCAGAGCAATACTTCACACAAAATGCATTCATTCACAAGAGTCATGTCCGACAGTACGAGATGAAGCTGAAGCAAGAACTTAAATCCTGGGTGGATGACAAACACTTGGAGAAGGTAAACTCTTTCTGTCGAGAGCCTACAAGTGTTGATATCATAGGGCCCCCTGATCAAAGTCAAATCTGATAGCTGCCTATGTTGTTAGCTTTGTTAGACAAGTGCAACATGAGTAAAACTGCTGGCTGTTTTATTGAGTCGGGGGAACAAGTGTCAGTTGATTTATTATATTGTGCACTGAAAAACCTTTTTTTTTTTAAGGAGTGTACAATAAACTTTTATCCTTGTTTATATACTTTTTTAGCTTTTTAATAGAATTAAGAGTACATATTGTAATTTATTAGTATTTTTTTAACGTAGTTTTTTATAAATTTGTGATGCGCATTTGATCATTTTTTACATGTATAGTTTGCGCACTATAAATATTAAATTATTATTATTATTATTATTATTATTATTAAGTCAATTGTAATCTATATATTTAAAACTTAACAAGTGCATCAAGTTAAACTTACTGAACAGTGAATGTTTTCTAAGGATGCATGTTCTTAACGCGTATTTTCAAAATTCTTGAGAATTTGCTAGTTAATTTTATGCACCTTAATTCACGTCATTGTTAACAGACCTTTTGCAGCCTACTTGTTATTCTTTTGTGTTCAGGCAAATTGCCCTCCAAGCCTCATTCGCATGTACAAAAAACAAAAAGACTTTGAACCTGCAGCGAGGTTTGGAGGGCAATTTGCATGAACACAAAAGGATAACAAATAGGCTGCAGAAGGTCTATTTAAATCACGCTATTTTACAGCACTTGTTACTTTAACCCTTTCAGTGCTAAATTTCTCCAAAAACAGGGGTTTTTTCTACCGTTAAACTGAATTTTTGATGCTACGATCCTGAATTTCCTTTAACTTTGCTTAAAAAGCACGTTTCCACAATGCAGCAAGATTTTGACGAAGATTCCATTGAAAAATGTACAAAATTGTACTTTTTCGATTAGCTCTGTCAGGATGCGACCGATACGCAAAATGAATAGTTCTTTGAAAAGGTCAAACCTAGCTCTATCAGATGCTTATCACTAAAATCTACTGACTTTCAAATTGATGACGTCACAAGTGGTTCATTGACTGCTCCTCCAAATGTCGAGAAAAGTCGACTTTAGCAGTGAAAGAGTTAAGACACCTTTATTTTCAGCAAAGTTACAGTAACCTTCCTCTCTGTCAGAGTCAGTATCATTCAATATTGATTTTAAGATGTTTTAAGTTTCTTGTACTCAACGTATATCTCGTTTGTCTTCCTATTTACCGGTATTATGTTGTTGGACGTTTTGGAAATTCGCGTTAATTTAATGCATGTAAACATAACTTTTTGAAAATTCGTGTTAATTTAAAACGCGTAGATTTTGGACGCGTTGTTGAAATGTTTCGTTATATTTCTATAACAAGGTAATAGCGGTCACGACAAAGTAATAAGAAACCACGGGCTTTTTGTTATAAAATTAGGCATTCTCTGTAGTATACAGCCTTTGCAATAATAAATTAAATTATAGTGTTACAAAGGGTTATAGATTCGAGATTCTAACCGATAAAGGGGTATTTTAGGAATCAGTTCTCAAAATTGTCTATGTTACCATTTTGTTCAGGTGGAAGCTGTTATACAGACTCTGAATTCTGTTTGCGTTGATAAACGGACTTCAACTGAGGAAGAATGGGGCAAACTAGGAATGTCTTCTACTGATAAGATCTTTATCAGGATGAATTTTCCAAAGCTCGTCGAACAACTCAAAGCGCAAGATAAATTGCCAGCCCTGGTATTCAGGTAATATATCGAGTTCTGCGACAATCTCTACCTCTCTCTGCACGTGTTTTGGCTTTACAGTACTATTTTGTGGCTTAAAAGAGCGTGTTTTGGCTTAACAGTATGTGTTTTGGCTTAACATTACGTGTTTTGACTAATAACAATACGTGCTTTGGCTTTACAGTACGTGTTTTTGCTTAACAGTACGTGCTTTGGCTTAACATGTACAGTACGTGTTTTAGCTTAAAAGAGCTTGTTGTGGCTTAACAGTACGTGTTTTGGCTTAACAGTACGTGTGTTGGCTTAACAGTACGCGTGTTGGCTTAACAGTACGTGTTTTACCTTAAAAGAGCGTGTTTTGGCTTAACATTACGTGGCTTAACAGTACGTGTTTTGGCTTAAAAGAGCTTGTTTTGGCTTAACAGTACGAGTTTTAGCTCAACATTACGTGGCTTAACAGTACAAGCTTTAGCTTAACAGTACGAGTTTTGGCGTGTTTTGGCTAAAGGTCATTCCCAGTATTGCACTGCGCATCACTACTGCACATAATTTTACGCGTGATTAGCGCGCGCGGATTAAAAAGTGGCGGCTTCCTCTTTACGGCTGGACCTCGCCAGAGAGGTTAATCGTCATTTTCTCGCAAACAAGTACGGTGACCTATCATTTGTTTCTCCTGTTTTGAATTAGGTAGTAACCTTCTTGCTGTAGAATAAATATGGACCAATTCTCAGTGTAGAATAAGAAATAAACGTCGGAAACGTGAATTTAGCAAGCAATCGTCACTATACTCATGGTGATATTATAAAGATTCAGTCGGTATAAACAATGTGCTATTGCTCTTAAACGAGCATGCGCATCCCCAATTTTTATTTCAATATTAAGTTCCTATGACATAAACAATCAATAGGTAAAGTTTGACAAAAATCTCAGTGGAATAGCCTTAACAGTACGTGCATGTCATTAACGTGTACCGTGTCATTACACCAGTCAGTACCTATTACCAGTACGTGCATGTTTTGGCTTTACAGTACGTGTTTTGGTTTAACAGCTTTCGGGAAGTGATGTGCTTCTATCTACTTTTATTGTTTAGCTTTGACCGCGTACAGTGCGAGATACTGGCTGAAGGAATCACTAGGGAACTTGTAGAAAGAGAAAAGGTCCTCAAAGGTGACAAAAGTAATTTAAAACTCGAAAAAGATAAAGAAAAGAAACAACGGCAGTCTCAGAAGCAAATGAAAAAGAAAAGAGATTTAACGGAGAAAGAAAAAGCGAGAAGGTTGGTGAGACTTCTTTTTTTTTTAGAATAAACGTTCAGGTTGAATGCCAATGATCAATCAGCTGCCTTCCTAGTTAACTAGGTGTAGCTTTGTTTCCGTCCCTTAACAGAGCAAGCAGCCAACGAGGGAATATTGAGGATCAAGATGAGAAGAAAGAACTTCCAGTTTCAGATGAACCATTACCTGAATGCACACTAGCGTTCACGCATGGTATTGGAAAAGAGGTAACAGAAAAATAAAGAGGTACATTTATTGCATTGTTGCCTCTGCTGATGTGACATCCCCTGCTATTGGTTTATCTTATCTAAATACTGCAACTTATGTAATACACTCTTTTCTTGTGTATTACATGCACCGTTCATCAAACTATCATTAGCATCGAACATTTGGCTATAGTGCAGGTTTTTTATCGTTTTATGACTAGTTTTGCCATTTAGAGACAGGAAGATCTTTATACGGCCTAGTTAAAAACATATAATTGTGTAAATAATAAAGATGGTAAATTTTAAGCTCGGTGATAAATAAGTTCCCTGAATAATAATTGCCCCCGCAGGGTTCTGGCCCAGAGGCCAGAACCCGAGGAGGCACCTTAGAAGTCCCCGCGTAGGTAGATAAAATGTGTACATTCAGTGAACGGTACCGGAAAAAATTTCGATTTTAGTCAAAGCGGCTCGCAAAGGATTGCCCAAATATTGCCAAAAAATTTCCCTAATTCTCGCAAAGGATTGCCGGAGCCCTCGCCAAGGAGCAATGGAAGTCAGTGCCGCAAAGGATAAAAATAGCCGTCGCACTGTGATCACAAGAAACATCTGTTGCTTGAAGAAATGGCTGTAACGTGTACGTGAAATTTTAATCATACCGAAAATAATATGAAGCATAACAGGCGTATCATCCAGGGACTAAGAGTTTCTTATCTTAGTCAGCGACTGAACGTCGTGAAAACAGGTGGAAATCGTATACATCTTACAACGAGAAATAAACAAAAGCGTGAACCTTGTCATGTAATCACAAGGTAATTCGTTTCGCTAACAAACTGTCAGTTTATTTGATCCAAAGGGTGGGTTGAATAAGGATCGAAAAAATTGTTGACTCGAATCTTTGAAGACCGTACCTTTGAATGTGCCACATTTTGTTACTCGTGGAATTGTTAGGCTTTTGGCCTGGAAATTATTATAAGTTATTTTTGAATGTTATAAGCCCGGGAATAAGCTTGCGTGTTGTCACCACGAATAATGTGTTATAGGTAATATATTCGACTTGAATTTGTGAATTTCTTTAGGACGTAACGGTGTCACACAACAAGAAATTCCGCAGCAAACAATGTCGTGACGTACATGGTACAGTAAAAAAAAAAGCCTAATTGTGTAGTCCATCGGCATCAATAATTAAAGGCGACAAAAAGACTCCACTAATCTTAGATTATTGCTGTAAAACAAAAAAATAAAAAGGCGGGGCAGCTTAGTGAGAACTATAACTAGTGATAAATAATTGCCAGCCTAGGGTTTATTTTTAACACATTCTTAGAATTTCGCACATTGTAGCCTCTATTTTCTTATAAAATGTATTTTTATATGAAAAATGCATTATAAATGTTATACATTTTGAAAGTTTTAAAACTTTGGTCAATATTGCGACTCGTTCTGGTGCTTTAAATTGCATTGGAAGCATCAAACAACAAGAGCTGTATTTAGCTAGTGCTTATCATTGATTTATTTCTTCTTTTCACTTCAGGATTTGAAGAAAATAATAGACCGAATCCGGCAAGCTCCGGGAAGAAAGACGAGAAAACATACTATTGCATTCAAGCTGGCTTTGAAACGAGGAATCAGCTATCATCACGCTGGACTTGACAACAAAAGGCGTTCCGCTGTGGAAATGTTGTTTAGAAGGAGATATCTTCAGGTATGACATATTACATAATTATAAGACAGATTTGTTACAATGATTTACTCGTTTACTTTATTAGCGTGAAATGCGGATAGTCAACCCGGCCGATGCACCTCTTTAACTGTTCGTTCGAACAACTCTCAGGTCTAGCTGTCTTAAGTAGTTCCAGTCATTCTCAGTAAATAAAGTGGAGAATGATCCAGGTTTTTTTTTAGGTTGTTACAGCAACAAGCACATTGGCCCTTGGTATTCACATGCCTTGCAAGACAGTCGTGTTTGCCGGAGATTCGACATACTTAAACTCACTGCAGTATAGACAGGTAAGTAAGGTAGGCAAAGATGTCGAATGGAATACGTATGGAGTTTTGGAGTAATGGAACATATAGAGATTTGGTAGTTTGTTGCTTGATATAGATTAAAATCATGCGAAATTACATTCAATTTCCAGCATACTATTCTCTCGTTTCATGGGTTTGACTGGTTTTAACTCAATTGTGACGTCACAACTCATGACTTGGCTTCAACTTGGCCTTATTAACGGTTCTCTTCTATTTTCCTTCTCAGTATGCCTGACTATAATCAATTTTAAATTTTAAATTAGCAGTAAGAGAAGTTTTAAAGTGTCTATCCAGCCTACAGGTTTTTTGTGGTTTTCGTATCTCTTTAATGCATTAACAAGTATTCTAAAAGAAATTTTTGGATTCCTCCACTTTTTCGCTGTAAAATCGAGCTTTAAAGTTCCCGCTTCGGCCACGCCCAAAGAAGTTGACCGCGTGATCGAGGATTGGTGATGAGTGACGTCATATCAGGAACCGCTCGAAGCGTTTGCAGTTGTTTATTTGCTTGACAACCACTACATAAAGTTTGTTTTTCCCAAGAATTCTTCGAGTTTGGATGGACTGATACTCACAAGACAGCGATTTCTTATCTGAAGAAGACGTGACTAGCTGTTCATCTGATTCGAACGAAGAGATCGAGTCCGGAGAACTCGAATCGTTCGCTTGCACTGCAGTAGAAGATAAGAGTAACAAAGAAGAAGGCGCTTACTCTCAAGAACCTCTAACGGACGATGCATGGATAGAAGAATATAATCGAGAGAAGCAACTTATTGAAGAGAGGGAACGAAAATTACAAAACCAGCTTAACAGAGTGGAATTAGACACATACCGGTATATAGATACTTTTTCCAAACACTCACTCCTCGCGTTAAATTTGCATTTTGTACGCAAATTCACTCCAGAAAGCTTTGAATGGAAACTTGACGCGTCGCGAAACCTACAACGACGGACGGAAATCGATCTGCATTCTCAGGCTGTATACCTTTTAATTTTCATTACAGATGTGAAACGAAAATGAAAACAATATAACGAATAGACTGTAAGCACTATTATTCCCGAAAATTGCCCTTGACACGCACACAACGCATTGACTTGAAAGTGGTATGCTTGTTTGTTTTCAATCGAAACTTGTCGCGTCGGTAGATTTGCGTATGTTGCAAATAAATGTGCCCTTAGTTGATACGCAAAAGATTGATATTAATAAACATGTTTATTACTTTTATTAGTCCCTTTTATAACAGCTTATTAAAATACGAGCTACTTTAGTCCTTCTTGTTACAGCCTAATAAAAATACAAGCGACTTTTCACGCGTTTAGAAATGCCGACAACACGCGCTTATGATAAGTGCGACTGATTGTCTCAAAAAAGATTAACCTATCGATTTTAACTTTTATAACTTAGAAAAACTTTTCTTTTCATTGTGACAATGCTTACTTTAGGCTGTGAAAGCTTTGATAAACTTATCATTGTACGCACTTTAAACAAACAATAGCGCTTGCAGAGACCGATCGATAAAATTATAACTTTACATGTATGGGAGTTGAAACCCTGAAAAGCTACGTACGAGCGCAGTGACTTCGATTATAAAGATCACATTTTAATAAGACTTTATGAACAAGACTTACAAGAAACAGAAATAGAAATTCAAGCGATATTCGAGGGAGAAATAATTCGCTTTACCTTGACTGGTCGACAAATCGAACGTCGCTTCAGCTACATGTTATCTTTGCTTGGCGACGCTTGCTCGCTTATTATTTCTACACGATGGTTGACAATAGGCAATAAAAATCTCTTGGGAAGTTGGCGACGTTTACTTGTAGTTTTTTAGGCGTCTAGCGAGACGCGTGTCTTGTCGTTCGAGAACAGACACTCAATCAAATGAATAATGAGTAATGAATACCCGATAACGACTTCGACTGGACAAAGTTAAGTATTCCGGTGAAATCTTGGCACAGGAACAATGCCAATATCATCTTAGATCAGCGACCGTTGGCATTGAAGATTTTGAAAGGAATGTCTTCTTGTAATATCCCTGGGAGCGAAGTAGCAAGCACAGACGGCAGACGAAGCACTCGGATTCCACTTTGCACGTTTTAACTTGACGAAGTCCATCTCCTTTTTTCCTTCTAGCATTCTAGCCTTTGCTTCTGTTCTCATATCACCCCAAAATGCAGCGCAATACCCTTTTCTTCGTTTGGAGTATTCAAGCATACCGCAACGACGCATCTATCTGGTATATTTCTACCGTCAGTATCTCCTCGCTATTACAGAAGAAATGCTGACTTCAAATGGCGGCAAGATTTCGCGGTTCCTGACCTGACGTCACAGCCGGTCTGGAACCCAGACTCTTTCTGGTCTTGACTCCCGGTCAACTTCTTTGGGCGTGGCCGAAACGGGAGCTTTAAAGCTCGATTTTGCAGCGAAAAAGTGGCGGAATCCAAAAATTTCTTTTAGAAAACTTGTTTATGCATTATAGAGATACGAAAACCACAAAAAACCTGTAGGCTGGATAGACACTTTAAGATAAAGTTAAGATTGATTAAAACTAACCATTCCTTTCCAATTCAGGTCACTGCGCCCTGAAGTGAAGAATACGTTCTTAAAAACGAACATTTGGGTAGAAGTTGTTTAGATTCTCGTTTAATTATTTTCAGATGTCTGGCCGGGCGGGTCGTAGAGGTTTTGACCCGGTGGGGAATGTTGTGTTCTTTGGAGTTCCTTACCGAAAAGTTCAACGCCTCATCACAGCTAACATTCCAAAGCTTGTCGGGAACTTTCCTATCAACGTGACGTTGGTACTGCGCCTGCTCCTGATGACGTCAAAAGGAGATGACAACAAAGATGCGCTCACTAAGGTTTGTTGGACAATATATGTGGTAGCCTTCACGTGGTCATACAGTTAGGATACCGATAGTCACATTTCATTTAATGTCGGCAACATATTTAGTTCCGCACAGAACTTTTACGATTCGAGCCGACAGGTAATACCGTTGTCCTACCCGTGATAACTACTTCATGCAACGTTTGCTCAACGGTGCTTGCATTATATAATTTTTCAAAATAGCTCTACAGTCAACTCTCTCTAAGACGGACACCGTCGGGACTGGCCCCAACTGTCCGTCTTAGAGAGGTGTCCGTCTTATAGAGAGTCGAGGTAACGTGACACCAGAAATTTCGAGATGATAAAGCTTAACGGCTATGTACAGCGAATACACGTCTGTTTTAAGTCGCTTACTTTAGCAAAACCTATAAAGTGGAACAAAAACAATACCAGAAATTCGACTCGTTCAGTTTGCTCATTACAAACGGTATTACTGTAAGTAGAAAACTACCTCTTTGGTACCCACACACTTACGCACAGAAATAATACTTTATAGCAGATTGCTTTTGGTAAGTTTTGGTATTCTAAAGGCGCTGATCATGACTTACTTTGCTATATGTGGATACCGAGTTTTGCAGTATTATCCACTAAAAAAATCACCTTTTGTGCGTGTCCGTTGGCGGTTTCCAAGTGTCCATTGTCCGTCTTAGAGAGGTGTCCGTCTTATAGAGAGTTTTGTTACAGTAAAATGACTGAAAAACGGCAGGGACCATCACCAGGTGTCCGTCTTATGGAGGTGTCCGTCTTATAGAGGATTCCGTTAAGAGAGAGTTGACTGTATATCGTCGTACATTCTACGCATGCCAAGTGTTAATCATATGTCTGTGTTGTTCATGTGGTGTTTAAATGGACGTCTTTCTCGGAAATTGAAGCTGGTCGATCACAAGTTATATTTCCACCCGCCAAGTGACAAACAGGCGATGGAGAACGTATGAAATAAATCATATATGTGTACTGCGTTGGAAACGGAACGAATGAGAATGAGATATTTGTAGTTTCAACAATAAACCTTCAAAGCTGTTTTGATAAGAGATTTGATCGAATTGGCACAAGTTATTGAAATTCAAGTAGTAAACTCAAATCTCTACGTACAACATTCTGATATATTAATCCATACCAAATTTCCTTTCAGGCTCTAACCTTGTTGTCTCACCCGTTCATCTGCCGAAAACAACCCGAAATGGACGGCCAAATCAAGAAACATTTTCTTTTTAGCGTTGAACTTCTTGCTAGATTGGTAAGTGGCAAAAAACTATTAGAAGCTGGCTATTTTGAACCTTTTGAGACTGATAATTTAAGACACTACTCGGTGTAAATTTTTGCTTTTGATATATTTTTGTCTAACCGAAAAAAAAAACACTTTTACAATTTTTATTAAAAAACTGATTGCCATAACATTTTTGTAATGTTAGATATGAGAGTTTAGTGGCACATTAAGACCCATTAAGAAAATGGCCCGTTATTGATAAATTTCTTTATTCTTATCGCCAGTCTGTATGAGTAAGGAATTTGCTGTTGATCAAGTATATTTTAGACACTAATTAGTAATTAATTTTTTTTAACAGTAATTAGTTTTTATGTCGTTGATCTATTCCTTTGCAGGGTCTCATAAACAAAACTGGTGCGCCACAGGAGATGGCCGGACTGGTTACCCACCTACACTACCACGAGCCTTCCAACTTTGTCTTGGTCAGCTTTTTGCAACGCGGCCTCTTTCATAAGATCTGTAAAGGACAAAGACGTAAGTACCACTACAGGCGCAAAGAATAGATAGACAGAAGTCCAATTTAGTCTGTTCTCTCGGATTTTTCATTGCTACCTTTTAGGCTTTAAGTTATAATGAGCGAAAACTACACCAGCAACAACAGTAACAGCTAATAACAGAACACTGCAAGATAAACAAGGTCATTTCGTTTTCATCTTCGGACGGCAAGGGGACGTCCTAGCATGCTTCTTTTTTTCACGGTACGGCTTAGTCTTCTTGAGTCCATTGTTTGCTCTCCTTTGCTACAGGACGCCCATTCTCAGAACACGTCATGAGGAAAATGGTGCTTGTTCTAAGCCATTTGTTTGGTAGAAGATTCCTTCACGCCAATTTCAAGCGAGTCGTCCGACTATGTCCGACGTCAAAGGTACGAAATGAAGGGTGTGGAGGATGTAGCCTATAGTTAAAGATAGTGGCACATAACACTGTATCTAGTGCTCCTCCTGTCTTTAGAAATCACGAAAATATCGCAATAATAAAACATACCTAAAGATGAATCAAATCGACAGACTTGGGTCAAGTATTGTTGTATTGATGATGTCATTATATGACCGAATAGGATTTATGGTCACATGGCACATGGTAAGCACATGGTTTGCGTGTTGAGTTCAATCTGGTCTGTTTTTGTTATTCTTGGTTTAATCCGAACGTTTCACCGCCCGTGAAACACTACAAGTATTAATTACAAGCTGTATGCATTGGTATAACGCGCCATGCCTTGTGCATCTCATGCACGTTAGTTATGTGGTGCACGCAGAATGCTAAAGCTCGGGCATTAAAAAAAGATTAAAGTCTATTAGCTACAGTACTGTTTACAGATTTTGGCTCATCCCAGCCTTCTCAGTCGCGCTTACTAGGCTCCCGAGCTTAAAGTTAAGTACACTTAAATCTAATATATGCAAATGCACTACCTGCTATAGATGTAATTGGAGCGACAGGCTTGGACAAAGTAATATACATGTTTTCTTGAAAACAGATCTTGCCGTTGGTGTTCCTTGTTCTTGCAATAGTTTTGCCGATATCTCTGTGAAATATCCCGGCCAAGCACGATACCGCCCAGCTTTTATTCTTAAGTTACCATTAATTTATTTTCAGGTAATTTTGGAAGATCTTCCGTATGAATTTGCCGAGGCCCTTCAAGACTACAACCGTCAGGTTACAGATGTGTTCAGTCAGTACCTCACAACAGTGGCTGCTGAAATTGAAAAGGACCGGGGAGAGGAAAATAAACTCCCGTTATCAGGCATTGGTGGGTGTTGCCTAAAGTACTTGGTAGTATAAAAGGAAACCTGTCAAAATGCTAGCTTATGACAATCTGCAATGGACTAGCATCCCATCCAGGCGAAGAACAAAAAATAAGCGAGAAAAAACATAAAGAAACATATTTGTACATTAAACACTTTACAACTGTCCTGATACCAGGCCTGTAATCTTTTGTTTCGCAATCTTATGAAAGTAAGTGCCAGCTCATCGTTCGCCGTTTCACATACTAACATTCACTTATAACAAAGAAACGTGAACAATAATACCTGCAGGAAAGGGATTTATTGAAGCCGCCTAGGTCATTCAAGCCGTATCGAACCGATAATAGTAGTCAAAAGTAGTTAGGACTGAACTGTTGAAACTGTTCAGAAAATATCGAGTCCAACAATAACTAAATGTTTTCATTTCGTGATTTGGGGCATAAAGTGTCGCACTTTAGAATTATTTTGGTTTGTACAGTAAGTTTCAGTAGCAGCACTCAGAGTGTTCCAACATTGGTGTGTACCCTTTTAAATGACAAAATAGAGTGTGATAATACTGCTTATTACAAAACACGGCAATGTGTTATTACAATTTACGACAGCTCGGAGTATATATATATCTTATTAACCACGCACGAGGGCCGTACTGGGCGAATATTGGCCCGAGGTCTTGACAGTACGGATCGAGCGCAGCGAAGTCCGTACAAAAAAGACCGAGAGCCAATATTCGCCCAATCGGTGCCGAGCAAGCTTGGTTAATAAGAGATTTATTACACGACTGGAAACTTTGTGTAGTGAGAATTGCTACCCGGTAGATGTCGTGGAAAACAATGTGCGGCAAAACTTTTACGCGCGCTAAAGGGGTTATAATTATTTCTGTGTTAAGGTCATTTCATTTTCAAAGCAATAAAAACTCCGAAAAAATCTTGAAAAAATCTTGCGCTAAATAGCGCGAGAATTAGCGCGGGATCATCCGGGACAAAACCCGGTCCGATACTTAGAAAATATCGGCCCTCGTGGGACCGGAAATAAAGTAATCTGATTGGCTGATTTAGTTATTGTCCCTCGGACCGCCTTAGTCGTGTAATAATACAAAATACGGTAATGTGTTATTACAATTTGCAATAGGTGCGTTATTACAAATCACGACAATTGTTTTTACAATATACGACAGCTATTACAATTCACGACAACTGTCATTACAATTAACGACAGGTATTACAATTTACGACAACTGTCATTACAATTAACGACAGGTATTACAATTTACGACGTTTATTTCAATTCACGACAGTACATTGGTGGCCCACTTTGGAGATATGAAGTAGGCTTAAGAGCTAACGACTGAGACCCCGAATTGAAAATAGTTAAAAAAATTAATAGATAGACAGACAGACAGAATTTGAACCAATTTTCGTTTCTTGCAGAGTTTCCTAATGAAGCGAACCTGGTTATTGAGGACAATGGTGAACACGACACCTTAAAGAAGCTTGCGCGCAATTCTGTGCCATACTCCGCCTGTTCGTCATTCGCTGCTCTGTCAGGGAACTCAGACTTGGAACACGCGAGCCGAAGAGTGGCAGCTTACCAGGATGTAGAGGAAGACAGTGATGATGACGAAGATACGTTTGAGGAAGAAGACGATGATGGCAGTAGCGACAATGGTGAAGCAAGGTACAGCAGCGAAAACGATGAAGAAAGTGGCGCTGATAGTGAGACTGAGAGTGAAGAGGACGACGTGACAGAACATCGAGAGCCAATTGATCACTTGCTGAAGGTAACAAATTTTGTACTCTGGCGTTTGATTCTGGCTAAATCCGTAGTATTAAAGGGACTGTCTCATGGATTTAGATACAAGAAACTGGCCACCAGATTGAATGAGATACAAAAACAACCCCTTAAAACAGTGAAGGAACGTTTTAATAACACAACAAATGAAACGAAGGTACGGATGGAGAAAAATTGAAGAAGATTAAAACGGATTTGCGATGTCTTTTTAACAAACTGTTAGACTGAACAGTTTTCGAAGCCGAGAAACAGGTTTGTAATGACCATGAAGCTATGTTTTTTTCATTTAGATTCAGAAAGAAAGAATCTCGTAACTAAAATTAGAAATCCGCTGGGAGACTGGAACCCAAGTAATCCTGTGTGCTTGCGGTTATTTAACGTTCCACTCTGGTTTACTTGCAATTAGCTTTCGTTTCTTTGTAAGGGTAGCACAATATCCAGAAATGGGTCTCCTATTGTTAATTCCTCTGAATGGTATGCTAATCTACATTTATAAATTTGCCGCCACCCATCTACGTCTTGATGAAGAAACGGCCACTGCGAGAGCAAAGACTTGGCTCTTACCGATAGTGCTAGCACTTTTTTTGGCATTATTTGGCTTCGCGAGCATTTTTTTTTACATTTTATCCCAAAAAGCACTGCTAGCATTATTCTGGATTTTCGACTGATTATTTGTATAATTTTATGCTAAAAAGCACAATCTGACTTTGTTTATGGCGTCCAAAGATGCATTTTGCCCTCATTTTAGTCAAAGAAGCCGAGGAGGCCTGGGGAATAGGTTTGATAGGTCAGCGGTTGCCTTCTAGAAATTCAGTCCATTACACTCGTTCCAAGATGTCGTCATCCACGTTGTCATCGAGGAACAATGGAAGTCAGCCAGCCAAGGCAGAGATAGCTCGAGAGCGTACTCTGCCATCAAACATTGATCGTTAATTTTGTTGTTGAAAAATGTAACTGAAAATCTGAAAAATGTAATATTCTAAGATAAAAAAAATCGGAAAAAAGTGAGCATTTTTATGTAACCCACGAGCACTTTTTTAAAAAATAAGCATTATTTTAGAACTTTTTTGGTAAAAAACAAGCACTGCTTTAAGCATTTAATGCTTTTTTTATGAGCACTATCGGTAAGAGCCTAGCAAAGACTGTCTTAGCTTAGCTGAAAACAAGCGATAGCCAGGGACAATGAACTTCATGACCTTTAGATTTTGAAGCCATCAAACGGCGTATGCATACGAAATTTTTGTTTTAAAACTTGGCAATGCGCATAACACTCTATAAAATGATTAAACTAACAAAAAATAATATATTTGTGACATTAAGTTTACATTACCTTATCGTAAGTCTTCTTTCTCACCTACAATATAGTTGTTATTATTATTGTTTTTTTGGTTTATTTGTCAGATTCTTCGTCAAGATGTCTACACAGACATGAATGTCGTCCCTATTCTTCCTCTGAAGAAGCTCGATGCATTTGGAAGAGTTCGACGCTTGAACTCTTACGCTTTGGACTTTTTCAAGCATGGACAAAGTGAGGCCATTATTAAGGAAAACAAGTAAGTTAGACGTCAATTTCCGCTGGGAGATCAGTTATTTAATTTCATGTCTTGACTTAGTTGCTTCACCTTTCGAGTGCATGTCTTTTACTCCTTCATGTTCCTTTTGTATTTCTACCGGTTACTTTAACACGGTCCGTGACCATACTCTCAAACCTGTGCGCCTTAGGGCCTGTTTACACGCAGGTAAGGTAACCCTAGCAAAAAGGGTTAGAAGATAGCCCGGGTTTACAAGCAAAAATTCGCAGGTAGGGTAACCCTACTACCCGGGTCAACTTACACCGGTTACGCTTCAGTTAACCTTGTAAAATTTCGTCGTAAGAAGCTGTTATTCGAAAATAATTCCGTTGCAGTGCAAAAATACGACAAATTGTGAATGAACAAGATGTTTCTTGGTCACAATTCGCTGTTTTTGTCGGTATTTTTAAACATATTTAGCTTCTTGGAGCCAAAATAAAGTTGTCCCGGGAAGGCGAGTTTTCCCTAGCAGAGCGTTTACAAGGCGCTAGCGTTACCCTGGCTCTCAGCTAGGGTAACCCTAACTGCCTTGTAAACACGTCGATGAAAAAAAAAAAAGAAATGTGGGAGCGCTAGGGTAACCCTAGCACTAGGGTTACCCTACCTGCTTGTAAACAGGCCCTAAGATGACGAGTCGGGTTTCAAGACCCATCAAGTGATAACTCATCAATAAATGATGGGTTGTAATAGTTTGTCATTATCCCTCTCTCCCTAAGCCCCTAACCTTACGACCCAACACCCCCCTCCCCCTCAAAAAAGTAAATGAATGAATAAAAATAAATAAATAAATAAATAAAGTTCTTTTCACACGATAGCAAGACGGAAAGAGGGCAACCCAATTTTGACGTAAATTAAGACATTTAACTTCCATGTCTCCCGAAGTGTTTGTCTATTTCGATTTGCAATTCGCCTTTACCCATTTAAAGATCTTATGGCCGACAAGTTGCTGAGCAACATAAGATCTAGGACGAGCACTTCAACGATGGATTTAGCTGATGCTTTGCGGTTTGATAACTAAATAACCTGATTATATTTTTTTATCTTAGAATCAAGGCCGGAGACGTCTTTGTTGTGCTGAAGGACTTCTGTCTTACAGTTAAGTCTATCAGGTATGGTAATAAAATGTCTGAATGTTAAGGCGGCAACTTATCTGTGAAGGAAAGAATTAAGCCAAGTCCAATTCTAAATAAACAATCTCTGGGTGACCCCAGACGCATAAATAAATCTATGAACGTGCAGAATAAAACTCGTGAAAAAACTAAACATTAACTTTTTAAGTGTTTCTATATCGAGTTATAGAAACGTGGTGTTTAGCGAACGCTTTCTTTTTGAAGATTTTCTAATAAGAACTACAGTTTAGTACGACAGTCCGGGTAAAAGATTGTCTTTGTGTTAAGAAAGACTGATGTTGGTAACTGGAGTTGGGGCACGCTCTGTGGTAGCCATTCTCAGAATCAAGTGAAGAACACTATCAGATAATCTACGGTTATCTAATTGAACACGTTTTGTCGTAATGTGATTCGCGTTTTATTGGGTGGATTTATTAATTTGCAACATAAATGTACGCGTATAGCCGTCGCATTTGCCCGTTAGCATTTTTGATTGTTTTTTAGCTCGAAAACAATAAAAATTTCAACGGGCAAATGCGACGGCTTTACGCGTATTTTGCATATAGAGACGCCCATAGTCTGACTGGTGATTGGTTAAATTTCGGTTTATTGGCGTATAAAGTATACCGTTATAAAATTTACAACTAATGTATTAGTGCCTGTGGACATCGCAAAATGGCGATTTCGACGCAGCTGATTAGATACAATGTATATTAAATAGATTTAGCCAAGCCTAAAAGCGAAGCACCCCGATTATTTACTTCGCCTTTTTCGTAAATCCGAATTTACTGACCGATAAGAGGAAAAAATATAGCCCTTCAGCCCGCGATCCAATGGAATACATCACTTGGTCAGCGGTTAACTTCAAAAAAACATTCGACCTTGATGAGCTCTATATGCGAGACCGCAATATGGTCATCTGATACTGGTCAGCGGATACCTTGTTTTGACAGCTGTCAATTGACCACGACAAGGATGTCCAATATCTAAGATGTAAGCTGACGTTAACCATAACCTTAAATCTATTTCTGGAGTATGGCCGCCATATGGCCGCCAACTTCGTCGTCGCACGCGCCCGCGAGCCATGCCGCTAGCCATGATGACCTTAAAAAAACCAAAAGCATAGGCCTGTTAATTTTCTATGGGTATGGGGCTTTGCTCTGCGGCCCTTCGGGCCGCTGGCAGCTCTGCTATTAACGGAAAGAAAGTGTAGTTGCTGTTTATTGTGGGTCGGAGTTCATAAATTCATAATTTGACAAACAGTTGCTAAGCGTTCCCGTAAACAGTCAAACGTTTTTTACGTTTTGCCTTGTTTCACAGTTGTTCACTGGAAGAGCTGGGACCTCAGAATGACAATGTGGTGGTCGCCTTCAAGCAGTTAGCCGAGGAATTCGGACGGAAGTTCAAAAAACAGTTCGGTGCCGAAATTTGATGCTCTGTCTTAAAAGTGATTGTGTGTGTGTTCTGTGATCGATTCGATGATTGGCCGAAGAACTTAAAACTAAATATTATCAATATTATATCAGATATCGAGGAATTAGTTTTCACTAGTCTTTCAGCAGGGATTATAACGTCATGAAGTGCCGCAAGCACAATCTAGCCTTGTTCTTATTAATTCCCAGTACAAGTGGTTGTGATGTCCCAATTAAACATCATCAACTTATACAGTACTACACATTTGGGTTTGTTTTATTTTTTTTGGGAAAACGTCCAAAACACTATAGCTGTTGTGTTCAAAAAGTAAATATAGAATTCCAAGTGTTTATTGTAATATTAATTATGCTGAAGTTATTCAAATAAATACTTAAAAGTGGTGCTCATGTTGTGATAATTTTCGTTTTTCTCAAGAAATGAAACCGGCAGGCGGGGTGGGGGGGGGGGGGGGGGGGGGTTGGAGTCTGGGTTGTCAGACTCCGATAAATAAATTCAATTTCAAATTCAAAGTATTAAAAGGTCATGGTTAAGATTTCAATTCAATTTGGCCTTATTTATAGATGACAGCTCTTAATGTTGAAAAAAGTGAAAAAAAGTGAACTTCGCAGTATTCATCGGATTCATCGAACGCTTGATCTTTTCGATCGTTCAACCATTGAGCTACACGTTTTGAATAAAGCCACTCCAGCTGGGAGCTGAGTCAATCGCAAGTTTGATGTGTATACTCGTGGAAGGATAAATATGTGATAAGGAATATGTAAGCAAACGTAACTTGCATATAAGACTCATATAGTTCGAAGTTTTAATTACATGAACTGATGTTCACACAATTGTTAAATATAAAAAAAAAATAAATAAAAATAAACATTTTTTGGCCAGCATTAGCATAAAAAAGGCCACGCATGTACCATTGATTGCAGGCGCAGCCTTGTTTTCAGGCCGAGGAACAAGCAACAATCTTATTTCTAAGAACTATCTGGACCCATAATTACCGTCACGGACGAGGTTGATGTGACATTTTTTTGGTGTACTTGTGATTCTTGGCAAAACACTTTAGAGACAAAAAATTACAAAAAAAAAAAAACATCATCTCTTCCCCTTCTACTTCTAGCTATCATTAAATGTGAATTATTAAATTGCAAAATACTAATGGATCACAATTGAGCTTGATGGTCCCCTTTCTCGCACAGAATGCACGCGAGAGACCCCATAGGGTCCCACGCTGGCAGCACTTTTGGTTCCTGCTCCATAACGGCCATCACATCTGCGGGGACATATTTCTTGTCCACGACAACTTCATAGACAAATTCTGTGAACCAGCTGTCGGTCATCATAAGGTAACCTGGCTTATCCTTCTCCTCGCCCCAGGAATTCTCCACACGCCATTTGGTGGTTTTGACTTCCGGTGCTGTCTCAACTTCCGATGGCGTTGGAGCTTCAGTTTCAACAGCAGTTTCACCGGTTGTCCTGTCCTCCTATAAATACAAACAAGGAAGAAAGGAATAAAAATGTCTTGCGCGTTAAGTCGTTTGTCCTTTCTATGTTATTGACAAAATAGGGCGTGGCTACTCTGAAACTCATCTTCCTTTTTTATTCACGACTATCAAACAGACGAAATGGCTGTGCAGCTCGAACTATGAGCCCGAGTATTTAATGCTGTCCTTATAAAATATATTGTTCAAACGCACAAAACTGAAAAACTACTCGTACTATGCGCCTATGCGCCGCCTGGTACGAAAACTCAAAAACTTAGTGGGAAAAATGGGAACGTACTCCCCAACCAAATGCAGGCGCATGAACCTTTGGGGGTTAAAGGTTAAGTACAAAGATAACAACAGTGTATAAAATAAAAGTTGAAAAGTGCGAGAGCTGAGATGCATACATTACAACTATCAATTCTTATATACGTTACAATTAACGCCATAACAGCTCACGTGCGTTCATACCAATAAGAAACTATTTACATTCTCTGTCACTGCCACTTACAGTTTAGTTCCGTCAAATGCAAATACATTTTTGTACTGTTTATTACAAATTTTAAAACAGGCAGCCTGAAGACATTTTCGAATCTAAGTTCGCTTCCCCCGCTTTTACACGTATGGATGGTATGGTATAGATACTTTATTTACCCTCGGATTTGTAGAGTACATTTATCATAACTAATATCTCCGAGCATTTCCCACCCCAACCTCAGTAACAGCACAAGACCAGACCACAACACCGGGAACCTCGTGCCCTACTCTTTGCGACAAGCGTGTAGGTTCTTTTTATTTTCACTGCTGACTATAACAGTGAAGATGCAGGAGACGGGGCCTACCGTTTGTCGTCCTTATCTGAAAAGACTAGAACATCTACATGTAACTAACCATTTGCAGATGTCATGTAGGTTGATGCAAACAAAGATGAAAAGTGAAGATGCAAAAGACGGGACCTACGGTCTATCTTCCTTATGTTTATATTCCTTATCCAAAAAGACTAGAACGTCTAACCTTTTGCAGTTGCCATATAGCTTACATGCAAATGAAGAACTGACAGAAACCTCTTATTGTCAATAAAAAATAAATGGCAAAGGAATCTGTTCGCATATTGAAAATTTAATGTTTTTCTTGAGACCAATAAGTGTCTGTTCTTTGCTCACCTCCCAGGAAAGTCCAGTGAACACCATGGCATGGGTCATGAGTGAGTCACCATACAGAAGACGCTGAGCTTTATTCAAAGCCATCATGGAAACCCCAAACACCAACTCATAGTTATGACTGTAAATCAAATAATAAGCAGTGTTAAGTCTTCAAAACAAAGTAAACATTTTAAAGGCTATTTAGATGAATTAACATCCACCCATTCGTTGATTCGCACCAATTATCTTTAAGCCTGACTATTTTAATGACATCACGAGGCTAATGAGGCAAAAATATGAAGTTTATACAGGTTTATCAACTCACATGTCAAGATGAAGTGCTCCACTTTTTCTTTCAAAGTGTTTTCCAACATCACAACCAAACCAAACTGCCTGAGGACAACAAGGCGTTACAACATGAGTAAAGGGTTGTAAAAAATAAAAATAAATAGATCATTTCACTGAAAGCTTAGCTCTTGCATCATGCCACTTTGCAACAGGCTTTTAGCCAGGTGGGAGTCCTATGGACGGCCACTTATCACAGAAATTTAATATGAATTAATATACAGAGGGGTTTTCAGCAAATTTGGAAATTTTTAGACATCTACAATGTAAATGCACTCATAACTGCAGAAAAACACCTTAAATGCTCCTCAGGCCCTCCTATGGGGACAAAATCAGGCCTTATAAAAAATTTTGGACTCCCACTTTTTATATCCTGGCTAAAAGCCTGCTTGGCAACACCATGATGTCAGATGTCTGTTGTCTGTAACTAAGACAGTTTCCTTTGTACTGCAATGTCCTTCACTATAATGCAGTCCCCACAACACTACACTGCACCACACTGCACCACACTTTATCATGCTTCGTGCTCTTCCTTTTCCCCTCTTCCTCCCCATGGAATACCTGGGATGCAGGCTACTACACAACATGTATACTGTAAACTATTGAGAGAGGTTGGAGTGTGGCAGGGTGTGGGTATATAGTGATATGCAATTGTTGAGCAAATAGAAAATTTTCTTGCTACTTGTCTATCAGCTTAGTGGTAAAAGGTTGTAGCAGTGCTTTCTATTATTACAGCAGTTACCAGTAATTTAAGAAAACTATAATACACATGTAGCTACTTCAGGGTGTGGTCGATGGCCACATGTCGAACCCTGTATATGTACAATGCCTCTGTGAGCATTGAAGCACTACACTCACATTACACATATTTTTTATATACAATTACAGTTATTGCATGCCAATTGATGTAAATGAGTGTCATAAATTATGATGCAGTGGATTTGAAGGGCAGTTCCTTATCAAGCCTCTACCCTTCCAACCACTGACCCCAGCTTTGACTCACCAGTAACCAAAACCAATACTGGCATTTGTCCTCAAGATCATTTAACTTGGTAGAAAAGGTTAATACTCCATAGTTTTATTACCTCATTGTCTTTGAGAGATGCAGCTGCAAGCTTCTTTAGAACTTCCACAGGCTGGTTATTGTACAACACAAGTCGTCCATTCACCATGTTACTAAGGTACTCCACTGTGAGAAGTGTGTTGTAAGGATTACGAGGATCATTTACCAGGCAAACCTGCAATGACACCACGATCAAAATAGTCATTCTCCTTGTCAATAGTATTGCATTTCTTTGAGCTTTAGCACTGAGAATTTCAGAGTGCATCAAGACAACAAGCTCTATTTGATAATTCCCCTCAAATATGCCAGCTTTTAATTTACCAGGACTGCTGAATATAAAGACTAAAAACATGTCTGTACAGGGTTGGTCTCAATCACTCCAACCTTGAGAAAAGGGTTATTAAAACTATGTGAAAATGCCACGGGAATGAAAGAGATAAACTGAATAAAATTAAATGACCACCTTAAGGCAGCAATGCCAGTCTTTCCCTTGGTAAGCAAACACATTTAAATTTGCCACTATTCTTCAAATCGCAACAAATAGCAATATTTGATATCTCATATTAATTTTAGTATGTTTTAAACAGAGTCAATATCAGTCAATAGGAATATCTTCTTTGTTTTAAAGTATTTACACCTTGTCGACATACCTTGTCTAGAGGGTTGTAAACTGGTTTGACATGCTCATTGTAGAACTGGAGAGGTGTGACTCCTGACAATAGGCAGTACTTTTTGCTCTTGTCAGTGTATTCCCAGTCAAATGACTTGGGTGGAGTGCCAAGACAAATGCTTGTTATCCTGTAGACCTGAAAAAAAAATTAAGTTAAATATTAACCATTTCACTCCCATGGGAAACACAACACTTTTTTGTAAAGCGGTAACTTTGGGCCAAAAGACCACATACCAGTACATTATACCATTTGGAAGGTACATGTATTGTTTGGGGTATGTCATAAACCATACTAACATACATGTACTGTACATAGAGGAGGCCACTGTTTCAAAACATTGAAAAATATCTTATTCCTCCTACAGTGTACATACCCCCTAAACTATAGCATAATTTGCAGCTTGTAATAATTTATGTGGATTGTTGTCAGATACATGTATTACATGTACAGTAACTTGACCTTAAAAGTGAAAGTGGAAAAAGTTGCAAAACTTGTAGGGGTCAAGGTTAATCAGGTCTTATATAAAGCAGTGGGGGAAGGGGGTTATGATTTATGCTTAAATAAGACAGATCTGCCTAAGAACATTTTGCTGTCCAGATTTTACACAAAATAATTGAACAAAATTAATATCAATCAGGTAATAGTGTCTTGTGCGTAGGACACTCTTGGGAGTGATACGGTAAAAAAAAAAAAAAGACAGTGTAAATGCACTTCTTGGTATCTTTAGATTACCTCAGTCATCATCTTCCTCTTTGCTTCTTTCATTTCCAATTCACTGCATTTCTTGTCCACTAGCTCTTTCAGCTGCACAGCATACTCTCGCAGCTGCAAGGTCGGCAAAACAAAATCATGAAAAAACCATCATTTTACTGTAGCAAGATGTTACTCTATCAAATAAATGAAACAAGAACAGTCTACAGTGTTTTAAGACAGTGCTAGTAATACGATTTTCTGATCACAACATTGGTGAAGGTAAAGTCTGAATTCTGGCCCAGGGGCCAATCAGACCAGAGCTTATCCCTATTTCTATAGAAAGAAGCAACGAGTAGTATATCTACTCCTTCCTAGATAGGATGCTAATCCATCACAGGCTTATGCCTAGCTTATATTCACCGGTACCCATTTTCACACCTGTGGGGAGAGAGGCACTACTACCAGAGTAAAGTGTCTTGCCCAAGGACACAGCATAGTGACTCCAGCTAGGTCCTGAACCTGGACCGCTCGATCCAGAGTCCACCGCACTAACAATTTAGGCCATGCTACTTCCTATGTACATGTTGTGGTTCAAATGTATTTTTGGTTTAAAATTTTTCAAACCAGTTTGATTTTTATTCCCTGTTGTTTCAAATTATGATAATGAATTTGAGACAATGAAAGATACATGTAAAAAGTAAATTGGTTTGAAAAATCCTCAACCACAGATAAAACTAAACCACAACAAACACAACATTCACATGGTCAGTTTCAGTGCTGAATGATAACAAGGTACACAGCTGCAATGCAAGAAGGCAGGTCAGGTGTTTGTTATTTTGGCAATATCCCAAAACATTCCCACATAATTTCCTCTGTCTGATCACCACCATGATCAAATTGGTGCTGTCAGAAATTGTTTTCGCTTACTGTACAGTATTCTTGTGCGTACCAAAAGATTTTAAAAGCTGTCTCCTGCAAATACTGTCATGAAGCCTGACGGATTTTTGGAAAAATACAATGTAAATTTTATTCTGACTGGCCTCCCCTCCCCCCACCCTTCCTGCAACTTGGAAAATGATATGACTGCTCAAAAAGCCTTTCAAATGGTATAAGTTCAGATGTCACTTGTAATATCAGAATTTTACCATATTATGACATGGGTTTGTAAATGTTAACTACAAAGATTTCACGTACCTTATAATTCATAATTTTTCTTAGTCGAATGGACCTTCCAGAAGTGAATGCTTCAGGCCAAACTGCCTTGGGTACCAAGCCATATTTTTCTACTAAGTTAATAAGCATGTCCCATTGGCCACCATCATTCAATGGATTAGACAATAGGAACATCATTAAACGACCGTCTGGCTCTTCTCCCTTCCTTGCAAGTTCTTCATAAGCATTTATGAAAAAATATGCTCTTTCAATTCTGTCCCAGAAGTAGAGAAACTGTTGGCTAAACTCAAAGTCTTCCAAGTTGAAATGTTGGACAAACTTTTGACGAATTGCATTCAAGAATGCAAAAATCCAACACCTTCCTGATGCTTTTTGATTTGTGACAGGTTTAACTTCATTGACCTGATAGAATAATATAAGTGGAAATTAAGGTTTTTCCTTTTGTTTATGAATGTGATCATCATCATCATCATTATCATCACCTTTATTTACACACGATAGGGTTTAAAGCATAATGCTTGAAAGTTGAAATTAAATTACTTGACAGGAAAGTCGGAAAGTGTGCCAAGACAAAATGGCGGCCGATGTCGGAGTGATCATTGCAGAATGAGCTATTGTATTTAATATTTGCAACCCCAAAGGAACAGGGAATTCTTTTGGGGTAAGGGCAAAAATATGCGGACTTCCTAAGGGGTAAGATAAGAAATACAGGAATTCTTAAGAAGAAAATGGCTAAAAAGTTATGGAATTCTTTAGGGGTAAACCCAAAAATCCTGCAGAATTCTTAAAGGACAAACACATCTATAATGGCATTCTGAATTAGGGGTTAAGGCATTTTAAGTCGATTTCTTTACTGAGGGGTGTAGACTTTTTGAACAGATTTCTTTAGGAGTAAGAATAAAAGACCTGTCCTCAATTCAACCAGGGGTGCGAATTTTGAATGCAATAGCCCAATTGATGTTATTTATTACAGTAAACACCGTGGCTCAACCTGATTTGTGGGCATGGAGGGCACAGTGGCAAGAGCATGGATCAAAGATATTTACATAAAGAGCAGCTTTGATTTTTTGTTGACATTTTAAGTGAATAAATGAATAAGTCAAATAAGAACCAAACAAATACATATACACCTGTAACTATCTAGAACAAGTATTTAATTGAATTGAGGACTCAAGAATTTGGCATGAAAAAATATCGGTTGTTGTTCGAAAAGGGCATATTTGTAGAGTATTCAATGCTTTGCTAAAACACCCTAGGTTATTATAATATAGAGATTTGAATGGTCTTTAATCATGCATTATTAATAACCGGCGTCGCGTCAATGCATAACGGGCAGTATTTAAACTAAAGGGAAAGTATCTTAAAAAGCTGTATTGAGCTTTTCTACGAAGGTTCCCATGGATTCTATCAATCTATAAACCGTAAGCTTAAGCAAAAATATTCAAAAATATATACTTGACTCTTTCTTTCATGTACAACAGTCACTTCATAATTTATTTCTACAAAAAAAAAATTACATCTGTTCATACGTACCTTGTGTTTGTAAACGTGGTTCACTGTCTCCGCTACATTTCTATCCAAACAGACTTCAAGTGGATCATACTGAGTCCCCACGTTCTGGACGATAAGATTTTTCGTATCGTTGTTGAATGCATTTTGTATTTTTGACAACAGGTCGCCTTCAACTCCACAGTCCGCCATCTTGGAAATGATGCTCGCTTGGGTGAGGACTGGCACTAGTTGGTTGTATTTCGTTTCCATTCCTTTTCAGCCAATCTGGTCGTTTTCGTCTCCAGTCCTGTCTTTGAGATGTTTTCTTCTTCGCTTTGGGAGGGTCCTGAAGGGGGGGTACCAAATCCCATTTCCCAGCCTATTTTTTGTCCAAATCCCATTTCCCAGCCTATTTTTGGCCCAAATCCCATTTCCCAGCCTATTTTTTGTCCAAATCCCATTCCCAGAAGTAAAATTCCCAGTGTATGGAAAACCGGACTTAAGCATAATATATTTGTTGTTTTGATTGTCCTAAATGTAGTCCACTCCCTGAACTCTCCCTTCGCTGAACCCAGGTACAGGCGTCGTTGAGCGAGTCCAGAAATATTGACCTGCATGCGCATTCTCAGAAATTGCAAGACTTGTTGAATAACAAGGATTTCTTTAACTCGGAAAAATCGTGAAAATATCAGTGACGTCATGTTTGCTGACGAGTTTTGTAATGTTTTAATGCAAAATGAGCCGAAAGTTGAAATGTCTTCAGATACTCCTCGAAAGTCTTCGGCAAACTTCGTTAATCTTCGGAAACGTTCGTATTGCCTTTGAACAACACTCGGATAATCTTCGGAGATCTTCGGTCTGGAAATTGCTCAAAATGCAACAAGTTGCTCGAGAGGAAAAAAGTTGCTCGAAGGGGAAAAAGTTGCTCGAATCATGAAAAGTTGCCAAAAAGTTGCCGAGCAACTTGTGGAAAGCCCTACACTCGTGCAATGTAGTGGTTTCGTTTCAGAGTTAATTTTCAGCGTTTTAACTGTCTATACCGGACTTTAAGAATATTATAGAGCGTAAAATATGCAGGTTTAGTCACGTACTGACATGCTTCCCATTCCCATTTTTTGTTTCCGAATCCCAGTCCCAGTTACCTAAATCCCATTTTCCCAGTGAAAATAAACGCAAATCCCAGTCAAAATAGGTAAATCCCAGTTCCCATTTTACCCCTTCAGGACCCTCCTTTGGCGTAAGTGGTCCCCCCAAATGCTTTTTGTCTTTAGCATGAAGCAACTAGGACTGGAGTATCACTGCTTCCCTGGTTAGGATGCTAGTTCATCCAGCAGTCGGAAGGAGTTCAGAGCAAATATTGGAAAACTGCTCCCCCGCTACAGCAACGTCCCCCCCCCCCCCCCCCTCCCCTTCCCTCCAGGGAAGCGAATCCCTCAAATTTCGTATCAATCAATCATGATCAAATCAATTACTATTTGAAGTACAATTTTACTATTTGGAACTACAAGTTGATATTTCTTCAAAGAGTGAGAATCGGAAACATTGGAACTTTTTCCTTCGTCGAGGGAAGGCATTCAGAAAATTGAAGCATTTTTAACTTGTTTTCCTAAATTCTGAGTGGCAATTTGATCATGTTTGAAGCGATTGAAGCGGATTTAGGTCCCGGGGGGGGGGGGGGGGGGGGGTTGGGGGGGGGGGGGGTTTTTGTTTTGTTAATATTTTTGTTTTTTTGGGGGGGGGGGGGGTTTTTTTTTTTTGTTTTTTTTTTGGGGGGGGGGAAGAAAAAAAAAATTTGTTTTTTTTTTTTTTTTTTTTTTTTTTTTTTTTTTTTGGATTCAAACACCGCCCCCCCCCCCCCCCCCCAAAAATACACCCCCCCCCCCCCCCCCCGATTTAGGTACGTTGGTGACAATTTTGTACCTAAAGATGAAGTGTAAAAATTCTTTGGTGGCAATTTCCTACCTCAAAATGAACTGTTTGAATCACTAAAAATAAATACGAGAGTTGTTCATGATCAGTTTTCTAAAAAAGTAGTATATCCAAACTGGCCTTTGTTCCCTGAATCGCTGAATAAGAATTGGGAAGAATTGGACCCATTGTATTGTGTAATGAACAATAAGGTGGATCCGGGGTAGAGGCCAAGAGGGATATATATATCACTTAGTAAGGGGATGGGTGGGTGGGCGCTTCGATTCGAAATTATTCATAGACCTTTCCTAACAAAGGAAAAATACAGACTCCCCCTACCAATCTCTCTTGAGAACACGCTTCAAACGAAGGGGTCATGAATGGTCCCTCAAAATTTCGCAGTGCTCCCAATCCCCCCAAATTTTTTTGGGTGGTTTTTTTTCTTCCCCCCTGGTTTTTTTTTGGGGGAGTTTTTTTAAAATGGTTCGCCAGTTTTTTTTTTTTTCCCCCCCCAAAAAAAAAACGCCGCCCCCCCCCCCCACAACAAAAAAAAAAAAAAACCCCCCCAAACGAGTTACCGTGGGGTTTACGAAAAAAGAGGCCCACAAGATGGGGCAATTTAAGCGTACAGGGTCTTACAGTCTTGAATATATTAACTAATGCGAGTTAAATACATGCATGTTGTCACATTCTAGCTCTTAGTCAGCTTCCGTGGAATATTTTGGCCAGTTTGAATAGGCTGCGATTATTGTATTATACAGTGTACTCATTATGAGTGCGGGAGCTTAAATATCAACCAAGGAGAAATAAATAATACCAAGACAAAAAGAATTTTTTTGCGACTACTCAAGCAAAATGTTGCACTGGTCGTTGGAGTGTTGCTGTACATATTATTCCATGTGTTTCAAACTGCAGAAACTTGTTGCACAATTGCGCAAATTTTATACCGCTTCTTGCAACAATTGTGGTAATACGTGCAGCACTTAAAGCTTTTAAACTTGCAATGCGACATTTAAAATAAAGTTTCTCTTATAACTTGGACTTAACATTTAACATTTTGATGCGAAAATAAATATTTTAGGCCTCTACTCCCGTTTCGATCGCGATTAGAGTAGGTACATACGGTTTGCCTTTTTAATATTATGTAGGTATATGGCTTTAGAAATACTTTGTGTATGTGTTGTTTGTTAGCTTCGATTGGTAAACATTTATGTCTCTATGACAACAATATTTTAAAAGCTATATTAACCCAAAGTTTGAATATTCCCTTTTCCAGTTTACTGAATCGGTGGCTTTGGAGGAATTCCGAACTTTAAACACTTGCCAGAAATTTTATCTTTGATTAAAAATAATGTGGGGTCACTGAACTCGGTTTTAGAATATACTGAACACCTAGAGCTGTGAAAGAGTAAGTCTTATTTTGATAGTTATGATTAAGTTTTAAAACCCGTGATGTAAATAAAAGTAGTAAGTTATCTCCGTCTAATAATTAATGAATAGTAAAGCATTAAGTTATGATATGAACACAAGGGTTGTACATTTTTTTCTCGTGTTTTATTTTCTACTCATGAGTTTATTACGTATAAGCAATATAATATGCAGAATATGCAGGCCAAATGGCTATTAACTTCGCCTGCATTTCTTCATCTACTTGGAAGTGTCCTCATTTCCTTCTTGTTTCTCTTAGACCTGGTATTTGGAAGCCTGATGAATGAATAAATCAATGAACACTGAATTATTGATTAAAGTAATGATCCATTTGTTAAATAAATTAACAGAATCAGTCAATCAGTGAATCAATCAATAATCAATCAATCAATCAATCAATCAATCAATCAATCAATCAATCAATCAATCAATCAATCCATCGCTCCATCAATACTCACTCAATCAATCAATCAATCAATCAAACAATCATTTAATCAATCAATCAAACAATCATAATCAATCAATCAATCAATCAATCAATCAATCAGTCAGTCAGGTGTCAGTTTGTCAGTCAGTCTGACAAACAATAAACAAGTTCGATTGAACAACGGGCAAATCTATCAATCAGGCAGTCAGTTATGATCAGACAAGGAAACATTCAATATCTCCCTGCAACTAATTTTATTTTGTCCTCACTGGCCATGGCTAGCGTTTGATGTTTTGCATTTTAATGATATCAAGACATCAACCCATTGCATCGTGAAAGTACATTTTGTTTTACTATCACACTAACAAACAAAAAACCTAACAAACAAACAAAGACAAAACACTTCTAGACTGAAAAGTATATATATTGCTGGTTATAAGCAGAATCGTGCTTTAGCTATTATAATTCCATTATTATTGTACCGGATTCCATTAACTCAGTAACAAATATGTCTTTCACTGGGAAGATTACACTTTCATACCTTTCTAGCTAGATCTTGGGATTCACCCTTTTATAGCGGCCGCGTAAAAGCCTGGCCGTATATTAGGCTGAAGTCGAACCTGTCGCACAAAAACAAAACGCTCAGGGACGGACAATTACATTATTCTTTTTGTAGGGGAGGGCGGACCAATTTTTTCGAGAATTTTTTTTGGTGTCCAGCCAGTGGCCTCTGTTGGTTATTTAACAATTATTCCACGAGCGCGCGTTGGATATGAGATGGTAGATAACCAACGAGGCGCGTAACGCCGAGTTGGCTATAACGATCTCATATCCAACAAGCGCGAGTGGAATAATTGTTTTAAAAACGCCCAAAAAATTGCAATATTTGAGCTCCCCAGCAGTTTTCGTTGACGCGTTGCGGCTACCGTATTTTGCTCAGTGGTAAATGATTACCATTGCCTGTCAACCAATCAAAACACAGGAATTGCAATATACCATTGCTAGTTTTTAATAATAATGTATATGCAACATGACTTTTTATTCAAGCGCTGTCGGAAGTTATTAACAGAAAATTTATCTGTTTTTGTTTTTTTTTCTGTTAAGCATTTTAACGTCTCTATAATGTTCAACAACTTAGAGATAGATAAATTGTTCGGAACCGCTTATCATTCCTTCTACTAGCATGTACTGAAAAAGGTAATATAGCACTTTGCTACAGATGAACGTAGAGTACATAACACATACAGTATTCAGTGAAAGAAGAATGCTCTTTCCCACAAAACTTAAGTCCTTAGCGTTGGTCCCAAAAGCGATCATCCTCAATATTTTAAAAGGCAATTTTTAAAGCGAATTGTCTAAAACTTTTTTTTTTAATTTTTAAACGTTTAGCCAGTGCAGTGAGCAGCACACCTCTGCGAACTACTTGAATTGTAAATAAACTATTTTGTTCTCTCCTGTGCGTTTCGTGTGACTAGCGTACAGAGTTTGCGCTAGTCACACGAAACTTCCATAAGCGGCAAAACAAAAACCAACGACCACAACAAAGGACTCTTGGACGAAGGTTAGCCTTAAAAAAAACACGGATAATTTTGCAAATGTAATTTGACTATCGACTCCATAAATCTGACTGCTATTAGAAATTGTGAAAAAGTGAAACATAAAAAACTCACCCGATTTGGTTCTCCATTCTCGTGTTTTTTGCCTTTGTTCTAATGCAAATTGAAACTACAGTTAAACAAGTGATGGAAAATCACCTAAACAAAGCGATCACAAACAAAGCGATCACAAACTGCTTGTAATAATATACAAAACTTACAAAAACTCACCGCCCGATTTGGGCCTTCCTTCTCGTGTTTTTTGCCTTTTTTCTAACGAAAATTAAAATTACTGTTAAACAAGTGTTGGAAAATCAACGAAACAAAGCGATCACAACATGCTTGTCATAATATAATAATATAAATTTAAATAAATGTAAAGTAAACAACAAAAAAACAAACAACAAAACGCCCCTAGACTGGTTATCTTAGGGTTACTATTGTAAGCGGCTGCTAATTTTAGCCTCGATCTTTGACATCTTTGTGAGTTGGTGGATTTCGTTGGTTAAAACAGAAGACATCTTTCAAAAGGAAGATTACACGAAACTTAGGAATGATCAATGCTTTTACCTTAAGTTTATCAGATTATTGTTAGCGGCTACTAATTGGGCGAGTTGGGCGAAAATCGCTAAATTTAGTACTCGCTAAAATTTGTCTTGGTCAAATTTAACGTTACATCTAAGAACCCCACTCCCCCTCCCCACCTCCCTCCAAAAGAAAAAGAAAAAGAAATATAGTCGACTTGAAAAGTTAGTTAGAAAATGGTTGCCGGTATCTATGTTCTTTTTGGCATTGAAAATGTTCGTTCAATTTAATTTCTAGTGAGCTTAGCTTGTTCTTTTACTAAACATTTATTTCCATCTTAGCTATATGATCATTAAAAACTGGTTTACACGATATATGTTTTTTTTTTTAAATTTTCGGCAAAGCTGTAAATTAAATAGTCGCTTTATCGTGCTCAGAAAAAATCGCTTAAATTAGTGACCGCTAACAAAATTAACCTTAAGGTAAATTGACACCTTTATACCTTTTTTGAGTTTCCCCTTTTTCCAAGAGCGCCCATGTAATCGCCTGCCGTGTGATCTATTGGTCCAGGCTGTCGCGAGCGAAAGAAAAAAAAATGATTATGAAAGAATGCTCAATCGTTTAGATGAAACAGTTTAGGTGCAAGGTTTAGAGCATTCTGATTGAGTAAGGTACACCAGAACAAATTATGCACTCTTTTAATTGCCTCTCACTGTTAACTTTCCGTCTCTCTTATATGCCTTTCTCCTCTTATAAGTCATGCTCAAGAATGCTATGGATTAACAACCCCCTCTCTCTCCTCCCATCTCGCATTTCTGAACCTCCTATTTAATGAAACGGAGCGGGGGTACGTAATGTTAGGAGAGAAATTACGATGATTTAGTTTTATTTGTTTACAAGCTTAGCTGTTAAAAAACATAGAAAATCCAACGTAGTAATATTGTTTTGGCAAGATAACGCTTTAGCTCATTAGCCAAACTAGTACCTGCTTTTATGTTTATTGTCCGTGTAATCCTTACTATAAAAAAGTGTTTAATTACAACCTGTAGGAAGCTGTAATCCACCTGCGCGGTTTTGTAAGTAATTAATGTTTCAGAACAAGGATTAACGTAGCCAATGATTCTAAGGAAAGTTTGTGTATGTTTCGAAAATAGTATCCCTAGTTAGAGTATAAATAGAAGTGCCTTGTAAAATATTTTTGGTTATTTCTGAAAGTAAAGTCTACTGTTGGAGCAAGTTTTTCTGTTCCTTGGATATTCCAAATACTGCAATAGATTCCGGCCTTCCCGTAGCAAGCGTGTTCCCCAGAAGTTGAGTTTTTCCTCAGGTTTTTAAAAGGGCTTTCCCAGGCAAAAAACCTATTATCACAGTGGGGAAAAGCGTGGTAATGCAGTGGAAATTATCTGGAGGCATTTGGAAAAGTTCTGAACGGAATGTAACCCCTTGGTGCGTATAACAAAAGGACGCCCAAGTAAGTGGAAAGAAAATATTGTTGAAAATTTATGTTGAAGTTATTTCGTAAAAGAAGAAACCGTACAATTCAAGAAGCCAGAAGAAATTGTACGGAACCAGTACGCCCAAGTCGAAGATTGACGCCAGTGTAGAGTGCGATTTGCCCTCGACGAAGAAGATATAGCCCCAGAAGAACGAACGGACACAAGAGAAGAAGAAGCCCGCCCCGATGACGGTGATCCAGTAAACAAAACGAGCTTAGAGCCCGTGGATATAAGCGTGGAACTCGCCCTAGAAGAAAATACAAGTTTGAGTGACCCGCTCATAATTCCCAGAGGGCCCATTGTTCGCGCGAGAAGAATTGTTAGAAGGACACCAGTGACAGAGAAGAAGACCAAATACAAAAAACCCAGAAAAAGAAAACGAGAAGAGAGAAGAAAACATTGCTGAAAACAGTTGGGAAGCAGGTGGCAAACAAGTACCTGTAACCACAACGCCTGGCAAAAGTTATACCAGTAACACCTTTTCAGCTGTGAAGAGGTGCATAATACTTCACCTGCCGATATACAAATATTTTCCACAGAGTTCGCGAAGAGCAGAGCGAGGTTATCAGACAAGCCGGGTACAAGCAGCGACACGGACTCGGACGATTTTCCACGAATTGACAAAGAGAAATCAGAGAGAGTGCAAATACTACAACAGGTACCATGCAAGCGGAGGTGGTACCGAAACAAGAACAAATAGCTTCGCTGCGACGAGAATATTGGAACAGCAAGAGAGAAGTCGCCGACAAACATAAACGCTGTTGAACATGCACCACTCCCAGATACAACTAGTACTCGCAGGCCACCTGTTTTTCACGGCTTCGACCAGAAGATATAACTCGTTGGTTGGATAAGGTGGAAAACTACTTGAAATTGCGCCGGATAAATACAGCCACTCTCACCGCCTTGGCTGAGCTGGTACTAACCTTGGAGGACCTGCCGAAGATTTTTTTTAGAAGAGGACAAAAAGGACACTTAGATAAATTACGCGATGCTTTGAAAGAACGATGCATAAAATCAAAGTATGCAAGCAACCACCCGTCAACAAGGACCTGCGAATCCTGACACAACTTGACGGATTTAACCGCCAAGTTTCGCCGAATAAACATCAGATGCTGATAAGATGCGTTTCTCGTCAAGGAGAAGCAATAAGGGAAACTGTCTACTAAAACAGCCAAGGGAAGGAAGAAATGGCTCGCCCGCAGCCGAGTGAAAACACAGGACACTCTAAGAAAGGCCGCCCAGTTATTTGACAAAAACACTTAACAAAGTAGCAGGTACCAGTGGCCAGTCAACACCAGTCAACAACAAGCTATGCAAATACAACTGGAACGATAGCCAAATGGACTAACGACTTCGTCGCCAAAAACAGAGAAAGTTGCCGCCTATCTGAGTCAACAAGGCGCGATGAGTCGAATGTATTTCAACTTATAAATGAATTAAAGGAAGACCTGTCAAGACAGTTTAATCACATCGACAGGCGTATCAATGGGTTGGCAAATCGCGAACGTGACACAAGAAATAACCGACAGCGATCCAGAGATGGCAGTCCGTTGTGTTTCTATTGTGGATCGGAAGGACATTTCCCAGTTAGCTGCCCTCAAGGGAAAGCCGTGAACGACAACAAGTACCCAGATACGCTCTGCCTCCTCCTGATAACAATGCAGGTTATTCAAGTGGCCCTGCGTCGCCACCACACAGAATCAAGTTGCAACTTTCAAAAGTAACACAAGCATTACCAGGACATTATCTGGCTACTATAGTACCCAACAATCAGCTCGAATTGTCTACAGATGAACCTGATAACCCATTTCTCGAGTGGGATATTACTATAACTACGAACGAAGACGAATCCTACGACTATTTTGGTGGTTTAGACGTAGTGCCGTGTGAAGAAGAAGCTAGCAGCAACCGGAATTGGACATCTCCACACTGACGAAGAAGACCAGTCGCTAGAGGGAATGAGTTTGTTGCCACTCCAAATCCGTATCCATATCATAAAGCCTACAACAGTAAAGAATAACCAAACCGCAGATATGTATTTATGGGTCCCAGTTCCCGGCCAGAGGGACGTCGTTCCACTAGGCCAGAGTGACTCGCACAGACAGAGACGAAGACAGTCAGGAGAAGGACACTGCAGGGAGGCAGCGAAGGAAGAAAATGACCAGAAGAGACCACTACAGTTCTGAAGTGAGCATGCCCAATACCAAGTAGGACAAGGTGCCACCCCATCCGAGTGAGAGAATGCTACGCTAGCACAGACATACCAGACAGTTCCAAGACAGGAAACCCAATCAAAGCCCATAGCCCTGAACTGGACAGCCAAATCCTGACATCGGACAGCCTACAAAGTTCCAGAAAAAGGTAGCTGCCAGCTCCACAGGCACAGACCTAGGACCAGGAGGGAAGACAAGGAATCACACATTGTCTCGTGGACACAGGAGCAGCCGGTCCATATAGAAGCAAAGCATTTAATGGAATTATATGACGGAAACCTGCCAGCTCGAAGCCCAGTGCCTAGACTCAATCAAGACAGTAAGTGGCCAGCCTATGCCCAACGTGGACAGACTGTAAAAGAGCTGGTGGCAAATACGAGTGCCAACATAATAGAGGGAGTAGACTACAATGGAGTCCTGGGTCGCGATTTCTGCTCACGCGCACAAATAAGCTTCGATACCCTGACAAGAGTGAAAGAACCTGCATACGTATGTTTCCGAAGACAAGTGGCCAGGTTACACCAACTACGTACGACCCGCAAGAAATGAAGCAAAACAAACAAACAAAGTGAGAGCACAAGCCAAAGTACTGAAGAGAGGAGAGACAGCGAGGAGGAAAAGGAACAAAAAAAGAAGAAGAGTTCCACAACAGGACCCCGACGCCGCCTCAGGGGTCTTGCCCGAGGTGGACTAACAGGTATGGATACCAACAACGGAGACACGAAACCGTATGGACCACTTGTTATTGCCCCAGGCCCCGCGGAGTACGATCCAGCCAGTCACTAACACCACAAAGCCTGTACAGAGGAGGACGACGCGAATACCAGTATTGGCCCGCAGAGAGAAGTCGCCCAGAGGACTAAGTCACAGCGTGCACGAAGCTGTGGTTGCCAGCCGGAAGAGTGCCTACACAAGAAGAAGGAATACAAAAACCAGTCAGTCACCACAAGGAGGGAATGCCCACACAGGAGAAAGCAGAGAAAGGAGCCAGAGGACAAGACAGAGGACCGAAAACAAAAAAGGGAGAAGAAAGGAGCAGTCCAGAGAAAAGAAAAAAGAAAGAAGACACAGAGCCGAAAGACAGGAGAAAGAGCAAGAAACAGAGACAACAATGCCCATGACGGACCCGCACGCCCAAGTAGACGAAGCAGCGAAGGCGGACACAAACAAAAGGAAGCCCCCCAGAGAGACAGCGGACGACAAGGACGACAAAACGGGACAAAGGAAGAAGAAGAAGAAAAGGAGAGGGCCAAGAAAGAAAAGAAAAGAGAGAAGAAGGACCAAGGAAGAGAAGGAAGAGTGGCGAGAAAAGAAAAGAGAGAGAGGAAAAACCAAGTAGTATATGTTTGGAAGATGTTAGCTCATTAGCCAACTAGTACCTTTTGTTTTGTGTGTTCTACTATAAAAAAGTGTTTTACTGTAGGAAGCTGTTCCACCTGCGCGGTTGTAAGTATAATGTAGAAAAGGATGTTAGCGTAAGGAAGTGTGATGAATAGTTATAGAAAGAAGTGGTAAATTTGTGTGAGAGTTGGAGAAGTTTACGCTGGACAAACGATAGACGGCCCCCGTAGCAAGCGTGGTTCCCAGAAGTTGAGTTTTCCCAGGTTTTTAAAAGGGCTCCCAGGCAAAAAACCTATTATCACAGTAATTCGAATTCCTGCATGAATTTTAAATATAGAAAAACAACGTCTAAACTTTGGAACTTTACAGTATGCCCGGCCAACAATTTCATGTGTCAAATAACTTGACGTTACCATAACAACCAAAACAAGAACGGATAAGGGAAGATCAAACTCAAACCGATTGCAATAAATATTTTGTCTGCCTGACTACCAAAAACTAAGTTTTAATATAACTTCATTTTGTTTAAAAACGTTGTACTAGAGTCCTTAGAAATCGAAGGCGATTTTTATCCTATCGTGTTTGCGAAGATTAAATTGGTTGACAAGAAATAAAGGGTCACAAAACTGAACAATGCCACGACCCAGCCATTTGTATATAACCATTATTAAATTTAACTGAAGAAAGCTGGCTAACAGGACTCACCTGCGGGATTTCTAGCAAAGGCGGAGCGTCTGCTTCTGGCTGTTAACGAACAAAATAGCTTGTTTAGTAGCTTTAAAATGATAATTTACGTAATTGGTATAAGGTCGTATAAAGGTGGCCATAAGAATATATTGTTTGCAATTCGTCCTCTCGGGGCTCAACTCCGTGTGTCTTGCGGGGGGGGGTGGCTATCACTGGCTATTAACGCACCAAAACAGCTTGTTTAGTAATTTTTAAAAATGATTTAATTGATATAAAGGCGGTCATTTATATTGTTGTTATATATTATATATATAGAAACAATTATATATTGTTGTCTATTTGCAAGGAAAACGTCATGCACACGCTACAAAAGGTAGCTGGACTCATAATCATCGAAAAGGATACTATTTCTGCGAATCCAACTGTTAAGAATTAAGAGAGAACTTCCAATTTAAAACTCAAATTAGTACTTCAAAAGATGTAGTTCTGAAAATGAAGTACTGAAAAGTTCAAAGTAGCATCTACAACTATTTTATCTATAACAGCAACAATTCAATATAAACTAGTTTAGAGGTAAGGAGACTATCTAGGACTGGCAACATCAGCTAGTAGGTAGCTTAACATAATGAGTGGCGTTGGATAGGGCAGGTACTACGTATGGACCCCAACAGAATCCACGCATTGCTCTAACCTGGGAACCAGAGGGAAAGAGGAGCAGATCTAGAGGGCATGAAACATGGAGGAGAACTGTAGAGAAAGAAAGATAGGCAATGGGTTTTACCACATGGACAGAAGCTGTCACCGTTCCGATCGAGAGACAAAGTGGAATGGAGGACACGAGTCAATGGCCCTATTCTCCCTAAGAAGAGTCAAGGAATCAGTCACTCAGTAAGTCAATGTCAAGAGCAGTGGGTGCTGGCAAAGTCTAATTTGAGTGCCTTGAAACAACCAGCAGGGTTAAATTAAAGAAAACATAAGGTACACAACTGAGCGTCATACTGCAGACCCTAAGAAACTGACTGTTAGCAAATTTAGTGATTGGAAAAAAAGAAAAAAACAAGCCATGTAATCGGTCCTCTCTTCAGCGCCATTTTTCGATTAAGACAGTTTCTAGTCGTCATGAGCTGAAGGATAGTTGTACTATATGTTGTTGTCAATCTGCCCATTTCAGTTTTGTTGAAAGATCTTTTTTTCTATTTCAATATATCAACCGATAAAGAAAACCATTTCAATGCCGACGTAATAATAACAACCAACAAACGGAATAACCAATAAGGACGAGAAGTTAAGTAGAGAAAAATGAGACAAAAAAATATTAACTGAGATATAAACATTTCAAGCTACTACTTAAAACAAACAGTGACCTAGAATTGCACCAAGTCGCCCTCTATTGGCGAAACCGCGCGTCGAAGGACTTTGGCAGAGTAAAGATAAACAGCTGCATGAGTGTTTTTCTTGACCGTATGGATGATTAAATTTAACCCAGGCCATTTTAAGAATCTGCCTATACGTAATTAAGGAAAATAAAACCAGACGAAAAAGCGTACCTTCTTTCGACCTCCCTTACGGTGTTTTCTGCCTTTTCTCTAAAGGAAATATGAATTTATTGAAATAAGATTAGAAACAACGAAACAAAAACAAAAAACTACAGGGCCTTATAGTCAGTCAGTCAGTCAGTCAGTTTGTGAGAATTTGCTTCAATTAACAACATCCATGATTAGAGTACCGATTTATTTTTATTGCTAAACATTTACAAACAGACATAAGCAATTAAACTTTTAAATATGAACAATTGAGGGCGAAAACAATGTCAAACGCACGAAATGAACCAAATGTTGTCGGAGTGACGAATGCTGCAGTGTACATAAACGGCAGAGCAGGAGTAGTGTGGTAGGCTGCGACAGTGTTTGTTTTGGAATGCATGTATGATTAAACGAAGGTAATTTAACTATCTGTTCTTTGAAACTGATTGCTAAAAATTACGAAAGATGAAACAATATCAAAAACTCACCTTCTTTGAACCTCCCTTGTGCCTTCTGCCTTTTTTCTAATACAGATGTATGAATTAAACAAGTGGACACAAAGCAATCAATTAAGGTAGCCCGCGAGTATTCATGACACTGACAGTTCCCTTTTTCAAGCGCGTTTTAAAACGGGAAAACCCCCTTTACCACCCTGTCAGTACTGAAAACCATTCAACTGGTTGGTCGGTCGAGCATTTACACAATCATTGCTACTGTTAAAAATAATAACCCCGCGGCCGGGCTCTCTTACAGTATGCTTTACATTCTAGCCACCACACAAACAAACTCAATAAAACACTCCTGGGCTGAAAACTATATCACTAGTCGGCACAATTGTACTTTAGCAAGTTATTATTCCAACATCCCAGTGGATTTTGTTTGTTATAACAAAATATGTCTTTCACAATAATAATAACAACAATAACAATAACAATAAAAATAACAATAATTATTATTATTTAATAATAATTATTTTATTTTTTTAATTTTTAATTCTCTTTATCGGTGCTTGTATTTTTAATGATTGCGTGAAATAAAGTTATTTAATTATTACAATAATAATAATAATAATAATGAATAATAATAATAATAATAATAATAATAATAATAATAATAATAATAATAATAATAATAATAATAATAAGAATGGTTTTTTTGCATTTCATAAACAACATTGGTTCCTCTATGCAAATAAGGCTATGATGAAAAAGCTATGATATAATATACAATAATCTTATGGTATGAATTGTTAAAAAAATGTAAAAGTTTAAACTAAAGTAAAATAAACAATGTGTTAAAAAGAGATAAGATCCCAAGGTAGCTTACACAATACTAAGTAATGATCACTGCTTTTAAAGTGACACTTTCATACCTGAATTGAGAGTTTCCTTTTATATTTTCCAAAAGCGGCTTGGAAAATGCCTGTTGAGTGAAACCGAATGCGGCTGGGTGATGTGCGATTACCCTGTCGTACGCACAAAAAGAAAAAAATGCTTAGGAAGGTACGAATTCAAACATTTAATACAGCAAATTAAGTGCAAAATTCATTTTTGGCGCATTTTGATCGAGGTCTTTGCTCTTCCAATCCGGCTGGAGTTATACCAAAACAAGTGAAAGATATATTTTTAAGTGCCCATTAATGGTAAACTTCCATCTCTCTTAAAAGCCTCTCCAGTAAGTCCCTCTCTTAAACTTATATTGTCAAACAAGCCTATTTACTGCAAGCCTATCCTCACGCTTGCTTTTTTAAGCCTTCCGCGCGCGTTAGTGACGTGATGTAAAGGGAAGGGGGTACTTATAAATTTTAAAGTTAAAAAATAACAACTGGTTTGGTACTTTTTCTACAATTTGCCCAGGCAATAATTTGACGTGCAATTTGGCTTGACGTCACCATAACAACCAAAACAAGAACGGATAAGGTGGAGCAGACTAATAATAATAGTAAAAGTAACTTTATTCACATTATCATTAAAAAATACACACATCGATAAATCTTATATCTTTCTTAAACAGTAATAGTAATAGTTATAGTATTATTATAGTAGTAATAATCATAAAATTAATAATAATAATAATAATAATAATAATAATAATATTAATAAGAATACTTTATTTATATAGCTTTATTTCTGTCGCTATCCAATAGCGCATTACAAGTTATTTAATTACAATGTTAAAATTACATATCTATATAAAAACGTTGTAATATGTATATAATAATATGTATATGATAGATAGGTTGCACTGTTTTTTTTTCTGCCCGACTGACAAAAAAACAAGATTTAATCAAGCTCATTTTGTTTACAAACGTTGGACTAAAGTCCTTAGAAATCGACAACGATTTTATTTCTGTTGTGTTCTCGCAAGATTAAATTGGTTAACTGACATGATAGGTACGTATACAATGGTCACAGAACTGAATAACGCCACCCAGACCACTTGCATAATCATAAAAATATGAAAACCGGCTCCCAGAAATACTCACCGCTAGGTATTGTGGGGTATTTGATATGCCCATCGGCTTAGTGGTTGCCCCTGGCTGTTAAAGAACAAAACGGGGTAGTAAATAATAAAGATGGTAGATTTTAAGCTCGGTGATAAATAGTGAAGAATATTATTCTACATGACACGAGCGTGGGACAAAGAAAAAATCTGAGTCCCCGACGGGAATCGAACCCCTGGTATGCAGGACGCGTGTCACATATCAACCTAGTAAATGGCCTAGCTCACAGCGAGTCTCACGTAGCTCAGTTGGTTAGAGCGCCCAACCGGTATTCTGGGAGGCCATGGGTTCGATTCCCGTCGGGGACTCAGATTTTTTCTTTGTCCCACGCTCGTGTCATGTAGAATAATATTCTTCAACAAAACGGAGTGTTTAGAAACTGTAAATCATAGATTCATTTGGTATAAAGGTGGAATATATTGTTGTCAATTCAATAGAATTAACATCAACACCCTTTAAAAAATGCGAATTCTGCGACTTACAACGATTAAAACAAGGGAACCGTCTACCTTGTCCTTGAAGGCTGTCACTGGCTCGGTGGTTGTAGTTGGCTCAGCGGTTGTCTTTTGTTCGGTTGTTATCTTTGCCTATTGTGAATCAAAATAATTTTTCAGAGACATTCACAAACTAAAAAAAATCATTAATCTACAACTATCGTTTGGCGCTTGACGGATAACCATCGTATATATGGATGCTTTCAGGTCCTTTAACATTTTTAGATGATTAACACAGCTTCTAGCCAAGTCATAAGCCAATTGATTGTATGCTCTTGTCAATCGGCCAGTTGCAGCCCTGTTGGAAGACCTCTTTTCTTTGATTTTAAAATACAGAAACCAGTAAAAACAAACAAAACAAAATGAATAAAAGTCAGTCAGTCAGTCAGTCAGTCAGTCAGTCAGTCAGTCAGTCAGTCAGTCAGTCAGTCAGTCAGTCAGTCAGTCAGCCAGCCAGCCAGTCAGTCAGTCAATCAGTCAGCCAGCCAGCCTGCTTAATTAATTCACCAGCCAGTCAGTTCGCCAGCCAACCAGTCAGTGAGTCAGTGAGTCAGTGAGTCAGTGAGTCAGTAGTAGTAATAGTATATCTTTATTGCGCCTTACTCTCCAAAGGGAGGTATTGGTCTGTTTACAACAAAGGTTTTAACATTTACTAATACATTTAAGAAATAACAAAATTTGATTCTTATACAATTCATAATGTCAATATATGTAAAAATTAAATAAATTATAATGTTCATTGTGCTTGTAAGTTAAGAAGCTCTTTCCTTTTTTGAAACATTGAATGTATATATTTACCTACTATTTTTGATGTATGTTCATTGCCAGCTTTAAGTAGGTACTTAATCCTCTCGTTCTCACTTAAATATATGTACCTTACATCAACCTTTGAAATGTAAGAACATAATTCATGTCTTATGGTTGTAAATCCCTGGCAACACATCAAAAAATGCTTTTCGTCTTCTACGCAATTTTGTTTACATACCAAGCATGTTCTTTGCTCTACTGGGATTGATGCTCCTTTATTTTCATATTTTCCAGTCTGTATTCGTAATGTGTGACATCCTAATCTAAGCTTTGTCAGGCTTATTCTGTGCGCTGGGTTTTTAACTGTTGTTAGGTAATTCTCAAATTCATAGCTCTTTTTAACTTCCTTGTGTGTAAATTTTTCTCTTGAAGTTGACGATGAACTATTCTGGGTGCCCAGCCAGTTTTGTGAATACTTATTTCTAAGTGTTTTCCTCATGGTTAATCGACCGTTCTTGATGTGTTGCCGGGTTATCGGTTCTGTTTCTTGATGCATCTCATCGTTAGTTGCAACATCGAAAAATGTTGTAGATGTTGTTGCATATTGAAATGCCTCACTTAACAAAACGTTATTACAACAATACTTCAGTCTTTGCCAGTAGCTGAAGATTGAGGTTTTTATGTCAATGATTAAAGGATAATGCCCAAGTTCTGCCCTGCAAGCAATGTTTTCTGTATACCATGGGACGTTTAATGTTTGTTTACAGAACTTGATGTGGACTTGTTCAATTGTGCTTTTTTAAGTGTGACAGTAGTTCTGGTCCCCAAATTTCGTACGCATAAAGTAACACGGGCTTAACAAGGGCATTGAAAAGTTTGTTCTTAAACGCAATAGCTGCTGAATCACTGTTAGTAAAGGATCGTTTAATTATCGAGAGGACCTTAGTGGCTTTTTTGCTGAGAATTTCCCTTGCATAAGTGTAACAAACGGGTGAGGTCATTTCTATACCTAAATATGTTTGTTTGTCGACAATTTGCAGAGATTCATTGTCGTATTCAAAATTTATATTATTTTTGTTTTGCCCGTTACCGCTGAATATGATTATGTTCGACTTTTTGGTATTAACTTTGAGCTTCCATTGCTGAGCGTGTCTATGAATAACATTAAGCGATTGTTGCAACCCTTCGGGAGAAGGACTGATTATTAACAAATCATCTGCATACATTAAGCAGTTTATAGTTCGATTCCCTAACATCACACCTGGAGATTTGCTCTGTTTAAGATATTGCGGTAGATCATTCATAAATAAAGAAAATAAAACTGGACTTAGACCATCACCTTGCCTTATCCCTTTGTTACATGAAAATAGTTCAGTAAGTGCGTTTTGGTTAATTTTAATAATAATAATAAATAATTTACTTATATTGCGCAATTATCAACTTAAAAATTTTCAATTGCGCATTACAATGCTAAAAATTTAAAATTTAAATTCACAAGCTAAAAGAGATTAAAATTAACACAACTCCTAATAGACGAATACATGGATTTAATAACATTCAAGAATTTCCCTTGTATTCCGTATGTTTGTAATTTATGTATCATTCCAGATTGCCATACACTATCGAAAGCTTTTTCGTAGTCAATAAAACCAACGTAAAGCTTCTTGTGTTGTTTGGTGTATTTATGGAGTAATTGCTGGAAAATAAATAAACTATCAGTAGTTCTGGAGTTTGGTCTAAATCCAAACTGTTCAGGATTTAGAACATCATGTTGTTCGATGAACTTGTTCAATCTGTTTTGCAAAATTGATGTGAACAGTTTTCCTAAGCAGCTAGTTAAAGTGATTCCTCTGTAATTTGCTGGAGATTTCTTATCACCTTTTTGTTTGTATATTGGTTTTATGACACCTATGTTCCATTCAGTTGAAAAGGTTCCGTTCTCAATTATGTCGTTAAATATTCTCTCTAGAGAAGGCATAAGGTAATAACGCCCGTGTTTGATCATTTCATTTAAGATAGCATCCGTACCGGATGCCTTTTTATTCTTGAGTTTAGATATTTGATCATGAATTTCTTTTGCAGTGATAGGCGCATCTAAAATTTCATCTGTCCTAGTTGTTGTTTGGTCAGGATTGTTTGGAGATGTAACGTTCTCGCCTTGCGATTCTTGAGCTTTGTCATACAAAAGGTTTTGAAAGTGTTTTATCCAGTCTTCTGACGAGATATCAGAACTTTCCTCGACTGTCTCATTTTTTCGGATTTTGTTTATAAGTTTCCAGAAGTCGCCGCTTTGGTTGGAATTTAAGGCGTTTATTTCATTTAGAAGTTGATTTTTATATCTTTTATACATCTGTTTTACTAGCTTTTTATATTTCTTTTTGACTGCAAAGTACTCTTGCCGCAGTGATTGAGGAGCTGTGGGATTAATTTCCTTTACAAGTTTCTGCAGCTTTTTCTTTAGTTGTCTGCAGGTATTATCATACCATGGTTTGTGTTTCTTAGCCAGTGAGTCAGTGAGTCAGTCAGTCAGTCATTTAGTCAGTCAGTCTTCCAAGTCTTCCAAGGAAGTCTTCCAAGGGCTGTACGCTATTTGCGCAAAATAAATACCTTGTGACAATTTGCGTAAAATAAAAACCGTTACGCCCATGATGACAATGCCGATATATAGTGATAATAAACGAACAAACAAGAACAAACAATTAAAATTTCTAACGAGTATTTAAACATGAGAACTTGAGGGGCGAATACAATGTCAAAAGCATTCAACGCGCCCAATTTTGAGTGACAAAACGTGCGCTCAGCGTACACAGCAGTAGAAGTGAATTGATGATTAAACGAAGTTAATTTTACTATGTACATAGTTTGCGTGGCTGGCTTTCAAAACAAACAATGCAACGACAGTGTTAAGAATGTTCTTGAAAGTATAGATGATTTAATTAAACGCAAGTTCTTTAGCTATCGACTGTGAGAATCTGCCTAGTAGTATTTACTTAAAAAAACATAACCAGCGTACCTCCTTTCGATCTCCCTTACGGTGTTTTCTGCCTTTTCTCTAAAGTAAATAAGAATTTATTGAAATAAGATAAGAAAGAACGAAGCATTAAACAAAACCAACAACGGAGCTATAGCTGTAGGCAGCCAGGCGGTCAGTCAGTCAGTCAGTCAGTCAGTCAGTCAGTCAGTCAGTCAGTCAGCCAGCCAGTCAGCCAGGCGGTCAGTCAGTCAGTCAGTCAGTCAGTCAGTCAGTCAGTCAGTCAGTCAGTCAGTCAGTCAGTCAGTCAGTCAGTCAGTCAGTCAGTCAGCCAGGCGGTCAGTCAGTCAGTCAGTCAGTCAGTCAGCTAGGCACGGTGCAGTGTACATGAACGGCAGAACAGCAGTAGTGTGGTAAGCTGCAGTAGTGTTTACTCTTGAAAACGCGTATAATTATACGATTGTAATTTAGCATCTGTTTTGTGAATCTGATTACCTTATTACATGAATTATTTTGCGACACGTTAATTTTGCGATGTTGAGGTGCGCATATTTCGCGACACTTAAATTTCGCGATTTTGCGAAAAAGTTTTATTTTGAATCACTTTATTTCGCGTTTTTGAGTAAGACGCAATTTACATTTCCTTGGCAATATTGTTTTAAATAAAACGACCTCAAAGGAAAAATAACATCAAAATTAAAAAAAAAAACGCGAGGGCGGGACTAAATCTCGGCAGTAGCAAGAACAGGGCAGTTCTCACAATGTCTACTAGCCTGCGTAGCAAGCGTTCCCGTGCGAGCGAAGTTCTTTCTGTGTGTCGCGTGCGAGCGAAGTTTCTTTCACACACGGCCAGAATCTTTCGCTTTTCGCCAAAATCTACACACAGAAACCTCACTCGCTAAATGTCTACAAGTAAGTCATGCTTGTACTTGAGTTATTGTTCTTGAGTACATTTAGATTGATATAATTCCTTTCTTCAGTGGTGCTCAACTTATTTCTTCTTGATTATTGACATAATGTGAGTCACTTTTAATCAAGAAAATTAAAATTTTCGCGTCATGTTATGTTCGCGACACTTTAATTTGGCGATTCTTTTGGAATCGCGAAATTAACGTGTCGCGAAAATTTCATGTATTAAGGTATTAGAAATAAAGAAAATAAAACAATAATAAAAACTCACCTTCTTCGAACCACCCTTGTGCTTTTTACCTTTTTTCTAATGCAAATGGATGAAAAATTAAACAAGTGAAACAAAAGCTAACGATCAATTAACATGTACCGTATTTCCTCGATTAAGCACCCGGGCGCTTATTTAATATATCAGGCTTCACTTATCAATCTTGATTGAATCAGCCTTACTGGCCAGTAATTCCCAATCCGTCACCTCTTAAGGCTGGTTCTCATATGATCGCCTATTCCGATCGACGCACGTGTGTTTTTTCAAAACTCCGATATCGCTTATGGCAGCCTTCGATGCAAAGGAAAATTTCGTGGCCTCCTATCTTCTCATTATTGCTGTTTTACGGTGAAGACACAAAAGGGAGGCCAAACGGAAACGTAGTTCTGGATAATACTGATGCACCATGGGACAGTTTTGATCGCCTCGATCGTCTTTCTTTGGGGCAGTAGTTCTCATATAATCGTTCGCGATCGCCGCAGTCTGCGACCGTCTGCGACCGATCGCCTGGATAGAACACGGTCGATCGAAGCGATCGCGATCGCCCCGATCGTCGCAGACGTCTCTGTGATGTTCTCATATGATCGCCCCGATCGCAAGCAAACTTTTTGAAGCGACAGAGGCGACAGAGACGATCGGAGCGATCATATGAGAATCAGCCTTTAGCTGGCATAGGTAATTTGAATGTCTTCTCCGTAAATTAAATCTGACCGCTATTACAGTTTATGGAAAAATGCAACAGTAAAAGAACCTCACCTGTTTTGGTCCTGCCTTCTCGTGTTCTTTACCTTTTTTCTAAAGCAAATTAAAGTTTAATTTACCATTTAAAACCCTTGTATTTAAATAAAATTTTAATTAAATGCAAAACGCTTGTAACCGGATATAATAATATAAATTAAATACTCTAAAAATGTAATCTGCTAAAAAATGCTAAAAAATGTAATCCCCGGCTCTCTAACAGTATGCTTTACATTGTAATGGTATCAAAACATCAACACATTCACTTTCGTTGCGCTACCATCACGTCACCAAATAAACAAGCAAACAAACAAACAACCAACAAAACACTCCTAGACTGAAAACCAGGACTTTATCACTAGTCAGCACAACTGTACTTTAGAAAGTTACTATTCCACTATCCCAGTGGATTTCGTTGGTTATTACAAAATATATTTTTCACAAGAAAGCTTATACCATACTAAATAATGATCACTGCTTTTTTAGTGACGCTTTGATACCTGGATTGAGATTTTCCTTTTATATATTCGAAGAGGAGCGTCGTATTGGCCTATCCAGTGGTGCTGCAGTTCTGGTTTTGGATAACCCTGTAGTGCGCGCAAAAAATAAATGCTTAGTAAAGTGCTCAAACATTGTTTGCAACAGCCAGTTTAGTGCAAAATTTTGCACATTCCGATCAAGGCCTGTGCTCTTACAATCTGGAGGTAAACCAAAACAAGTTAAGGCGAAATTTATCAGAAAAATAGAGTAATATTAACTTTGGCTGGACAAAAATCTAGTACCACAATAATTGAAGTCCTATTGCGTTATTATCCACCCTTTTTAAAAGCTAAAGATGTAAGTATTCGTGATAAAACCAACAACAGAGGCTGAGAAAATGAATTTCAAAGCTCAGGACGATGTAAACTATGGGCAAAATTTCACTAAAATCGTCTTTTAAGCCATTCAGTGGAACTTCGAAATTTGTTTTCGATGTTTGTGTAGTTAGAAATGACTTCTTTTGATAAGATATTTGAAACAGTAACACAGAAGTTTGCAATAAGATTTAAATAATTTGATACATAATTTTGTCCAATCAATACTTGAAATCCTGGCGGATTCGATCTTAAATTATTTTTTAGGTGCCCCTCTATGATAATTTTCCGTCTCTCTTACTAGCTTCCCCATCAAAACCCCGTTTCTAAAAGTTTAATTGTTTAAACAAGTCCACCCCCTACCCCACCCCTACTCTAGATTTTTTGAACCTCGCATGTCAGTGATATGATCAGTGTAACGGGAAGGGGTTTACTCATGAATTTTAAAGTTAACAAATAATGACTAATAAAAAAAATAATACCCTAAAATACTCACCTCGGGGTATTGTGGGGTACTCGACATGCCCATTGGCTTAGTGGTTGCCCCTGGCTGTTTCAGAACAAAACGGCTTGTTTAGTACTGTAAATTATAGATTCATTAGGTGTAAATGCGGCAAAACATTGTTGTCATTTCAATAGAAGAACTTCAAGACCCTTTAAAAAAATGTGATTTCTGTGAACTGTAACGATCAAAACAAGGGAACGGCCTACCTCGTCACTGAGGGCTGTCTTTGGCTCGGTGGTTGTCATTGGCTCAGAGTCTGTCATTGGTGCGGTGGTTTTCATTGGCTCAGAGTCTGTCAGTGGTTCGGTGGTTGTCATTGGCTCAGAGTCTGTCACTGGCTCGGTGGTTGTCTTTGGCTCAGAGTCTGTCACTGGCTCGGTGGTTGTCTTTGGCTCAGAGTCTGTCATTGGATCGGTGGTTGTCATTGGCTCAGATTCTGTCACTGGCTCGGCAGTTGTCATTGGCTCAGAGTCTGTCACTGGCTCGGCAGTTGTCATTGGCTCAGAGTCTGTCACTGGCTCGGCAGTTGTCATTGGCTCAGAGTCTGTCACTGGCTCTGTGGTTGTCACTGGCTCAGAGTCTGTCATTGGCTCGGCAGTTGTCTTTGGCTCAGAGTCTGTCATTGGCTCGGTGGTTGCCACTGGCTCAGAGTCTATCATTGGCTCGGTGGTTGCCACTGGCTCAGAGTCTGTCATTGGCTCGGCAGTTGTCTTTGGCTCAGAGTCTGTCATTGGCTCGGTGGTTGCCATTGGCCCAGTGGCTGTCTTTTGCTGTGTTGGTATCTTTGCCTATTGTGAATCAAAATAATTTTTCAGAGACATTCACAAGCTAAACCATAGTACATATGTGGATGCTTTCAAGTCTTTTTAAACAATTTTAGATGATTACCACCGTTTGCATTGATACGCGACTTCAAGAATGAAAACACCAGCGGAAACGTTTCCAAGGTTTTTCTGTCAATCAAAGTAAATTCAACTTTATTGCACAGCAAAGACATTTTTTCGAGACTTTAGCTTCAATTTCAGGGCTTTTAGATGTGGAAACCGAATGAAAATAAACAGTTTGTAGATCTTTACGAAAAATTAATTTTATACAAAGCCGACAGTGGCAGACGGAATGTCGCGATACGTTCATAAAAGTTTTGTGTTTATTCCGACAACTTAGCTACAAAATGGTTTAATCTGCACCTGTTAAAAACGGTTTAAGGAGTTTTGGCCGCGGAATAAATTTATTTATCGCTAGTTCACTTTTGTGATCGCTCGCGAGAATCATTGTCGAAAACCCGTTCAAACTTTGATTGACGGAAATCTTAGAAACATTTTCGTGGGGTGTTTCGATTTCTGAAGTCGGGTATCAATGCAAACAGTGGTAAGACAGCTTTTAGCCAAGTCATAAGCCAATTGATTATATGTTGGTGTCAAATAGACCTTTTTCGCTTGGGCGGTTTGTTTTCCTATTACAGACCACGTGATGTTCTCTAGAGAATTTTCCTTTTATCCACATAAAATTTATTCATTCATATACCCGGGAATATTTGAAAATTTGAAGGCAAGAATTCTCAAGAGTATCATCACATGGTCTGTTATGGGGCAACAGAACACCCAAGCGAAAAAGGTCTATTACGAACGAGCATTTAATAATGAATACTTGAGGGGCGAAATCAATGTAAAAAGCATTAAATGAGCCCAATTTGGAGTGACAAACGGTGCGCGCAGCGTACACGAACAGCAGAGAAGCAAAAGTACATGGATGATTTAACGAAGGTATAGCCTGCGTGGCCGGCGTTCAAAGGGCAAGAAGAAGGGGAATTGGAGCTCGAAGCGCGAGGCGTGAGGAGAGAGCGCAAATGTACATTGTAAACGACGATTAGAAGTTAAAATAAATAAAACAATATTAAAAACTCACGTCTTTTGTACCTCCCTTATCGTGCTTTTTGCCTTCTTTCTAATGGAAATGAATGGAAATGGAAATGAATGAATGGGAAACAACGAAACGTTTCTGACTGCATTTTAAAGAAAGGAATGTGTTAATATTTGTGAGCTGTTGTTTGGTATTTTGTCGCCTTTTGTGCGTGGTTGCATAGCTACAAAGCTTTTTACGTGTTGATTGCATTTCCTACTTTTAACAGGCAGAAAAAGGTGGATAATGCATATGGGGTAAAAACAAAAAAATCCACGGACGTAGCCTAGAAGGCTCAATAACTCAATTGTAAATTCCTTTTTTATTCTCCCATCCCATACTAATTAGGGACGTTCAGATCGGAATACGAGTACGACTTCGAATTTCAATCCAGTTACGTTTCCAGAGCCCTCACTCCTCCCTGCTGCTGACCAGCTGAAAAGAAGACTATTGGTATGGGATTGGTGTGAAATGTGATAATCGAATGCAGACTCAATAATGTACTCGTACTCCAATCACAATGTACATGTATTGAAATTGAACAATGAAATCAGCGTATTCACTTGCGACAGGTAAATAATCGCTCGGTAGGTCGGTAGGTCGGTCGGTCGGTCGGCCGGCCAGCCAGCTAGCCAGCCAGCCAGCCAGCCAGCCAGCTAGCCAGCCAGCCAGCCAGCCAGCCAGCCAGCCAGTCAGTCAGCCGGTCAAACAGTCAGTCAGTCAGTCAGTCAGTCAGTCAGTCAGTCAGTCAGTCAGTCAGTCAGTCAGTCAGTCAGTCAGTCAGTCAGTCAGTCAGTCAGTCAGTCAGTCAGTCAGTCAGTCAGTCAGTCAGTCAGCAGAGCAGCAGTAGTGCAATTACCTGCAGAAGGGTTTGTTCTTCAATGCATGGACGATTTATTTCTATTATTAATACTATGTTATTTATTTATTTATTTATTTATTTATTTATGTGGTTGTTTTTTTCTCGTCTTTTCTTTCTTCGAGAAATTAGCTATTCAGCAACCTTTGTAAATCCGAGATAAAATAAAGGTGATGCATGTAATGTGATTAAACGAAAGTAATGTTACTATATACACTGTAAATGACCATTAGAAATGAAGAAAAATAAAACAATATAAAAAAACTAACTTCCTCTGTATCTTCTTCATCTTTCTTTTTGCCTTTTATCTAATGTAAATGAAGGAAATTAAAACAAAAGATGGGAAACAAAGAAACATTCCTGACTGCTTTTTAAGGATATGGGGGTGTGTTTATATATTTTTTATTATACATTTAGGCCCTTAATCTCTGTTCTGTGAGTACGTTGTTGTTTGGAAATTTTGATTTGTCACCTTTCGAGTGTGATCATCTGGCTACAAAGCATTTTTCTTGTCCATCGCATTTCCTACTTTGAAATGCAGAACTGAAAAAATTAAGGCTATGATGTATATGCGGTAAATACGAAAAAATGTACGGATGTAGCCTGGGGAGCCCATTCACTCAATTGTAATATAAATAACATTTTTCTTCTCCTCTCCTATATTTTTCTGTTTTTTACTCCTCCCACATACATGTATTGTATTGGTCGTAAGCTGAATTATACTTTAAAAAATTCTACGTCCACTATATTTTGGTGGATTTCGTTTATTTTGTTATAATATTTCACCGACTGGGTAGTTTACACTATCGTACATATAAATATTAAGTGCTTTTATATTAAACACTTACCCAATTTTTTAGAAAGGACTGAAATATCTTCTTTAAAATTCCCCTTTTACCACGACTTTTAGCTGCAAAGGTGTAATCGCCCACCTCAAAAAACGCAATGCTAGGCTGTTGTTAAAAAAAATGCTTAATTAATAAAATTAAACTAAGAAAACAAATTGTAGTTTTATGGCAGATACACTTTTTATAGGAATACATGTACGCTTGATTGCAATAACGTTGTCATATAAAAAAGCAAAAGCAAAAAAGCAAAAAGGAATTAATTAGCTTAATCCTTATTTTTAGCTTGCATCATTCACAGGGAAATATCCATGTTACATGTACAGAATTGTACTATGAGATGGGAAAGTCAAAATCTGTTATTATACTGATGAATTGATGACTGCTTTGAGAAATAACACATGGTCGAGAATGTAGTTTGTTTGCCTAATCAATTCCTATTCGCCTTTTAAATTTTAAATTTTCCTATGACAACGTTATTGCAATTAGGTGTATCTATTTATTCCGTATATTTGGCCACTTAAATCCTGGAATAAATCTCACATAGTTTAAAGACTGCACGAACCGAACCAAAAACTAGTACGGATTGTCAAAAACAGACCAGTCAGACCTGAGTTTTAAACGCTGGCCGGATTGCATTCAGCAACTCAAGTTCTGTCCAGTTGCACAGAAAGCTTTAATCCCCTATGATTGTTCGAAAACGTTGGTATTCGCCGTCGTTTGTGTGCGAAAATCTCGTCTTCGGATGTAGATCAAACTGATGGACAGTGCAAAGACGTCTTTAAGCCTGGTTATCATATGATCGTCCCGATCGTCTCTGTCGCTTCTGTCGCTTCAAAAAGGCTGCTTGCTCCAATCACCTCAGACTTTGCAAACGACAGAAGCGACAGAGACGATCGGGGCGATCATATGAGAACCAGCCTTTAAGGGCCACTAAACATCGTAACTCAGACCATTTGCAAGACTTGTAAAGCTTAAAATAAGAAACTGTAACTCATAGAAAGATCACCTCCTCGGACGGGGCTGTCGTTAGCTCAGCTGTGGTTGTCGCCGGCTATTAATAAATAAAACCACCTTAATTAGTAGCTTTGCAAATGCCAGTCAAGTGATATATGGCCAACACGAACGGAGGTTTTAATTAGATAGCCCCTACGTTTTGGAACAAGTTTGTCTGAAGTATTCACAAATCAACTGTCTTTTAAAGTTTTTTTTGTGGTTCTGAGAGATTTTAGGTGGCTCGTAACGGTTTATATATTCCCATCTTTGGCATTCTATTACAGCTACACTAATAATGTTGAGGTTAAACTTTTAGTACAACTTTGTAAAGGTTTTACCAATGAACAATTTTAAGTCACTGTGACGTCAAAAATCGTTGCCATAGCAACGTCCAAAGTGGTTAAAGTGCACCTAACCCCCGAAACAATACTTTCAAAATTAAGTTATAAAGGTTTATTTTTCCAATATGTTAATGAGTATGACGTCTACCCAGTCTTCATTCAATATACAGATTTTGACTGGTTCACACAAGCAGTATTTAAAAATCATTATCATAATACTCGCAATTTCCACAATTTTTATTGTAAATTTGGTGTCTGGTAATGGCGAGTAAATAATGATATAAGCAAAACAAGTATGCTTAAAAGCCTGGGTAGACGTCATACACATTAACATATTGGAAAAATAAACCTTCATAACTTAAAAACGCAACATTGAGATGAAGAAATATTTAACCATTCGACTCTCTAACTCATGTACAATCAATTTTGAAATTATTGTTTCGGGGGTTAGGTGCACTTTAAAGATACTTTATATTTGACTTTTTGAGGCTAAGATCTTAAAAACTTGACGGTGAAAGTTTTTGTTTTCCATATATTTTTGTCTAATGGACAAAACAAACAATCTGACAAGTTTGTACTAAAATATTTTCCAAAACATTTTTAGTATAGCTGTGATAGAACACCGAAGGCGGGCATATCCAATTCTGACTAAACTATTACGAGCCACCTTAATTGGAAAACAGAAAACATATAAACAGTATAAGTATAGCTGCGATAGAACACCGAAGACGGGCATATCCAATTCTGGCTAAACTGTTACGAGCCACCTCAATTGGAAAACAGGAAACATAGGTCTACAAGGGTCACGTATTTAAGCAGCGCGAGCCTGACTATTTGTAACGATTAAAAGATAGAAATACTCACCTCGTCGGTTTGCGTGGTTGGCATTGGCAGCGTGGTAGTTGCCGCTGGCTGTTATTAAATAAAAACAACTTGATTGGTAGCTTTGAAAAATGACCAAATCGGTAATAACAAGGTAGCTGTTAACGGTTTTCAGCATTTTCCAGTTCTTATACTTTATGGTCAGTACTACAACCCTTTATCAATTGCTATTACAGTAATGGTATGAAACACATGCCCAATCATTGGTCAACAAGATATGATTATCTTCTTGACATTACTGGTTACTATAGCAACAGTATAACATAATGAAAGCACCCTTAATTTTAGCTTTAAGCGTTAATAACTCAAAATGAGCTCGGTGACCCTCATTTTTTAATTGCTGAGTTATGATCAGCATGTCATGATACATGTACAACTTTTGCAGTGCCGTAGCAAGGGGAGGGGCCCGGGGGTGGGGGGGGGGGGGGTTGTGGTGGGCCGTGCCCCCAGTTTTTTCCCAAAAAGTAAAAACAGACCTGTATAAAATGTTAAAAATAAAATTTTATCTCCCGAGAGGTTTAAAACAATAACATTTGTACTTCTTTCCATTTTTAACGTACGTAGGGTGATGCACAACAATATTAAACAGCCAAAAACTAAAACAAACCAGAAATCGTGACAACAATGTAGAAGAAATGTCTCAAAAATGTCTCAAACTCAAAAACTTTCCTGGGGGAGCATGACCCCAAACCCCCCTAGCGGCTCGCGCCTCCGTCGCTCGCGTGCCCCCCCAACTTATTTTACCCTTGCTACGGCACTGCTTTTGGCAAAGTTTAAAAAAAATTATCATAGGGGTTCAGAGCCACTTTGAAATTAAAGGTGGCTCTGAATGCCTCTAATGTGCTGATCATAACTCAGCAATAAAAATTGGGGGTTACCAACTCATTTTTGAGTTATTAGCACTTAAAATTAAAATTAAGGGTGTTTTAACAGGTTATACTGTTGCTATGGTTACCACTAATGTCACGAAAATGATTACAAACTGTCGACCAATGATTGGGCATTTGTTTCATATCATTACTGACCCATCAAAATATAAGGTCTTGAAAATACTTTAAACCGTTATCAGCCACTTTAAGTAGTGACAAAAATTGAACTAGAGTGCAAAATCGAACACATTATGTGCATTTAACTAGCAACATCAACATAAACGCAAAATGTAATCAATAAAAATAAGTAATTGTATGTCCAAGGAAGTTCATGCCTGGCTATTGGATTTTTTCATGTTGTTTGTAAAGCAAGTGTCTTTGTTGCAAACCACGTTACCAACAGTTTCGCCACCACTTTCAATGAACATGAAGCAGAAAAATTGTTGGCGCGGAAGTCCCAAAAAACACCATCAGTTCATACATTTGTTTTGGTTGCAATTGACGAGAAATTAGGTCTGAAAGTGTCAGTAAACTGAACAGTGCGATCCAGACCATTTTGTGATGTGTAAAACAAAGAAAGCTCACATCTTCGGTTTGTGTGGTTGGCACTGGTCCCGCGGTGGTTGTCGCTGGCTGTTGATAGCAAGAAACAGCTTGATTAAGGTGATCATAAGAATATCTTGCACTTAAATCGTAATTAGGAAAACGTTTACAAATTACCTTGCATTATGGACACCCTATAAATGCTAGTTGTCGTATATTCATTTAAAAGAATGTTATTTCTAAAACAGGAAATTTAACTGTTGAAAATTCAGACTTTCACTCCAAACGATGAAGTACTTAAAACGCATTTTAGAACTATTTTACTCGTACGTTGCATTTGTGCACGTGCAAAATTTGGCCAGTTTTGGCCAGTTTTGGCCAGTTTTGGCCAGTTTTCAAACCTAAAAAATGGAAGCTTCCGAGACATACGATCTGCCCGGGATCGATATGATGAGTCGATTTCTCGCTCACGTGATTAAGGTTACTATGACATCCAAAATTAGTACGGATCAAAAGTCAAACTAAACCAGGTTTAATTTTAGCAGTCCATCTGTTTGAAACCTTTGATCTGTGGTGTCGAGAAAATATGAAATTTTCATTTTTATTTCAGGTGCTTATCCCATTTCTAGACATAAAAGCTCTCGAAGCTTCCCGCGGAAAGTTGGATAATGCAAAAACAGCCAACAACAAGCGCAGATGGACACAGGTGCCGGAGCAGATTGAAAAAGGTTGCACTGAGCAACTAGTTCTCCACTGTCTGGCCGACACCAACCATTTTTCAAGTCAGCTCCATTCATTGAAAAACCAGGAGAAGTCGCGTCTAATTAGGTTTTGTTCGTTAGGTCACGAGACGAAAGGCAACTAAATTAAAATTAATAAGAAAATGCACTAGCTCACAACGGAAATACTCACGCCGTCGGCTTGTGCGGCTGGCATTGGCTCGGTGGTTGTAGCTGTCTGTATGAATCAAAACAACATGTCTAGTAGCGGGTATTATTGGGTATTATTGCAACATAACTGGTATTTAGAGCGGGGCCATAATTCAATAGTTGGAATCGATGCCAGTCTTGAGCGCTCAAAAATAGCGCGTCTTCAGACGTTTGCTGCGGCGAGGCAGAGCCGGATAAGAGCCAATCAAGACCAGCTCTTATTTGCAAGTCACTAAACTGATGCAGATTATTTGTGACGATTAAAATTAGAAAACAGGCTCACAGAAATACTTACCCCGTCGGTTTTTGTGGTTGGCATTGGCTCGGAGGTTGCCGCTGCCTGTAAATGAATCAAAACAGCTAGATAAGAATTAAACTCTTATACAGAAAACAATTTAGGGGACCATAATAATGTTCCGTTTTTATTTCACCAAAAAGCATTCACAAATTCTCTGTATGTGCTAGCGGTCGACGCCCGTCTCATGCTTTCGTGTAAGTTTTTTTGTAGGAAGGGTCTTTGGGTCATTTTTCATCGACCACTTGAAATTGTCTGAATGGGGATGCCGTCTAAGACAGAGGGATTCAATTAATTAATTAATTAATTAAATTAATTAATTAACAACTATTGTAATAATTGTAATTTTAGCTTTTTAAAATCATTGTTAGTTTACCTTTAATTGTACCTTTAGCTTTTTAAATTCATTGTAAGTTTACTCTTAATTGTAATTTTAGTTTTTAGCTTTTTTATACTGTTTTTAATCTTGTAATGCGCATTTGAACATTTTATCTATGAAATTTGCGCACTATAAATGTTATTATTATTATTATTATAAAAACCTACCCCCTTCTTGCCTGCCTTATCTGTTTTTTTGCCTCCTTTCTAAAGCAAATGAATGAAATCGAAATAAGCGATGACTTTGTGAATCTGACTATTGGCAATCACAAAAAATCGAATCAGTTAAAGAAAAACAACATTGTTCTTATGATGAGAAGTAACGAAACAACCAACCAACCAACAAGCTAACCAGGCAACGAGCTATATGGTTTGAATTTAGTGTATCAATAGTTCGTGTTATAGTGCGACTATTGGCGACCAACGTTTCGACAACCTGAGCGCAATTCTTCATTTGGGTCAAGTGAAAGTTTTTTTATCGGTCATATATTTCCATTTGACGAAATCTGTCGCGTTTGACGTTTACCTAACCCTTACCCCCTTTATTATCATTGATTGGTCACAGTCCACAACTACTTTTTCCGGTGATTTCACTGGTCCTGAGCACGGGAATAACAAATATTACGTTTCTCTACTAGGAAGTTATGACTCTGCACTGGGCATTATCGTGTGATAACTGGTAGGTACAATCTTTTGCAAAAACAATTGACACGCTTACATCATCTTGCGTGACTTTGGAGTGTGCGTGACATTCATATTCTCTTCCCCCCCTCTCCCCCACACAATGTTGAACTTTGAAGGAATGTTCACTGAAACTTTTTTACGCAACATTGGAATGGGGAGGGGAGATAAGGAAGAAGGATCTGGTATATTACTCTGGAATAAAGCGTTAAGAAATTTAGGGTATCCAAATTTTGTACGAGTGTGCCAACAATTTTGCAAAGCATTGTAGGTGCTGCATTTGACTTATTTTGAACAATGGGGCGCAAGAACTGGGCATTATCGTGTGATAACTGGTAGGTAGGTGCTGCATGTGACTTATTTTGAACAATGAGGTGCCAGAGAATATCTTGGTGAATCATAACTGGGGATAAGGACTTCTTACATACCCACCATGAAAAAGTTTTAACAACTAGAATCAAATATAACCTTTTTTTGTTGGTTTTGGCCTACCTCACGCTTCAAAGATCTTGGAATCCTCCTGTGAAATCAAACGCAATCAAAATTAGCCGGTAGTTATTATCTTTGACAATATTTCTATGCACGTCCTTTTTGTTCATGAGTCCCGTGGAAATGGCTAATAATCCCCATGGCTCTCTCCCATTGGTGTAGCGGTGCAATATTAACCGTTCCCTTCAGCGTGCACCTCAGCTCTAGGTCTTTCGACGGTAAAACACCACGACCACGACTACAGTTCAAATGTCGCGCCCCGCCCTCCCTCCCTTAGCGATCTGTGTTCGGTGCATCAACTTCCAGCGGAGCGTATATTTTAGGACAACTCGGATTAATATTAATCGGATTAATATTAATCCTAATGATTATTATAATCCAGTAATAGATTATTATAATCCAGTAATAGATTATTATAATCCGGTAATAGATTATTATAATCTATTACTGAGGTTTGAGCCGTGCCTTAATCCATTAGGATTAATATTAATCTTATGTAAGATTAATATTAATCGGATTAATATTAATCTTAATAATAAATCTCAACAACTCAATCCTAGTCCAAAGCTTTCGAACTGAACCATATACTGACATATACAAAACGCAAAATAGTCAACAGGCTTGCGCGTGAAAGATTTCAAATCTATCTATATTTGAATCTTGTGGTGCCAACGCAACACAACGAACCAGGGAGGTAAAAAATCCTAAACATCGAGCTAAAAAGACAGAGCGCTCGAAGCAAGAAGCATTGCCTTTACAACACAGAGTGTCTCTCTGAAACCAACTTTCAGCTTTTTCATAGTAAAGCTGAAACAGTCTCTGGCGAAGCCGGACCAAGATAATCCGTGACAAGACGATACATCTTGCAATAGTATTGATTAAAATGCCGGGTCCGGCGTCAATAAAATGCAAGTAGTTCACATTTTCACGGAACATTCATGACATATCTTGTCCTTCCAGGGCGAACATTTTGAGAGCCTAAAGCATATCTCGCAAATAGCATTGAGCCAAAACAAACTGAACTAGCACAACATGTGGCAGGGTACAACTCTTTAAACGGAAGCCACGCAGTGCGGACTAATCATGACCTCTAGACAGTTCCTTACGGCTCTATTCAATACATAATGCCTCCAAATAAAAACAGTACCCTCAAAAAGAAGTCAGAAGCAAATAAGGTCGGAAGACCGAACTTAACACAGAACGGCAAAAGTACAAATGTCACAAACGTAGGAGTTGTGTAGGCCCGTCACCTTTATTTACAATTGACGGATGTGATTAGTGACTTATGTTCTGTCAGTCCTGTGTTGTAAGTCTGCAGTGTGTTTGTCATATACATATCTGTCAGATAGACATATCTGTTATTCGAACATTCAAGGAATTTTATCGGGATTATAATAGAGATTAATATTAATCCGGATTATAATATTAATAATAATCTAATCCTTCCATTTTTTTGCCGTGCCTTAATCTATTACTGGATTATAATAATATATTACTGGATTATAATAATCTATTACTGGATTATAATAATATATTACTGGATTATAATAATCCTATTATAATCTATTATTATTATAATCCGCGGATTAATATTAATCCGAGTTGTCCTGATATTTTGTCTTCGGGCGTATGTACCTTGTTTTTGTTTCTTCCGCGTTTGCTGTTGACCGCTTTGTATTCCAGGACGCCCGAAGAAAAAATTCCCCGCTCCGCCGGTGACACTCTGTGTCGCTTATGGCTTCACCGGAGTGTCGCTCTCCATATCTTAGCCATATAACAATTACAGCAGAAATAATATAGTACTATAATATCGACCCGCGATAGTTTGACACTTTTCTTTACTTTGAAATTTATAAATACAAGGGTAGTTGTGAGCCAGTGTTGTGTACTTGAACATAAAATGAACAATGCTCTTGACTTAGCAATAATGACCCAACTTGTGTCAAAGTGTGTCACCTGCTCGCTCATGCGACGTGACGAGATAAAAAAAACTTGTGATCTCGTTTGTGAGTTATACACCCTTCAGGCTAAAATAAATGGGAAATTTTACAAGTTATTATGAAACTAGGGTAACCTGCCATGTCAAACAGACGATTACAATAATAGTAAATATTTTGTTTATGTTGATAACGTGATAAAACACACTGAAACACAAATACACTTATCGCGATAAAACACACTGGGTGCAAACCGATACGAGCTTCGATCATTAGTACATTAAGTTCTATTTAAATACGTACCTTAATGGTTGTTCCACTGGTTTTTCAATTTCCCTCTTTCCCTTGAAAAGTAACAATCAATGGAGTTAATAAAAGAATGATACATTTCTAGCCCATAGCTCCGTCGTAAGAGGGAAGGGGAAGTTGTGTTCTAATATATATACTTCTCATATATTGACGGGAATTTAAAAGAGCCCCTAAGTTAAGAAGTAAAAGGATGGTCCCATCAGACACCTAGTATTGTTGAACCACTAAACTGGTATGCTACAAATGTTGATATTTTTCATCATAACTTCACAAGGCAGTAAAGATTCGATGTGAAAACACCGAGCTTTATAAGTAAATTTTGCTGCATTTAATTGAATACAAATTTGCAGTACGATTTCGCCCTCTGTGCGTACCCAGGGACATATAAGAACGGACTAATGAGCCGGAATCGAGAAAGCGGCGGAAATCGAGCCTACGCTATGACCGGATCCGAATATATATAACTATTTTGCTTTGGAATTTAAAATTTATCTCCCACTTTTGGGGTAATATAGGGTACCGTTAGAAGATTTTTAAAAAGATTCGTTTGTAGTTCCCGCGAAACTGTTTCGTATCTTTTAACGTAGGGACTAGTAGCACCTCATAGATTCAAAACAAACTCTTAGTTGCAGATAAGCTTATGAAATTTATATACGTAAATCATTATACATACCCAATAAAAGAAGTCATCGTATCGGCCAGGAATGTAAGTCAAATTTGAGTAATCATCATTCTGTTGATTAATTAAAACTGAGCTTAGTTTGACAGTTACCAACCAATTGAAAAACTAAACAGCTACCAAAAATAACTAAACAAATCAAATATAGCGCGTATCAAATCTTTTGTTATTGGAATGTTTTTTTAATACCCTTTATAGCTAATTTACGATTTTTCAGTGGATACCAAATTTGCCAATTTCATCCTCCAACTGAAGAAAAAAAAGGACAGTTGGCTTTAAAACAGATCGTGTTTAAATAAAGGTTCTATTCTTATTATTATGATTATGATTACTATGATTATGATTATGATTATGATCATCATCATCATTATTATTATTATTATTATTATTATTATTATTATTAGCAACTTTTTTAATTTTGTAGAAAGTCTCCATTTCACGGTTTTTCAGTTGATCAGGTCATGCTAGTGGGCTGTGATTGGCGGATTTCGATCCGTCTTGTTTGTTTAGTAGGTCGAAAGATGGATGTCGACGTCGTTAGAAAGCCGCTATACATAAAACGCAGCAGCAATTATACACACCCCATAGAATTTATTGTATCGTCCAGGGATGACGAGAACCGGCTTCGTTGACGTGGGTTTAAGAACATTTTGATACATTCAATAAATTAAGCTTGGTCATTAACATGTTACAAGGGAGACATAAGTTGACAAAGCAACCTAGAAATAGGTAGAGTGAAACCCCCGAAAAAAACGAAGTGTCACGTTTCGTGAAGTGCCATTAAACTGAGATTCTCTTCTAATACATTTTACGGTTAGTTGGCTGGGCTGAAGAATATCGCTCGTTATACCGGACAGTTCATTTTAAAGGGCCGAAAAGGAGTTCGTTATATTGGGGCTCTTCTGTAGATTTGAAATGTAGTTTAGAAACTATATCAGATAACACAACCTTTTCTTTCCTTAAATTCGCGGTTACTTACTATAAATCAGAACACTATGCAGACATACAAGTAAGAATAATTAAAAAGTTATTAATAAAAAACAAACAAACGACAAGTGAGAATTGTACATGTTCGCTAGTACAGTCTAAAGAGTATAACAACAATAAGATAACAAAACAAAACTCACTTTGCTTTGGAAGTCCTTCATTTGCTCGGTTGTTGTCTTTGGAGTTGAGGGGGTCTACGTGTAATCAAAACAACTTGCAATTGACATTGTGAGTTTCCGTTCTTAGAAACAACCAAACCAAAAAAAAATGCTTTAAGCGCTTGAAGCATAACCCTAAGCAGTATAAAATTTAAAGTGTCTATCCAGCCTACAGGATTTTTGTGGTTTTCGTATCTCTATAATGCATAAACAAGTTTTCTAAAAGAAATGTTTGGATTCCGCCACTTTTTCGCTGCAAAATCGAGCTTTTAAAGTTCCCGTTTCGGCCACGCCCAAAGAAGTTGACCGGGAGTCAAGACCAGAAAGAGTCTGGGTTCCAGACTGGGTGTGACGTCAGATCAGGAACTGCAAAATCTTGCCGCCATTTAAAGTCAGCATTTCTTCTGTAATAGCGAGGAGATACTGACGGTAGAAATATACCAGATAGATGCGTCGTTGCGGTATGCTTGAATACTCCAAACGAAGAAAAGGGTATTGCGCTGCATTTTGGGGGTGATATGAGAACAGAAGCAAAGGCTAGAAGGAAAAAGTAGAGTAAGACGGACTTCGAATTCGTCAAGTTAAAACGTGCAAAGTGGAATCCGAGTGCTTTATCTGCCGTCTGTGCTTGCTACTTCGCTCCCAGGGATATTACAAGAAGACATTCCTTTGAAAATCTTCAATGCCAACGGTCGCTGATCTAAGATGATATTGGCATTGTTCCTGTGCCAAGATTTCACCGGAATACTTAACTTTGTCCAGTCGAAGTCGTCATCGGGTATTCATTACTCTTTATTCATTTGATTGAGTGTCTGTTCTCGAACGACAAGACACGCGTCTCGCTAGACGCCTAAAAAACTACAAGTAAACGTCGCCAACTTCCCAAGAGATTTTTATTGCATATTGTCAACCATCGTGTAGAAATAATAAGCGAGCAAGCGTCGCCAAGCAAAGATAACATGAAGCTGAAGCGACGTTCGATTTGTCGACCAGTCAAGGTAAAGCGAATTATTTCTCCCTGGAATATCGCTTGAATTTCTTTTTCTGTTTCTAGTAAGTCTTGTTCATAAAGTCTTATTAAAATGTGATCTTTACAATCGAAGTCACTGCGCTCGTACGTAGCTTTTCAGGGTTTCAACTCCCACACATGTAAAGTTATAATTTTATCGATCGGTCTCCGCAAGCGCTATTGTTTGTTTAAAGTGCGTACAATGAAAAGTTTATCAAAGCCTTCACAGCCTAAGCATTGTCACAATGAAAAGAAAAGTTTTTCTAAGTTATAAAAGTTAAAAAATCGATAGGTTATGACTGTTTGTTAATCGTTTTTGAGACAATCGGTCGCACTTATCATAAGCGCGTGTTGTCGGCATTTTAGTCCATCAGCTGAGATCCGAAAATTTGGGTTCATGGCTCACTTTCGGGGAACAAACGAAACATGTCTTATCTTAATCCTTGCCTATTGAGCATCACAAAAATGTATGATAGCAAGGTTGGAACGGTAGCTTTCACTTATAAATCGAATTTTAAATTGGCTCCCCTATACGCTTCTTAATTTGGCCGCCATCTTGGATTTTTGGAGTGAAAAAGCTACAAAGCTGCCTGCATTCTTTTAACGTAAATGAATCGCTTTCAAACGCAAATTTAAAACTTATTGGAACTAACAACATGATTTCGTTCATTCTAGTGTTTCAAAAACAACAACGTGATGTCATATGTGACGTCGCCACGGCTGATTATTGTTCACAATATGACTGTTTGTACCACAAAATAAAGCAAAAAGTGCAGATTTAAAAATTATTTCACGAAGAAAAGAGAGCGCGTAGATAAAATACCATTGCCATTCAAGTGTCTTGAATAAATCCCCCTAAAAAACAATCGTCATTTTCCAACCCAGCCCTTTTATTTCAAACATATGGTCCCACGGACATGCAAAGTACTTTAAAAAAGAGGGAAGAGGTGCGAAGACCAGAAAAGTGGAGCTTTGCCAACGTACGAAACGTACGTCCGAGCTATGGCGATTAGCGGGGAGGAGTTGCAGTATCCGAGGTGATCATTAAAGATACGAAAGCATAAGTGTATCAGCTGTACGAGAAGACGTGTCAGAGTGTGGATGTGCTGTGCTATGAGATTCACGGCGCCAGGGAAAGTGAAGCCAGAGAAAAGTGAACGGCGCCCGGGAAAGTAAAGCCAGAGGTTCTCCCATCACGCGAGGCATCTCCACTAACCGAACTCAATGTTACAAGAGGAAATTTTCATGCCACAGTCTAGAGAAGAGCTACTGATTCCCTTCCGGTAATTCCTTCACCGCCCCAGAAGAGTTGACAGAAGCATAGCAGCAGTGAAGGAGGACTTTATACGAGTGTGGCGATTCTGTCTGTTCTGTACTCAACAATCTCTCAACTGAGCCCTATTCTAACCTTATGCGTGGACGTAGCTATGTAATCTGATTTGGGGTATACTGATTAATGGTGTAGTATACTTGAAAAAAACGTAGCATTGCGATGGAACGCCTTTATGGTAATTTTGTTATTTTAGATGATTGAGGAGCAAAAGGAAAACGAGCTGAAAAACAAAATGGCGGACATTGCGACCTCATTTATTACGTACTTTGCTTTTATTACCGTAAACAATGCTAAAATAATGTCCCGAATATGTAGTACCTCTCAAATATATATCTAAGCAAAAAATCAGTAAGTATTTAAGAACGAATAAAAAAAATTAAGGATTTTTGTTTTAAAATCCAAGATGGCGGCCAAAAGAAGGATATGAGAGCAAATTTCAAATTCGATTTACACAGTGAAAGCTACCGTTTTATCCTTGCTATCACACATTTTTATGATGCTTAATAGTCAAAAAGTAATATTAGACAAGTTTCGTTTGTTCCCCTTAAGTGAGCCATACAACCCCACTAGCTGATGGACTATTTCTAAACGCGTGAAAAGTCGCTTGTATTTTTATTAGGCTGTAACAAGAAGGACTAAAGTAGCTCGTATTTTAATAAGCTGTTATAAGAAGGACTAATAAAAGTAATAAACATGTTTATTAATATCAATCTTTTGCGTATCAACTAAGGGCACATTTATTTGCAACATACGCAAATCTACCGACGCGACAAGTTTCGATTCAAGGGCAATTTTCGGGAATAATAGTGCTTACAGTCTATTCGTTATATTGTTTTCATTTTCGTTTCACATCTGTAATGAAAATTAAAAGGTATACGGCCTGAGAATGCAGATCCATTTCCGTCCGTCGTTGTAGGTTTCGCGACGCGTCAAGTTTCCATTCAAAGCTTTCTGGAGTTTGCGTACAAAATGCAAATTTAACGCGCGGAGTGAGTGTTTGGAAAAAGTATCTATATACCGGTATGTGTCTAATTCCACGACTCTGTTAAGCTGGTTTTGTAATTTTCGTTCCCTCTCTTCAATAAGTTGCTTCTCTCGATTATATTCTTCTATCCATGCATCGTCCGCTAGAGGTTCTCGAGAGTAAGCGCGTTCTTCTTTGTTACTCTTATCTTCTACTGCAGTGCAAGCGAACGATTCGAGTTCTCCGGAATCGATCTCTTCGTTCGAATCAGATGAACTGCTTGTCACGTCTTCTTCAGATAAGAAATCGCTGTCATGTGAGTATTCCATCCAAACTCGAAGAATTCTTGGGAAAAACAAACCTTATGTTGTGGCTGTCAAGCAAATAAACAAATGCAAACGATTCGAGCGGTTCCTGATATGACGTCACTCATCACCAATTCTCGATCACGCGGTCAACTTCTTTGGGCGTGGCCGAAGCAGGAACTTTAAAGCTCGATTTTGCAGCGAAAAAGTGGTGGAATCCATAAATTTCTTTTAGAATACTTGTTTATGCATTAAAGAGATACAAAAACCACAAAAAACCTGTAGGCTGGATAGACACTTTAAAGGACGTTGTTAACATTTTCAAATATATGCAAGACAGTTTCCAATCGAGAAATCCAGCCCAAAGGATCGTATGATCATGTGACTGTGTCAATCTGTCTGTTTCAATTTTGTGTGTAGACCACATTTTTTTTTTCATAGTACAATTACGGTTCATGAGCAGGACAACTAATCCCTAATTAGACTTTGTACCAGTATCATGTTTCCTATATAAATGGTGTGCAGGCGGTAGCTATTGTTCAAAGAAGAAAAGGCTTGGTTAATATTATTGATATAAGAAAAAATATTTAGTAAACATGTTCTCAGTCTAATTCATCCTGTTTTTTTATTTCATTTTTTAACTTTTTGCTCATAACTTTCTGTAGCCTCCACTTAGCTTTTCAAAATAACGTAACGCCCCCACAACCTTGCCAACCGCCATGCACTAATAAATAAAAGCCCCATTACAGAATGTAATTTCCAGTAACATGAAGAACAAAAAACATGACAAAGAAATTAGCGCATAATGGAGCTTTGCAGTTGCAGTGTTTGTATAAGACCGCATAAATTGGATGACGATACGAGGTAACCTAATGATAGAATTTGTGACTCTGACTATATTAGCAATAATGAGATCAGAATTAAAACCAAAAGATTCCAAAACCCACCTCCTTTCGACCTCCTTTACGACGTCCTTTGCCTTTTCTCTTATGCAAATAAAGTTGAAAAGAGGGAACAACAAATCAATGAAAAACAAACAAAACAACAAAAAACAAAACTAAACAAACTAGCCAGCCAGCCAGCCAGCAACCAACCAACCAGAAGTCAGCCAACTAACTAGCCATACAGTTGAACTTCCATACAATACAATGAGACCTGCACTCAGCTTTGAGCTACAATGAGCTAGCTGGTTTGCAGGCATGCCACTCAAACAGATAATAAAACAGACTGACAGGAGGGAACCGGACCTGCTGGCTATTTACAAAGCGTGACTTGGCTACCAAGGACACATTCGTGCAGTGGCAAGGGTGGAGTACTTGACTCCGTGATTTCCAAATAAAACTGAACGGCGTAAAGAAGTTCTTTGGCAAGAAAGGATACAGAAGAAAATCTCTCTATCGAAAATATATCTATATAATAGTTTCATTATTAGCGGTACCGTTGTTTGGTCGAAGGAGGAAATAACTCACCTCCACTTGAGCTCCCTTGTCGTGTTTTCTGCCTTTTTTCTAATGCAAATCAATAAAATTTAAATTGGTGATGGCTTCGAGGATCTGGCTCTTAATAGTTATGTATAATGGACTTACCTCCACTGGAGCTCCCTTATCGGGGTGTTTAGCTGTTTCCTAATTCAAATTTAAATTAAGTGAAAATTCATATTTTAAATGAACCACACACCGCATACACTTATTTGCCAAGGTAAAATGCAAAAATGACCAAAGTGATAACTTTGGTTTTGGTTTTACAACACTCAATCGGAAAGTATTGTAAATTCCATTAATTGTTTACAAACTATTAGCAATTACAATAAAATTAAACTCACCTTCGCTTGAGTATCCTTATTGTGTTTTTTGTCTTTTTCCTAATGCAAATTAATATAAATAAACAAGATATGATTCTGGCAATCACTGCTAGCTGATATTAAAAAATCAACAAAATTCAAATCTCTAAAGCAAACGAATGAAGATAAAATGGTGGGATTTAAGAAAACAACCATTCAACCAATAAGCGTAGCTAGCTAACAGCTTCTAGTCATTCAGCTAAATGGTTTTTTTCAGAGACATCAGCGCGTTTACTTGTGTCACGAAAGAACCATCCAACACACAAACAAACAAAGCAAGCATCATAGTATATTCAGTGGCGGATCCATCGGAAATCCCGGGGCCCCTCCTTAGTTTAATTAAAAAGCATTTTCATGACTCCCCCACTAAAAATGTTTTGGGTGTGCACACACACAAAAAAGCCCCCTCCTAAGTTCAAGGTTTGGATTCACCCCTGACTTTTCGAAAAAAACGAAGTGATTTAAGTGTTCACGTTTTTAGCTTCAAGCTTCATTGAGCTACCTGGTTTCCAGGCGTGCCTCTCGAACATACGAAAACATTCCACAGATAAACATAAAATGGTTAAATAGTCCAACTGGCAGGAGGTAAACAGTTTGTGGTATAAGCAGCGTGACCAAGAAGTTGAACTCTGGACTATCAAAAACGTATCCATAAAGTGACAGGGAGGAGGGCTTGGCCCCGAGTTCAATGAATCGCAGCACCGGCCAGTGCCCTAATTTACTCAGCTACGCTATCTGACTCCCTTTAAGGACGGTGCCTCCTATTGCTACTGCGCACCTGTTCTGCGCATCACGCAAAGCATCGATCACACTGGGCGCGCGCGCTTTTAATTAATTTGCTCGGTCAAAATGACGAATTCAACTACGCGAACAAGCGCGCGAGTAAAAATCAAGAAAGTTTTCTCTGCGACGAAATCCAGTTTATGGACATATCCTAAGCCAGGAACAGCGGAAAAGCAACATATCAGTAACCATTGACCGCTAACCACTGAAATGGCTCACATTAAAAGTTAAAAACAAATCGCTAAGCGCTAAAACGTTGCCCGAAAACTGCTAACCGTGACAAATGGCGTAGTGCGCGCGCGAGATGCAAACATTCAACTCGCTAGGGAGGGGATAGGAAAAATGTAACCGACCCCAAAAGCGATTTCATAGAACCTGAAAACAACTGGTATAACTTTTTAAAACGCGTGGTGACCCCTAATTTTTATTTTATAAAATGTAAGTGGTAAGTCTATAGAGCACATGTTTAATTTTTCATTAAGTGAAAAAAAAATTAGGCCCATTTTCTGGCCGTGCAAGTGAGAGCTGCTAGAGTCAAAAATGGCTCAAACGCAATTATTTTGTTAATAAAAACGTGGATCACGCAGTTCCGAAGGCATTTTATGTTAGTTTTTGTAAAGATTGTTATATTTAATTTTGATTTTGTTCATGAAAAACCAATTTCAAATGAAATTTGCAAGGAGATTGTATTTAGATTTACTTTATTTTAAAATGCCACGTCAGCACTTTTTTCCAGATTTCAAAGCTAATTATCTCGAAAATTTGCGTGGCTACCCCCAATTTTCTTTTTAAATTTCAGTAGCCCTTGGCCTTGGTAAAGTCTACATTTCTTGCATAGTCATCGACCGGGCAAAAACACTTTGTTATTAGTAGGCACCGTCCTTAATGTGATGTATAGTACTTTTTAATAGACACTTAAATCTTTACAACGAACTAATCAGGTACCTTTCTTGAAATTCCCCTTTTTCCATAAAGTGCGGACATATATTCGCCTGATTGATGAAAGGCTGTCATTGGCTCGGGGTTTGTCGTTGGCTGGGTGGTTGACATTCGCTGGGTAGTTGGCACTGCCTGGGTGGTCGTCATTGGCTCGGTGGTTGTCATTGGCTCGGTGGTTGTCATTGGTTCAGTGGTTGTCATTGGTTCAGTGGTTGTCATTGGCTCATTGGTTGTCATTGGTTCAGTGGTCGCCATTGGCTCGGTGGTCATCATTGGCTCAGTTGTTGTCCTTGGTTCAGTGGTTGTCATTGGTCCTGTGGTTGTCATTGGTTCAGTGGTTGTCATTGGTTCAGTGGTTGTCATTGGCTCATTGGTTGTCATTGGCTCAGTGGTTGTCATTGGCTCAGTGGTTGTCATTGGTTCAGTGGTTGTCATTGGCTCGGTGGTTGTCATTGGCTCAGTGGTTGTCATTGGCTCGGTGGTTGTCATTGGTTCAGTGGTTGTCATTTGCTCGGTGGTCGTCATTGGCTCGGTGGTTGTCATTGGCTCGGTGGTTGTCATTGGTTCGGTGGTTGTCTTTGGCTCGGTGGTTGTCCTTGGCTCAGTTGTCGTCGTTGGCTCAGTTGTTGTCCTTGGCTCAGTGGTTGCAGTTGGCTCAGTGGTTGTCTTTGGTCCAGTGGTCTTCCTTGGCTCAGTTGTTGTCCTTAGCTCAGTTGTTGTCCTTGGCTCAGTTGTCGTCCTTGGCTCAGTGGTCGTCCTTGGCTCAGTGGTCGTCCTTGGCTCAGTTGTTGTCCTTGGCTCAGTTGTTGTCCTTGGCTCAGTTGTTGTCCTTGGCTCAGTTGTTGTCCTTGGCTCAGTGGTCGTCCTTGGCTCAGTTGTTGTCCTTGGCTCAGTTGTTGTCCTTGGCTCAGTGGTTGTCCTTGGCTCAGTGGCTGTCTTTGGCTCGGTGGTTGTCCTTGGCTCAGTGGTCTTTCTTGGCTCAGTGGTTGTCCTTGGCTCAGTTGTTGTCCTTGGCTCAGTGGTTGCAGTTGGCTCAGTGGTTGTCTTTGGTCCAGTGGTCTTCCTTGGCTCAGTTGTTGTCCTTGGCTCAGTGGTTGTCCTTGGCTCAGTTGTTGTCCTTGGCTCAGTGGTTGTCCTTGGCTCAGTTGTTGTCCTTGGCTCAGTGGCTGTCTTTGGCCCAGTGGTCGTCCTTGGCTCGGTGGTTGTCTTTGGCTGGGTTGTTCTCTTTGCCTATTACGAATCAAGACCACTTGACGATGTTAGTTTCCAGTTTGCCAGAAAGAACCTAAAATATTACTATGACAAAAAACACGGAAACGCAGCTAACCACAACAAATTCGAAAGGAGACAAAAACTGGTCAACAAACAATTTGCTTTTTCAGACGTTCACGTGATTCAAGAAATGACAACACAAGCCTGGCTAAGCTTGGCCAAGTAAAATCACATTCAAGAGTGAAAGAATGAAAAAGTTGTTGTTTTTTTTTGTCAGGTAAAATGTTCGAACGTTCTTTGTAGACGATATATTTCAATGAAACGAAATCTGTCACCTTAGACTGACTTCAACTAAACCGTTTCTCCTTTAAATTATTATTTAACGATTAGTCGGTAACTATCAGTTCCGTGATTGTTGCTGGTACTGAGCACAGGCAGATAGCGAATTCCACACGTTTGTTTAAAAAAACTAGGAAGTTTTTATTTTAAACTGGACATTTTCGCGTAATGATTGACAGGTAGGGTACTGCATTTGAACTACTTTGACCAATGACGCAATAGATAAATTTCCGCCTTTATAATGCCAATGCTTTCATGAATCCAGTATTGGTTAGAAATGTGATGCTTGTAATGCTAGTGTTCCACATGATCTGTTTTGACCAATGATGCAAAAGAAAACTCGTGGTGCATTATGCGCTTCTATTCTTTATTGACTCTATTGGAGAGGTTATAAAAACAAAATCAAAGACGTACTGCTGTTAGTTTTGGCCTACCTGACGTTTTGAAGATCTTGAAGTTCCCCTGTAGAAAATGCAAACAGTATTAGCAGCAATTTTTTTAACCAAATTTAAAACACTTCTCAACCAGGTGTTTTTGTTCATGACCTTCGTATACTAAAATAACGACCCGCAATAGTGTAGTACCAACGTTATATTATGACACTCCCCCCTTGCGTCATTTCAGAAGTTTATAAATGCGAGTGTTGCAGCAATCAAGCCTGAAAAATGATCAACATGTTCTTAAAATGTTCGGTGAGGTTTAATATGCCGACTGTGATCAATAAAATACCGTATTTTCTCGATTAAACGCCCCCGGCGTTTATTTCAAACTTGGCCCTATAGGGCCGGCGTTTATTTGAATTCAGGAGTTTTTTCAAGCCCTATGTTTCTAAGAAATGATTTTTATTCATTATTTTTGACAGCTATATAATGAGACATTATTTTTAAAGCATATTCAACCTTTAATAATTGTCTAAGGGGTTGATTTTCAAATACAACTTGGAGACCCGGCGTTTATTCGGGGCCCGGCGTTTAATCGAGAAAATACGGTAATAATAATGAAAGCATTTCCATGGCGCCATATTCAAGGGCTCGTGTCGCTTTACAATATTTAAAATAGATAGAATCTGACGTGATAAAACGAAAATACCGATCCTCTTTGTGAGTTTCATCATGATTCTCAAACACATGTCATATAAAGTAGACGAACACGTTTTGTTACCAGTAATTCGGCATTTTGAACCGATATTGGTGATAGCATTAATCCATCAATTTACAACTAGACCATTAAGAGCTGCCTTAGATCATAGTCCTATGCAATTGTTTGTACGTACCCTAGATATTCCTCCTCTGGTATTTCTTTTTCCCTCTAAGAAAACAATAGTAAAGAAGTCAATCAAAAAATTATAGCTTTCCGTCAGAAATGACATGTAACGTATAAAACCATATGATAGTTACATGTAGCTCCAGGGGTAGGGTTGAGGAGCTCCAATAATTGGAATTTTCAATGTGTGGGAATTTTAAAAGAACGCTTAAAGGAACTTTCTCTCACTTTGTGGGCTTGGGTAAAAATAGTTTATTTTTAGCCTTATAGCTAGTTGCGAGTTAGAACGAAAGTTTTTACCATTATTAGTAGTACTATACTATAGTTATAGTATTTTGTTAATGTCTCTTCTAAAATCAGCATAATTAGTAGCCTGAGTACCATCGCTGTTAGAATTTCTTAAGCGCAGTTGATGACCAGGGAGACTATTAAACTTCGAGAAAACAAATTCCTAAGTATAAATATTCCTCCAGTAGAATACACATTTGCACAACCGTTTGTTATTTTTTGACCCCAGTACAAGTAAGACAATAAAACTTCCCAAAAAAAGTTATTTCACGTAGAAGTATAAAAAAATCGCACGACCTCGAGAACAATTCGTGATTACTATGTACGAGTGATGTTAAAGGCGAGTGCAATTTGGGGCCTTTCAAACATCACGAGTTATTTAAGTATACTCAACAAAATTACGATTCGGAACGGTAACCGTTTTAACTCTTAGTGTCAAGCTAACATCAAAAAAATCTTTGGAAGTTCGTTTCAAATTCGAAAATCATTGGAAATATTTGGGTCAACTTCGGAAATAATTGTACTGCTCTCGTCCAATCAAAACCTAGTAATTTTGTTGAGTGTACTATACTAATTGTTTGACATCCATATTTTCCGCCAAAAATATACTCTGATTTAACCATTTATTCTTCCAACCGAAAATTATCTTAGCTATCAGGCATACAAAGTTACGAGAGATGGTGCTTCCAAATTTAGAGACTTTCAATGCGGCGTTAACTGCAAAATTAAATACTTGTATGAAGAGTAGTTGCTGTACATACCCCAAAGAGATGGTGGTATTGGCCTGGGATACCGGCAGGTGGCGGTGACTTTGCCATAGTCGCCTGTTAACACATTTAATTAAAGCTCTTCATTAAAAAAACTTTGTTGGTCATATTGTTACAATCCTAATCTTAACATATTTAGTAAGAATTTTCTGGGCGAACGGGGCAACATTGACAAATTCCATTTATGTATTTGACTCAACAGAAATTTGGCACAAATACCAAAGAAAAGATTGATGCTAATCACCACTGCAAATTTCAGTCTGACTGTTAACTATTTAGCGAAACAAACGAACAAACAAACAAACAAACAAGCATCATAAGTGAGCATTGTACGCTAGCAAAGTAGTTAACATCAATCAAGAATCTTCACAACACTTAAAACTAATAGACAACCAAAAATAACACTCACTTGAAAGGCCGTCATTTGCTCGGTGGTTGTCATTGGCTGGGTGGTTGTCTTTGCCTATTGTAAGTAATCAAAATGAACAATCGTTACAGGAAAAAGAATGAAAAATATTTAGCATAAATGGCGGTTTTCAGCTCTTTTCTTAACAACATTTTCAAATATACATTAGGGTGTTTCCGGTCGAGATAGAAGATTATATGTTAGCATTGTAAGTTTTTTTCAATCCGTCCGTTTCAGTCTGATTAACATATCCCATTTTAAATCTCTTATAGTACACTTAACACAATTAATCGATTCTGATTGATCTAAAGCATTACAATTGATCTCATGCAAATGGTATCGTATAGAAGTGCCTGTCGTGTTTCTATGACAACGGCGCGGGAACCCGACAGAACGCGGCAACTGAGTTTGAAGAAAATGGAAATTGGCCGACAGTTGTTTCGTTGTTGCGAATGAGGTAGTACTTCAAAAGCTAAAGGAAAATACAAGAAACGAAATGAAATCTGAATCAGTTGCTGATTTTCACTGTCACGTGCAGAAAAAATCCAAAGCTATTGAGTTAAAATTTTTTAGGAATTTTACATGTTGTAGAAAATTACTAGATAGTCTACTGGCCTAAGTCTCAAGTCTATACGGTATTCCGTACTCGAGTTATCCGTCAAAGTGTTTCACATAAATTAAGAAGGTACAGTATTGAAACGAGATGTTGCTGCCCGTACCGAGGGGCACGAACATGGCGGCCGGGAATCAGTGAAAACACATGACACTCACTTCTGCTATAAAAGGCGGTCGATTCACCCTCATGAGCAAGTAAACATTCACATAGACACTCGCAAAAACCTCAATTCAGTTCAGATACAATTGTTGTTTTAAGCATACGTGACAGCCTTCTAACGGCCATCTTGATGTCGTGTTGGCTCGAAAATCCGAAATTCAAAATGCTATATCTTGAAGAAGGCGGACGCTATCGAGATGAAAACCTTCAACAAGATATATATTAAGGACGTCTAATAGGTAGCGAAGGATAAAGACTCAGGGTCGATTCTGGATTTTAGAAATTTTATGACGTCACGTGAAAATCAAGAATGTCTGACTTAGGGCCTGTTTACATGATTCCGGAATGACTTTCATTCCGGAACGAGTTTCGTTCCGGAATGAAGTTCTTTCTGCATTCACATGACAGAGTCGACCGGTTCAACCAAAGGCTTTTTCACGTGCGCGGCTTTCGCGCGAGATGAAAACAAGATGGCGCATGTTACGCGCAATCATGTTATTGTGCCCATTAATGGCCATATATGCAATTTTAACGAGCAATTTGACCAAAGAGCTGCTTCTTTGGGCTAAACAGTAAATGCTGTTACGTTTTTTCGCTCTGAATTCAAACTGTGGCCTACGTATGCGCTTTCATGAGATGCGATTTCATCTCGGAACGAAATTTGTTCTGTGTTTACATGATACCAGAATGAAATGTCATTCCAGAACGCAACTTTCATTCCGGAATGAAAACCGGAATGAACTCATTCCGGAATGACTTGAATTTCGTCTCGGCATCATGTAAACAGATACAGAGAAATGTATGGGGATGGAATGAACTCGTTCCGGAATGAAAGTCATCTCGAAATCATGTAAACAGGTCCTTAGCTGGACCTTTTAGAGCGCAATATGTTTGCAATTTAGTTGAATGTACTATAAAGAAAGATCTTTATTAACAGGTACGAGTAATGCTGTGGAAGTTTGCTACCTGAATAAGCACAAAAGCTCGTGCACATTTGAAAAATGTTTTAAAACGTCCCTCGTGTATATTAACCACAAATTGTTCTGACTAGAAGTTGTGTGATTTGCCACAGAAGTACAGAAACCAAACAATAAATCAAATAGCAATTCCTTCATAATAGCTGTAAGTTCAGTTACAAACCGTTGTTTTATCATGACAAGCACTGATCACCCTAACAATAACACATACCGAATTACACTAAGAATTTAAGTATGAAACTGGTAAAATACAAAACCAACAACACAACAATGAGGAAACAAAACAAACAAATATTAGGAAACAAATTAAGAACACTGTACCCCGGGGGGGGGGGGGGGGGCACTCCCTATAATGGCCTATAAGGGGTACCTTTTTCAGGCTTCAGGTATATAAAAGGGTAGCTATATAGGGATTTCACAAGTTTAGGTATACGAAAGGGTATAGAAATCTGTCATTTAGGTTTTTGAAAGGGCCTTTAATTAAAATATTTCGAACAGATGCAATTTATGGCTGTATTATTTCAATTTATTAAGTGCTATTTGAAAATGACAAGAAAACGTCATGTTTTAAGTCCATACCATGACTTTCAGGTATTTGAAAGGGTACCTTTTTTCATTAAAAAGTATATGAAAGGGGCACAATTTCTGGCAAAATGGTATATAAAAGGGTAAGGGGTAAGAGCTCGGGGCGGAGCCTCCCCGTACAAAACTTTTTTGAGTACCCCCCCCCCCCCTCCCTCGGGCACTGTACGCTAATCTTTTCAATGTTATTGCGGCTGACGTAAATTAAAACAGTGCAGGGAAATGTACGGAAGGAGAAGCGAAGATAAACAACCGTAAGTAGGTGATTTAATTATTGACTCTATGAATCAAATTATTGCTAACTCACAAAAATAAAACCGATGAAAAAACTAACCTTCTTTTTATCTCCATTGCGATGCTTTTTGCCTTTATTTTTTCTTTTATTCTAATGCAAATGAAGTTAATATAAGTCAACAAGGAAACAATAAAGCAAAAAGCAAGCCATGAACTGGCATTTTATAAAATAAATTACAGTGTATAATACAGTAACAAAGTCACTCTATGATTGATGCCAAACTCAGACCCTCAAAACAGGACGACCTCCAGGACCAGTCACTGTCTTAAATATAATCTAGCGCGCGCTCGATACAACAGAGAAACAGATGGGGAAAGACCTTCCAGGTAACTAGAAACAAGATTATGGCACAGTATCCCCGTTAAATTACGCAAATTAGAGCACACTTCTTTTAGTTACCCTGAAAAATATTTTTTAGATAAATTGTTTTTAGATATATTAAATATATTTAATTTTGTAAATTTATAGGATGAAGGCCACATTTTATCAGTTTTATATCTGTCACTTACTACCCTCTATAAATAAAGTTGCTACTACTATCACTGCCACTACCACTACCGCTACGCTACCGTTTCTACTACTGCTGTTGCTGCTACTGCTACTGCTACTGCCACTGCTACTGCTACTGCTACTGCTACTCCTACTTCTGCTGCTGCTGTCTGCTACTGCTACTGCTACTGCTACTGCTACTGCTACTGCTACTGCTACTGCTACTGCTACTGCTACTGCTACTGCTACTGCTACTGCTACTGCTACTGCTACTGCTACTGCTACTGCTACTGCTACTGCTACGGCTACTGCTGCTACTACAATTACTGCTACTGCTACAGTTACTGCTACTGCCAATGAACTGCTAGGGCCACTGCTGCTGCTGCTGTATTGCTACTTCTACTTCTACTGCTGCTACTATGTTGGTATGGCCGACGCCGCTGAAGAGTAGGAAAAGTTTTTGACTAAGTTGTATTGCTGTTAACTGGGTAGGGTGCTGCAAGTGACCTTCTTTAACCAAAAGCGCTACAGAAAAAAGGGCTACCCATGCTACATTCTAACTGATTTAGCCATTAATTTTTCGCTAAATATAAAATCATTTCAGTACCATTCAATAAACAGTTTAACTCTACAAATAACTGAAGATACCTTTTTTTGGACCCCTCTTTTTGTAAAAGCTCCGTGATACGCGCCCTGATGATGATAGAAAAGGAAGGACATGAATTTTGTTAAATAGAAGATAATACATAGTATCGCGGAGATATGAAATTTATCTTCGAGTGTTCTTACTAAACAGGATAACTGAGGTACCTCTTCTTCTCGAGATTCCTCTTTTCCAATAATAAAAAGTTCCGGACGTATAACTCTCTCCCGCATGGTTTAGCTGGACCTTTTGGAACGCAATATGTTTGTAATTACGTTGAATGTACTATTTGCGACCCTCCATGGGAAAACAGGGAAAAAGGTGAACGCACGCGCACGGCACGTAAAAGTAAAAGTAAAAGTAAAGCAACTTTATTTATACACGGTTTGTGTTTAAAGCTAGAAGCTTGTGGGGCCGTGTATATGAAACAAATACTGAACAAATATAATATATTAAATAAACATAACATGGTTAAAAATCCCAACTGGCAGGAGGCAGACCAGTTGGCTATTTACAAGCATGACCGAGGATTTGAACTCGGGACGACCGACAGCAAATCCAGGTAGTGGTCAGAACGGGACTTGAACCCGGGACCTCCAGATTTCAAGTCCGGCGCTCTAACCACTCGGCCACGCTGCCTCCTTTTGCACGTTTAAACAAAAGATGTGTGTACTGTCTCAACACGGTAGCTCCGTTTTCCTCATTAGTAGCAAAGCTATCGTTTTTCTTTCACGCTAAAAACAAAGCAGCGTGTTAAGACACGGTCATCGTGTTTCGGTGACACGGTCATCGTGACACGGTCACCGTGTTAATGTGTGCAAAATGTTAACACCATAACCGTGTCAACAAACCCTAACTTCCCCAGGGGGGGGGGGGGGGGGGAATGATCGAGCAATTTCATTACTATTGTTTGTACTTACCAGGGAAGCTTAGTTATTTCCAATTCCATACGAGCAAGCTCGGATATTCTGATATTTTACCCATATCATATCATATCATATCATATCTTATTATATAAACATCAGTAAAATACCAGGAAATCTTTCGCGCGAAAAAATCATATCTTCACACGTGAAAATAACATGTTATTTTCACACGTGAAGATATCGATTTCGAAACATTTTCTCACAAGTTTGCCCTGTTTCAATGCTGAATGAGCCAAAGTAAATCGATATTAAGTCGAAACATCTTCGGACCTTGCTCAGCAATCTTCGGCAATCTTCGGAAATTTTCGGAAAACTTCGGAAAATGTTCGGAAACATTCGTGCGACCTTCGGACAACATTTTACAAATCTTCGGAAATCTGCGGAAAATGGTCGGCAATCTTCGCAAATCGTAGGTTTATACATGTATAATAAACAGAATATTACATGGTTGCTTGGAGATATGAAATTTATCTTCGAGTGTTCAAATCGATATCCCACTCGTTCTCTGCGCTCACTCGTGAGATATCGATTTGAACACTCGAAGATAAATTTCATATCTCCGCGCAACCATGTAATATCCTCTATATATCATATCATATGATATCATATCATATGATATGATATGATATCATATCATATCATATCATATCATATCATATCATATTAAAAAAAAAGGAGTATTGAAATACAAAACAAGCATATATCACTACGAAAAAATATTAGGATACAAACAAACAAACAATTATCAAAAAGGAAATTAAGAACAGTTTACTAATATCTTTAGTGTAATTTCGACTGATGTAAATTAAACAGTGCTGGAAAAATAAAAAGCGGAGTAATGAAGATAAACAATTACAATAAGAAGGTAATTTAATTATCGACTCTGTAAATCAAATTATTACTCACTAACAAAATTAAAAACCGGTAAAGAAACTAACCTTCTTTTTTCCTTCCTCGTCTAGCTCTCTGCCTTTATTCTAATGCAAGTGAAATAAGAATAAGTCACCAAGGAAACAATAAAGCAAAAAAAAGCCAACTGACCAGCTTGCTCAGCAACTTAGTAGTCGGTCGGACGGTCGGTCGGTGGGTCGGTCGGTGGGTCGGTCGGTGGGTCGGTCGGTGGGTCGGTCGGTTGGCGGTCGGTCGGTCGGTCGGTCGGTCGGTCGGTCGGTCGGTCGGTCGGTCGGTCGGTCGGTGCGTCGGTCGGTGGGTCGGTCGGTCGGTCGGTCGGTCGGTCGGTCGGTCGGCCGGTCAGTCAGTCAGTCGGGCGGTCGGTCGGTCGGTCGGTCGGTCGATCGGTCAGTCAGTCAGCCAGTCAGTCAGTCAGTCAGTCAGATAAACCCATCTTACTGGCATTTAAAAAGGCGAAAACATATGAAAAAATTAGGTTTTTACTCGCGGGTTTTTACGGGTTAACCCTACACGTAAGCTCTTTTAACTGATGGCACTATAGAAAAAATCACTTACTAAATTTTTTCCTGAGTGATTTAGCCACTTCTTCTTCGGACATAAAATGATATTACTGGACAGAATAATTTTTACAAAGAACTGAGGCACCTTTCTCGATATTCCTCTTTACAGAAAGCTGCAGATCTGTATAAACTCCCTCCCGAGTGGAGTGGTTGAGTAGGATTAAATAGCTTGTTTAAATACAAAAAGATATTTAAGTAAAAAGTAATATCCAACTCCAGCTACAGCAGAACAGAATGATACCCAAGGATTTGGCGTATCTAAGTATCTTCAAACGAAACGATCCTAAAATGCTGAAGATAAAAATTTACCTTCCATCAGAATTTCTTGCTAAATTTTAACTTTAAAATCTTATTTAAATCCAAGCGATATGGCTTTTGACATGTGTTACCATTTTTTGAAAACAATTTTACACACGAGACGTAGACTCTTTTACCTTACCCGAAATATATCCTTTGCAATATTGTCGATTGTAAAAAAATGCATTTAATATTCTATATACTATTTCTTCAAAGAGGAAGGTTTAGATGAAAACCAGGAGCACCGTAGCTATAACACATACGAATTTCGGAAGTATTGGCCAATCAGTTTTGTATTTTATAATGTTTTGAGAAACTTACAATGCACGAAATTTCCAAAATTCTAGCAAAATAAAAAATCAGCAACAATTTTTTCTCGTCTTTCAAATTACTCCAGCATTGTGACAACTTATTTCGTACAGCATAAGTTATTATTGCGGAATGAAAAAATAATATAAATGCAATATTTATAGCTTATGACTTACCTTATTGCTCAAGTCGGAGAGCCCTTTCCTGCGAAGTTTAAGTCCCGTTGTTAATAAGTGATCATGTGCACAATTATAACACTTTTTGTAATAACAAGTATAAGTAATGGTCATGGACTAATTCAAAAATGACTCACGACATCTCTGCACCGCTGTTAACGGGCATCCAAGACCTACGATTTTCTTTTTAGTTTCTTCCAAAACAGAAAAAATAAAATAAAATAAAACTGCCAGTAATTAGGAAGTCTAAACGGTGACCGAGTCTGCCTAATCGAGGTCTAATTTACAGTAAATATGGGAGCGATTTCCAGGAATTTGTTAAGTAATCGCTTTATAGAGGGAGACCGCTATAGGGCCTGTTTATATGGAGGAGAGTTGTCCCTGGTAGGAGGGTTACCCTCCATACCGAGCCACCCCGGGCGAGAGAGCTTTTCATACGTTTCTTTATAAATAGCTGCCAACCGTTTACATGAGAAATTGCAGAGTTGGCTCGGGGGGTAGGGTGGCCCTGGGTGGAGGGTCACTCGCTTTGAAGGTAGGGTGACCCTGGGGAGCGAGCCAACTTTTTCTCCATATAAACAGTTTGGTTATTTTTGCCTCGCTTACCAGGGACAAGCTGACACATACGGAACATGCGCAATCGCTAAAATCCGCAAAAACAAAATTGCAGATAAATTGAAATCGAAGTCGGCGGTAAATTAGTCCAAAAAATGGTCTTGGACGACAATTCAGCGTTCCTGATTTTAGAAAAAGCAGCCATAATAGATGTTTCAAACAACTCTCGCCAGTCTTTTGAACCGAGAAGGCCAAGTTTTGGCTCGGTCAACAGGGACAACTTTCTCATCTAAACGCTTGGCAAAAGATGGCTCGGTATGGAGGGTAACCCTCCTACCAGGGACAACTCTCCTCCATATAAACAGGCCCTTACAGAGATTTGACTGTATTTACTTTTTGTTTTAATTTATTTCATCCCATTCATCATGCAGGATTACGACTTCCATTCATAACTTTCAATTGTTTTTACTTCTCTTTTTGTTCATTCTATATTTGGTTCATTTGCACTTTTCATGTCACGTTTGAAAAGGGTTGGACAAAAAGTCGACAATCAAGCTTACGGAAATACATTTAAATATTTCAAATAATTGGTAATACCTACCATAGATCTCTCGGCTGTTCTACTGTTCTTTTACCTACCCTCTTGGAAAACAATAATCAGATCAATTAAAATACATATTTATTATTTGGTTCATATTAAATTTTATGGTAAAAACCGTTGACTGCCTATATTTGCTATAAGGCAAAAGTTGAATCTGGAAACAAGAATCATTTTCAAACCAGCTTTTCGTCAGTATTCACAAGGGCTCGAGTGGTGTGAAAGTTTCGAACATTGAAGCAAAATTATCGTTAATACTAAACAAACAAGAAAATAACTAATATTCTTGTCCTTCACAAAAAAATTCATTTCTACCTCGTTTAGAAAATGGCGAGTACAATTAATGGTATATAGGTACGAGTAATTAATTAAGGTCCTAAAATTGCACAAGCCTTAAGGTTGACTTTGCACCAACTTAGGAAATCATCAAACAACTTCGTATGAACTTCAGAAGAAAGAGTAATAGGTATTCATAAGGAGTACAATTTGGAATTGGTTTTACTGTTTTTGTTCAGTCAAGGGGGAATAATTATGATCAGGTTACTTTAAAACTTGTACAGAAAGCAGTTAAAGTTGTACATACCCCAACTACTCGATCGTATCGTCCCGGGACACGTGTTTGATATTTGAAAGGCGTATTCACCTGTTGATGTATTGAATCTACACCTTATTTGAAAGCGCTAAGCTATGTTGTCATATTAATTTTAGATACAATCTAAAGTTTAACACGATTGTTCGTCTGGACAAGCAGCTGAAATGACTGAAAATCCCCCTTTGCAGTGAGAACCCAAAAACAAAAAAGCAGTTTGGCCATAGGCCGTGGTGTTCACAAGTTGCCTAATTCCCATAAAACATTATTCGTACTTCTTAGCCCTTGGACGTACAAGCTAATTCATACCCCCACAGTGGTACAAGGAATTGGGGTTTTCCTTCTTTCAAGGCAAAGCAAAATTAATTTACATTAAGTAGAATGTCCTGAGCTTGCTTTAAAAGATGACACAAATTCTGTTGGTTATGATCACTATTTTCTTAGAAAGTCAGAAAATAACAGGAATTGATATAAAACCAAGCCAAAACTCTAATGAAATGTAAAAATACATGACTTTTCAGTGCAATTTTGCTTAAGAAAGGTTTTTAAAGGTTGCAACATTTGGCCAAACCTGTGTGTAATTATGTGGTTGGCATTGCAATTTAAAAAAAATCATGATCACATAGTTGACAATTCAAAATTTGCACGAGGAATAAATAAATAGCTAATGAAAGTTTCATCATCATAGCGCAAATCCCCTTGTCAAAATTGTCAAAAAAGACCTTGACGGGCCACTCTCTCCCTCGTTGCCCCCTTCCCCCCTTGTACGTCCGAGGGTTTAATACTTCGAATAGTAAACAAAAAGAAAACTATTAAGCAACCCGCCAGCCCGTTAACTTACCATCCGCAAGTCAACCACTATGCCGGGGGGGGGGGGGGATCAGTGGGAGGTGAAATTGATTTCATTGATCAGTTGGGGACCGGGCGTGCGGTCAGTATACACACCCGTTACCAGAAACCCTTTACTTGCTACTGAAACCTCAACTATTCTTTTTATAAAGTCAGCTGGTCAACCAGGGAGGGGGAAAGGCCACCTTTACAGATGAGTAGGAAGCGATGTGGGGAAAGCCACAACGATATATACCGTATGGCCGAGGGCCTTATTTACACATCTCCGGAAAAGATTTGCAAGATTTTGCAGCAGTTAGAGAGGGTTTCACACAATATAAAATTTTGGAGAGAGACTGTTGATTGCCCATGCTTCTGATCATGAGGATTGAAGGGCGACCAAACATAGTTAATATATTGCAAGCTAAGAAGGTGTATCCCGCAAGACAAAAACCTCGACATAAACCTTAAACCATTTTGAAATAATGACACGACTGAAATATTCGTCCAATAAATCCATAATCGGATTCAGTCATTTCTTCTCTAAACATAAATCATCTTACTGGCGTTTTAAGAACAGTTAAATTTTTAAAAAGGAGCTGACGTACCTCCCTTGAGATTTCTCGTTTTCTAACAGCTGCATCATAACTCCCCGAAGAAAGGCCGCCTTGAAGATGGAATAATGGTGGTATCTAAAAGGAGAGGAAATTAATTTTATTTTACATTAATTCAATTTAATTAATTAAATTAATCGACAAGGTCAATGCAAATCTCAATTAATGAAAGAAACATCAAAACCTTAGCAATAGCAGAATCGCATTTCACTGAGGACTTCGGACTGGGTTTAAGCAAATTGATTTCATTTAAAAAATGACATAACATCACTGTATGTTCAGTCTTTGGCTAATTTTGGCGTACCTTAAGCTTCAGCGATCCTGGAAATTCCCTGCGAAATTTGAAACCCAACAAAATAAGCCAGTATGCAAATGATATAAATACAATTTTACATATTTTCATAGCAGTTGTTTTGTCAATTATGTTATTGTCTACTATAATAACAACTGAATTTTTAAATGGGATTGGTATCCTGCGAAACAATAGAGGCAAATTATGATACTTTTTCCATTATGCCCAATCAGTTAAAAGCTAATAATTGCGTCAAATCATCTAGCCTACATTAGTATGCTGGATGTTTTGACACAATAATGAAGTTCTTACTATATGTACTGCATAAATTAACGACGTTGCATATAAGTACCGCTAATCATGAATAAATTGACATTATTCAAGTGCAGCTGTTTTTTTGTAGAATATTTCTGGGGAGTCTGTTGTGTGTTGTGGGTGTTCATTCTGCTTGAGGGTATTATGGCTGGACCAACCTTTCCCACTATCCGACTCTTGACGCGTCGCCGAACTTTTTCCCTAATCTTAATCAGTTAATGCGATGTGATGATTGTTGCAGTGAAATAGGAAACTTTTGAATGAGTGTGTTGTAGGCTGGAGCGCAATATCGTACGTAACGAGAGCTTCACTCTTGACACAATCAGGTTGACAATCACCGTATTCTGCCTGGGGGCAGGAGATGAGAGGAGTACGGTAAGGGGCGAGCTTACTTAAAACTGAAGTTCCTTTAAGTAACTAAAGTTTTGTTTAAAAGCGTTACCATAAAATTCCAGTTATAAGCCCTCCCGTTTATAACGCCCCCCCCCCCCCTCCACGGTTTTAGGCCCATCTATCTGGAAACAAAAAATACATCCGATTATAAGCCCTCCCGGATATCAGCCCCCTCTGCCAGATAACAGTACTGAACATGGATAAATGTTGCTTTATTATGCGTTTTTAACTTAAAAACGTATTTCGATCAGTACTCCATGGCTCGTTTCGAAACGTTTTTTTTATTCCGCATATAAGCCCTCCCGGATATAAGCCCCTCCGCTTATAAGCCCACCCAGAACCCCTTACGAAGTTGTATAAGCCCAGGGCTTATAACAGGAATTTTACGGTATTCAATGAACAATGACTAGTAAACTTCGTGACTTTTCTTTGCTATCTGCATTTCATGTTACCTAGGTCATAGAACTGGAATCACTGATCTCGTTATGACTTTGTTTAATTTAATTTTTGTTACTACCACCCTATTGTAGAGTAATAAAAACAAACTATCAAAGCACAGGTGTTGTAAAAACGTGACTAGTCCCATTAAATCATAGCCCCATGTCCTTGTTAATACGTACCTTTTTGTTTGATCCACTGCTTTTCCAATTTCCCTCTTGCTCTTGGAAAGCAATAATTAGTTAATTAATTAATTAATTAATTAATGGATTTATTAATTAATATAGAATTATAAATGTGAGGCGAGGCACAAAAACTATTGGGAGTTTGCTACCAATAGAGGGAAAAAGAGTTTTTTTTGGAATCCCTTCTTGCTGTGTGGTCTTTTGTAAAGTTACTTTTAAGTAAATTAAGAGGTACGAGGACGGTTGCAACATACAGGTTTGTCGCGGAGGTGAAATTTCTTTGATCGACTTAGTGAAGAAAATCAAAAGGACTGGGTCCAAGTTATCGGGAGATTCTAGAATTCGAAGATTCGAGAGATCTCGGCTGGATTCGATATTGTTTCGGGTTTGGTTATAACGCAAACCGTTAGATACACATATCAAAAGACTGCATTTATTATGCTCAATAGTTAATTGTTTTCGTTAAACTTGATTGATAGTTAAATGGTTAATACAATGTAGACAACTGATAAGCACCCACGAAAGATATGAAACTACCTGGATGAGTTATCCCAGGTTGTGGCTAAAAAGCTTATTAAATACGTAGGTGTTATTAGGCAAGAGCAAACCGTAGTTTTAAACTCCAAGAAATGTGAAACCACTCACTAGCTACAGCGGAATCAGAAATCCAAACGCTTAGCGCATTCCACTCAAATGCAGCTGGCACCTGATTTTCACGCTGAATTCGCCGCTTTAGAAACGGCAAAGATTGCTTCGGCGACGAACTGTTTTCCATGAAAGCAGTAATTTCGCTACAATAATTCGACTACTCCATGGATTTAAATAATAGCCACAATTACAAGTTCTCAGCGTCTCAATATAAAGGCGACCATTAACAATTATTTCTTGCTTTAAAGCGGCATGTTTCACGAGAATTAAACTATAGCAAGTATATAAAACTACGTCTACGTCTACGAGTTCAGAAGCTATTTTCTGATTGCTCTCCTACCACGAAATCAGTTGTAACGAGAATCTCCGAGAATCTCATACACATTTAGGCAGCATTTTTCTTAAACCGTTGTGAGATAATTCTTGATTGCAACACGTCACTGGATGGGGACGGGCTTCACTTTTGCTTGACTTGTACTGTACATTTTGTCGTTTTTTTTGCGGGTAAGATGGTTATAAGCAGTTGCTTGCTAGTAGCCCTCTGCACAGTTTGACTAACTATTTTCCAAAAAAATCATGCTTTTTGCATACGTTCAAGTTTAAGGCTTTTTGACGATAAAGAAACTAAGCACTTACGTTTTTCATTTGGGATGATGCCGAGTGAAAGACCAGGAGAAGAAAAAGGGTTGCCAAGACAAGCCGAACTACTCCGTGAAACATGATGTTCTAGGTGCAATCAAAGCGCTGTGTTATTTGATATAACGTGCACTGAGAGAAAGTTTAAGTTATAATCAGTTTTTAATAGTTGCCTAGGGCGAAAAGAAAAACAAATCAGCTCTCCTTGTGAGAAAATTTAATTGAAACAAAAATCCAATTATTTGTATGCGGGAGAGGAAAAGTTAGTGTCCTGCCGAAGATTTTAATAAATCTCTCTTTTAAACCATGCGTTTGAAAAACCTATTACAAACCTATTAATGCAATTACCTTGACCTATTACCTTTCAAACTGGTGTGCAATTAATTAATTATTATTATTTTTTTTAAAGAAAACTTTAAAGTGTGCTTGAAAGGCCCGATCACTCTGTGGGATGTAAAGTCTCTGTTTCGTTTAAAATAGATGTCCTAGTGAATGAAAACCTCTCTTGTATGTTGTCAGTGTTTTTTTGTATTTTGTGACGATCAGGTTTTTCTCGCGGTTTGCTACTCCTGTGGCTAAAGTAAAATCAGCCGCGTAATTTAACCTGTTAACCATTTATTTCACTCCGAAGCTTAAAAATGCTACACTCCGTGACTATATCAGTAGAAATAGATGCATGTTTTTATTTTATTTATTTTAAAGTGATGTTGAAGATTTGGAGCTACATTAAGACAAATTTGATAAGACTTTTTTCGTAGCTTGCCTAGCACCTGTCGGCTCGACAAGTTATACTACCCGGCTTCATAGTTACCACAACAATGGACTAGATTTCTCATCTCCAAGCATCTCCATGCATTACTTTGTTTATTATATAAACAACACTAAATAAGAAAAAACATCGTGAAAGACACGAAGGAATGTACTACTTCTCCTAACGAAAACAAACGATGCCAATTAATAAAAATTCAGTAACCAAATGACTATCTGCATATTTAGATTTTCTTTGTGTTCTTTGTTTTGAAATATTTCGATATTCTTTGTTGGAAAATTTGTTTTTAGATTCAATTTTTTTTGCATTTCAAAACATTCCAAAAAAACAAAATGCTCTCCGCTTTAACTTGTGTTTTGATGCGTTTTGCGTGTTTTGAAACCCAACGAAACACTCGCACTAGCTTTTGAGAAAGCACTGTTGTCCCAAATTTCCCAGTTGTCCCAATTGTCCCAGTTGTCCCGGTTGTCCCAGTTATCCCAGTTGTCCCAATTATCCCAGTTGTCCCAATTGTCCCAATTGTCCCAGTTGTCCCAGATGTCTCAATTGTCCCAATCATCCTAATTGTCCCAATTGTCCCAGTTATCTCAGTTGTCCCAATAATCCCAGTTGTCTCAATTGTCCCAATTATCCCAGTTGTCCCAGATGTCCCAATTGTCCCAATCATCCTAATTGTGCCAATTGTCCCAGTTAACCCAGTTGACCCAATTGTCCCAATTTTCCCAATTGTCCTAATTGTCCCAATTATCCCAATTATCCCAATTGTCCCAGTTGTCCCAATTGTCCCAGTTACTCAATTGTCCCAATTTTCCCAATTGTCCTAATTGTCCCAATTGTCCCAATTATCCCAATTGTCCCAATTTTCCCAATTATCCCAGTTACTCAATTGTCCCAGTTGTCCCAGTTGTCCCGGTTTTCCCAATCGTCCCAATTGTCCCAGTTGTCCCAATTGTCCCAAATGTACTAATTGTCCCAATTGGCCCAATTGTCCCAGTTGTCCCAGCTGTCCCGGTTTTTCCAATTGTCCCAATTGTCCTAATTGTCCCAGTTGTCCCAATTGTCCCAGTTATCCCAAATTTCCCAGTTGTCCCAATTGTCCCAGTTGTCACAAATGTCCCAGTTGTCCCAATTATCCCAATTATCCCAGTTGTCCAAGCTTTCCCAATTCTCCCAGTTGTCCTAGTTGTCCCAGTTGTTCCAGTTGTCCCAATTGTCCCAGTTGTCCCAGTTGTCCCGGTTTTCCCAATTGTCCCAATTGTCCCAAATGTCCCAGTTGTCCTAATTGTCCCAATTGTCCTAATTGTCCCAATTGGCCCAATTGTCCCAGTTGTCCCAGTTGTCCCGGTTTTTCCAATTGTCCCAATTGTCCCAATTGTCCCAGTTATCCCAAATGTCCCAGTTTTCCCAATTGTCCCAGTTGTCCCAAATGTCCAAGTTGTCCCAATTATCCCAATTATCCCTGTTGTGCAAGCTTTCCCAATTGTCCCAATTGTCCCAGTTTTCCCAATTTTCCCAATTGTCCCAAATGTTCCAATTGTCCCAGTTTTCCAATTGTCCCAATTGTCCCAGTTGTCGCAGTTGTCCCAGTTATCCCAATTGTCCCAGTTGTCCCAATTGTCCCAATTGTCCCAATTATCCTAATTGTCCCAATTGTCCCAGTTGACCCAGTTGACAGAATTGTCCCAATTGTCCCAGTTGACCCAGTTGACAGAATTGTCCCAATTGTCCCAAATGTTCCAATTGTCCCAGTGTCCCAATTGTCCTAATTGTCCCAGTTGTCCCAGTTGTCCTAGTTGTCCCAGTTATCCCAATTGTCCCAGTTTTTTCAATTGTCTCAGTTGTCCGAATTGTCCGAATTGTCCCAGTTGTCCCAGTTGTCCCAATTGTCCCAGTTTTCTCCATCGTCCCAATTGTCCCAGTTGTCCCAATTGTCCCAAGTGTCCTAACAGTCCCGACTGATCTAACTGTCCTCGTTATCCCAAAAGAAAACTATTATTCGGTGTTCGTGATGTCAAGAAGTAAATATATAACAACCGTACCCATTGACGTGACTCGGGACTTGGAATATGGAGCATAATCCACAAGAACTTGGCGAGAATTTGCAAACTTCCACCGCTATTATTCATTTTGACTCTTTCCACCCATGGTCAGAGAAGCTCATCGACACTTTTAGTACACTAGCTACGTGGTAGTTTATAACGAACCAGGACCATTATTTAAAGTTTCCGCGGTTAACAATGAAATGTATTTTTTTCTAACTTTTGAAGTAATACAAAATCCTCTGGATGCTTCTCCTTTAAACCCACCATCATGGATCCGCCATTTTTATTTTCACTTTTTCCAAGAGGGCAGAAAATAATGCAAATTGATTTAAAATCAATCTAAAATGCTACTAGACTGTGAAAATATACTAATTCTACAATTTTGCTGAAGAAAAGGATTAAAACAAAGAACATGTCAAAATGTGATTGCCATGGACTCCATGGCAATATCAAAAATCATGGATACACAGCTGGCGTATTAAATTTCCGCGAGATTTAACTCCTGTTAAGATCCATGAAGAAACCTAGAGAGTTTTTATTCCTCTTGTATGTTCTGTATGGAAAACAAGTTCTTCGCCGGTTACAGTTTTAGTGTGTACCAGAAAGGAATGGAGAACAGGATACAATATCAAATTTCTTAGCTTCAAAATCCTCCTGGTGTCAACATTGGGTTTACCAAACACAGTCACTTGCAGTTATATAAGCGCTGGTTGAAAATAAGAACTTTTTGACAGAACGGCCGTATAACTATATTTGTCTCAGTTTCACTTTCTCATGTGATATATTTCATATAATACAAACAAACAAGCCACATTTTCAGTCATGCTTTATTTCTACACAAGACTACATTCAAAGCAGCAGAACATCCAGGCTATGTTCCTATGCTGCGCCCGTATGTGCTACTTAGTTTTCACATACTGATTGACTTAGTAACTTCCGACTTCTTTTCCCCTCAAGTCTCTCTTTGAACGAGCCTGACGAAAATGAATAAAAATAGTTAAAGGTTTTGTGAAGTTTAGTAATGATTTGATTAAACACTAATAATATTTATATAATAACCTGAATTCTGCGCGCATTATAATTGGTTCTTACTTGTGATCTATAGCAGTACAGACGCATAGATGACATCACGCGGTGGTGTGACTCGCGCGCGTGATCAGAGTTCATATAGTAAAATTAGAGTTATATTATATAAAACAAATAGATTCAATTTTTTTTTTCATTAAGATACCTTTATGGAGATTCCCCTTTTTCTATAAGCCGCTGACTTGTATTTGCCTAACCCATGGTACTCAGTGCCCTGCTCAAAAAAATAATTACATAGAACAACATTGAAAGAGTCTATTTAAGGTTTAGTTAACGAATTCTATTTTAACCAGCATTGCAACAAAGCCTCTGTCGAAGCTTGAATTTTAAACTTAGAAGCCGTCCATCATTCTGAAAATCTGTAATTATACGGCAATGAGAAATGTAGGACTACCGAAACTGTTATCAACTGTCACTTTGTAATTAATTTAGCCGCATCACAATAAAATGCAATTGATATAACATTATTTTATTCTAAGGGACGGATCATTATGTTTTTGGCGGGGGTGGGGGTGGAGGTGGGGATATGAAAAATATTGAAAAAAATTGTTCGCAGGGCCAAGAAAGACCAAATAAATTGTTTGCGAACACGATATGTAAACAAAACATAGGTGGAATATCGAAAAAATGTTTGCGAAGGTACATAAACTTACACAAAAAGTTTGCAGTGGAGGATTTTTCATACCCACCCTCCAAATAATGGTCCGTCCCTTAACTGAACTATGCGAACCAGGCCATTTGTAACAATTTAAACAGCAGACTGACACATAAAAAATACTCACCATGTTGGGTGGGCTTGGCATTCGCTTGTTGATTGGTGCAGGCTGTTAATAAATTAAAACAATTTGATTAATAGTCTTAAAAAAAGCTGTCATTTGAGGTGCTACAAGAATGTTTTTTTTTTTTTGTGGTAACTGGCTCTTTTAGCAAAGCCAGTAACTCTATGCCATCGGGTCTGTAAGTTATTAAGTTAGTAAGTCAGTGACTTTTTTTTATTTGTGTGCTCAACGGCAGAAAAAAGTGGACATTGAGTTCTTAAAGTCTTCGTTCGTGGAACAATGTCAAGGAGGAAACTCGCAAGACACAGCATGAAATTGAACCCAAACTTCGAACTTGAAATAAAGTTTTCAGGACTTGCACGCGCAGCTAAATGCAATAATTGCACTGGACACTTAGAAAAAGAAAAAAGAAAATGTTGAAAAAAAACTACACGGCAGGTAGTGGAGTCGAAGGCATCAGTTAGACCACCAGTTCACTTGAATTAAAGTCGTGTCAATTTTAAGTTAAAATTGTGTTTGCCATACATATACAAAGAGCTGTTAACAGTTTTAGATTAACCGAAATGATTGTTTGTAACGAAATCAATGTTTGTTACGTATTTTTTGTCCAGATCGCGAAAATAAAACACCGGTAAATTTTGGGCGCTTTCCATTTGACCAAAAATTCTGGTTTGAGTTTTTTGGAAAATTCCAGTGGCAAATGGAACTGCATTTTCCAACTTTTTCGGTTGACTGCACATAAGGCAAAACAAAATTTGCATATGATCGATCAGGTTGTGCGTCTAATATGGAAATTTTTACGGTGCATTAAAATAATGCACTGTGTCCGGTTTCCTGCACATATAACTCGATATTTTTGCAAATAAAAAGCATTCCGAACACTGAAAATAAACTCCATGAATGACATCGTGGCCACAAATACAGGGACCTTTAAAAAGGCGTACTACAAGCAGCGAAAACGTCGCCAACCCAAAAAATTTAATGAGCAAAACAATGGCGTAGCCTACATGGGTGTTATAAATATTTGTACATTTCTGTGCTGCCGGCTGCAAAACATCAACGAAAATCAACCGAGTTCACCTGAATTTTTTATTTGGAGTTTCAAGAATGCTTCCTTAACACATGTTACTGCTTTTAGCTGCACAAATCGCTAAATTTTCTGCCGAAGGAACTTAGGCTGAGTGTAAAATGGTACCTTTTTCCAAAATTCCCGGAAAAGATGACAACCTCGCAAGGTAGACCCAAATTTTCGAAAACAATTTCCGGGAACTTTCAGTTCCATTTGATTTTGCTTCTGGAATTTCCGGGGTTTTCAGATGAATGGTTCGCATTTCGGAAAGTCAACACTTTCCGAATTTTCTAGAAGCTTTCCCAAGAAATTTCTGTACCATTCGTTCTTGTTCCGAAATTTTTGGTCGAATGGAAAGCGCCCACTGTCTCGTCAAAATCGCGAATTTAAGTACCGTACCTACGAAATTAAGTAACAATAATCCAATAAACCTAAAGATACAACTCCTCTCTCATTATTGTCCTTCTTATTTACTGCAAACAGTAACCACATGTCCTCTTAGAGGGCTTTTATTTTAACTAGCAAATAGACACTGATCTTTCTGATGGATACCTTAAATGTCATTTGGCGGCGAAAAACTACGCACAGGGTGTTTTCTTTGTGAATTAAACTTGACAGTGGACAGTTAAAAAACGAAGACTACCAAAAATGTAAAAGGTCAATGAACAAACATGGAACTTGAATAAACGGTCTTGAACTATTTGGGGGTCTTTGGAGTATATACACTATAGTGTGTATGTCTCTTTTCAGATCTGTATGTCCCCTTCAGACATAAACGCTATTAAAGCTGTCGAAACAACTCTTACATAATAAGCATAATTAGCGATTTTATCTTTCAAAAACTAGTAACCAATAAATTTAGGTATTTCTTTGAATTTTTGAGATTTAATTAAGATGACTTACGTAAACATTATATACCTACAAAAGAATTGTTAGTTTATTAGATGCTTGATAACTGGACAAATAAATATGTCTGTATCCTTTGTCATTTCCACATAAGAGTATATTACATTTCTTGGTGATTTGTGCAGCACACAGCAAATAGTACGTGCGTTTTTATGGTGACCAGAAAATATTATGCCAAACTGGGCATTATCGGGTGAAAATTGTCCAGTAGGGTGCTGCAAGTGACTTATTTTAATTTGACTAATGACTCTGGCGAACTAGTTATATGGGCTTCCTTTAATTATATCCACCTCATAGGGAGGTGAAAAAAATATTCGTGACATGTTATTTCTCGATTTTGGTAAAGCGGCATCTCTCAACTCTAAAATATTTAAAATGTGTTTAAAATTTCTTTTCATAAATATTCGACTTTCCTTTATCGTGACACCAAATTTTCATGATATAATGTCGCGAAAATTCAGTTTAACATAATATAAAGCATTCAAAAACTTGTTGTTGGATCTGACCAGGGAGAGGGGGAGGGAAGAAAGTCGGCACTTTTCTTTGACGACACAGCGGTGGCGGGATACGGTGCAAGTCTATGTCAACTGTTTGTTGTTTTGATGTCCGGCAAACTTCAAAGGAGCAAACAAAATGCAAATAGCTATTGTGTTTTGTGCACGATCCAGACCAAAACATGCGAACTAAACAATAAACTTTGTCAAGCTATGCCCTTAGCAACCATTCGATAGCTTCTGCGCACACAATTTTGCCGGCAACGATATGCCGCATTTCAGAGTCCTGTCAGTAACAAAGAAAGTTTCTTCCCCCTCCCCTGGTTCTGACATACCTCACGCTTCACAGTTCCTGGGTTTTCCCTGCAAATTACAAATCCCAGAAAATATTAGATAGTGTGCAAAACACGTACACTAAGTACATTACCTAAATCTGGTTAGACGGTCTGGATGGGTGTGCTCTCAGACATTCACCTAACAGTTAAACCCCATCCAGACCCTCTGGTTAAAATTCGTATCGTCGACAAAAATAACGATTCCGGTTAGTGGTTCAATGCCACTATTTTCCGGATTAAAAGAAAGACGTTTTGACACTTACAGTCAAAATAGTCAGCGCATGCCGCCTAGTATTCCAGAATAGTTTTGATTAACGGCGAACGGATTGCATTATTTGTTTCAAAAATTCAAATTCAATTTGAATATTGGAAATCATCCAACCGTAAACGCGTGAACAAGTGAACCTGTCAAAAATTAACCAATAAAATTCGATAATTTTGACAGGTTCACGTGTTCACGTGTTTACGGTTGGATGATTTCCAATATTCAAATTGAATTTGAATGTTTGAAACGAATAATCCAATCCGTTCGCAGTGAATCAAAACTATTCTGGAATACTAGGCGGCACGCGCTGGCTATTTTGACTGTAACTCAGTCAGAATTAAAGCCCATAAATGCGTCACGGCGTATTACAGAAGCTCAGTGAAACTTTTAAAACGTACTTGCTTATAAGTTGGAATACGCTCCTGACATGGTCAAATTCACATTTATAAGAACCTATTTTGACTGGAGGAGACGGATGGGTCAGGGGCAAAGGTACTAGAGTGGGCCAGTGACAGAAGTCAACCAATAAATTAATTGGGAGAAATCTGTTACTGCTACTATTGTCACTTGACATGTTAAAAATAAAGATCACCAATCGCGTTTGTGAGGAAAAACCTACTGGCTTAAAACTGAAATAAAGGGTTTTTAATTGGTTATACTGTTGCCACGGAAACATGTGATGTCATACCAAAATTTTAGCTTTACTGATATGTGATTCTTAATATTGATCTATGAAACTATTACTATCATGCCACTATTAATACGTACCCTAGTGGTTGATCCACTGGTTTTCCAATTGCCCTCTTTCCGCCCTTGGAAAGTAGTAGTCGAAGCAGTAAATGAAAAAATGAAATATTTCCATTAAGTAAGTTATAGACACTTATGGTAAATGGCTCGGTCGGTGGATTTTTTGCTGGACTAGTATCGCTTCTGAAATTAACTTAACTAGTTAAGCCACTAATTAGATAATTAGTTAATACTTGTATGAACAGTAGTTGCTATACCTACCTTGTAGAGCTGGTCGTATCTGCCTGGCCGGCAGTTAGGACAACCGCGCGGAAACGCGTCAATACCCGGCAACTGAGATTAAAAGAAACAAAAAATTGTCCGGCAGTTGTTTTGCTGTTGAAAATGAAGCCGTGCTTCAAAAGCGAAAAGAAAATACAAGAAACGATACACCAATACACTTCACAAATCTGACGCAACGTCTGATGTAGCTGGACCTATCAGAGCACAATATGTTTCTACTTTCTAATTGAGTTGAATGTACGATAAAAAAAGATCATTATTGACAGGTACGAGTGAAGTTTTGAAGTTCCCTAACCGAATTAGCCAAAAAGCTCGTGCAAATTTGTGAACTGTTTTAAAACATCCCTCGTGTCTATTAAGGTCATTGCCCTGTATTGCATTGCGCATCCTAACTGCGCAGAATTTTACGCGTAATTAGCGCGCGCACATAAACAAAATGGCGGCTTTTTTCTATGCAGCTTAGTCCGCGAGAGAAGTAAATTGTCGCTTTCTCGTAAACGAGTTTGGTGACCTATCAATTTTTTTCTCATATTTTGGGTGTAGCGATCAAATTCGTTCTATAAAATGAAAACAGATCAATTCTTGTGTTTGAAAAATAAATTATCGCTAAAAACGTGTACTTTGCTAGTACTCGCAGAGGAATTTTAAAGGAATTATATGGAATATACAAAGTCTTCCCGCTCCTAAACGAACCTGGTGACCCCCCTTTTTTATTTCAAAATTTAAGTTCCCTTAAAGTAATAAACCAGTAGGCGAACTTTGGTTAAAAAACTATGTTCAGTTCTATTGCAGGGTAATGACCTTAACCACAAATTGTACTACAAGCTAGTTGTGTCATTTGCCATACAGAAACCGAACAATTCCTACATAATAGGGAATATTGTTATGAATGAGAAGCTGTTGGGCATTAACATAATTTTATACTAAAAAGACACTATTGCAAGGACTCGTGCGATGAAATAAAGGTATATGTAAACGCTAGCTATGTTTCAATCATGCCCAAGTTTAGAAGTTTTCTTTAAGCTGCTGTTTAACTTTTCTGTCTGTTCATGAACCAATTTCACCCTGTATGAGATGCTATTCCTTTGCGGATTAAATTAAATTAATTACTGCAAGTAATGAATGAAAAATGCTTTCCAGCAAACTCTTTGTGGATAACTTCCTCTAATATCTTTGATAAGTTTTAGCGGAATCGATGGTCAAAATTTAACTAAATAGACCTTTACAAGATAACACCCCCTCACGAAATTTGGCTAATGAATTTATTAATGAGCAAGGGTCTTGCGCGACCTTCATTGTTCCTGAATGGTACAGGAACAATGGCATGCTAGTTAATCCCAGCAAACATCAAGCCATGATAATGGGGAAAACTGACTATGTCTTTTCCTTTCCAGTGAAGAATTCAATTGATCTATTTGGAATGACTGTGGATAACGAACTCTGCTTTGATGAACATATATCCAATGTGTGTAAAAAGATAAATAATCAGCTTAATGTTATGATACGGTTCCGTAAGCTCTTTCCGGCAAGTACACTGCTACGCCTTTATAAAGCTTTTGTACTTCCGCACTTCTTTTACTGCGGGCCCGTATGGCATTTCTGTAGCGCTCGAAATCGTGACAAGCTAGAGACGCTAAATAAAAGAATACTTAGGGCTATCTTAGATGACAGAGACTCCAATTACGATGAACTTCTGCAGCAGATAGGTAGTGTAACCCTCAGTGACAGGCGGATTCACAGCATGCTCATCATTATATTTAAATGCCTGCATTTGCAAGAGTACCCGCAGTATTTAAAAGATCTTTTCACCCTGCGATCTGTAACTTACTGCCTAAGGGGAAGTGATATTCTTCATTTAAGGAAGCCGTCTTCTACAACATACGGACTAAAATCTTTTAGCTATTTTGCTGCAAAGACTTGGAACTCATTACCAGAAATTATAAAAACTGCGACATCACTAAATGACTTCATTACAGCAATCCGACAATGTACTTTTAGCTAAGACTTTTTATCATTGGAGAGGGGGTGAATAGAACAAACTTTGTAAATTTGTATTTTTATATAGTTTTAATGTGTAAGTAGTTAACGGATATAATAATATTGTTATTTCTATTTTACTTATTTTATTTTTATTTTTTAATATATATTTCACTTGTTTCTCGAAGAAACTAGCTTGTCTTAGCTATATTAAATTCGAGGATAAATAAAGTTTTATGTATGTATGTATGTACCTAATGTTAGCTTACTTTCAAAGCTTTGTTAATTGTTCATTTAAAGCAAATTTATATGTAATATAAATGCCAATTTACATGTAATATAAATTAAAGTTAATGTGACAACCATGAAAGGAGTTCAGAGAAGTCATAAGATCATTTTCAAATTTAGTTTCGATTTAGTTCTTTGTTCTTAAAGTAATTTTTTTCGCTGGCCCCTTTTTTTTTTTTTTTTTTTTTTCTTTTTTCCCCCCCCCCCCTTTTTTTTTTTTTTTTTTTTTTTTTATTTTTTTTTTTCCTTAATTTATTTATCATTAACATATCAGTTACGAAGTGCATACTTTTCTGATGCATGATTACTGATTTACATTTTATATACAGTCATATATCCTTTTAAAAAACTGAAATACCTTTCTTGAAATTTCCCTTTTTCCGAGAAGTGCGCTTTCGAAACTCCCCGACTTTACTGGTTGAGTCCTAGGGCGTCCCTAAAAAGAAAACAGATAAGCTCTTTTGCTTAATTGCATTGTAAAAACTATGTAGCTCCAATAAGGCACCAAGGAGAAAATGTGGCTAATGTCTTGTTTATTATGGTTCATTACGTCTACGAAACCACCCGACACATTCGCGCACGCTTGCGCGACCACTAAGCCACTGACAAGGCATCACATGTATTCAAACACTTGCCAGAATAATGCCTTACATTATGCTCGCGTAATTGTCGTAATACATTTTAGATCATGCTTCCACAACGTTCCAGCTTAAGATAAAAAAAAATCCTTTAACCATACAATGGGAACAGCCCGCTTTGAACCGCTACTTATTCCATAAAAATTTAAAACTTTCTAGGAATAGTCACACATTTCCACATATTCTTTAATTATAAAATTATTATAAAAAAATACTAAAGGTGACAGAAGATCTGTTAAAAATGTCTTGAATCTGAAACATTTTATTGTTTTTTAAAAAAGTTAATTTTAAGACTAAGTAACTCAACAATGTTGAATAACACAAAGATTCAACGAATTCAAAACTGCCAGGGACTCAATGTCACTTGGCTCCTGAGTTTTTAACTGACATTTCGGAGTTCTAGAAGCGTTCATGAAGCGTTTACAAATACATATGTTACGACCCATAAAAAATTGTAGAAGTAGTGCTTGATATTTGCTTTTCACCCTGGATGGAATGCTTTTCCATTGAGGATTACTAAAAAATGTTTTCCTGCAAATAATTGTGGCGTGACCTATTTCATACACAGCATGAACAAATAACTTTACTCTGGCGTAAATTCCTTTTTAATCAGCTTGACACTACCTTCTACATTTTTTAAAGCTGAATTTAATACTAGTTTTACATTCAAGTTTAAAGCTCAGTAAAGAGACTGCTTTACTCCAAGTTTAAGTCGCACATTTACGCATGATAGCGTAAATGTCGGTTTAACGACCTTTTTCAACGTTTAATTGATAGCTTAAAGTTGGACAACTAATTTAGTTTAATCAGAAACCCATAAGGGTTGAAACGTGTAACTCCCTATGATTCGCATTGTACAAAGCGTTTGTACATTCGTTTTCACTAAGTACCATATTTGGAAAATTACGAGAAACGTTTAATGACATTGCTGATCCTAGCAGTATGCAGGACGCTTGTCACATATCAACCTAGTAAAATGGCCCAGCTCACAACGAGTCTCTCGTAGCTCAGTTGGTTAGAGCGCCCAACCGGTATTCTGGGAGGCCATGGGTTCGATTCCCGTCGGGGACTCAGAATTTTTCTTTGTCCCATGCTCGTGTCATGTAGAACATCTTATCTTTAAAATTACTATATTTGGATTAAATTCACAGCGCGCGCAAGCTCGCGCTCGATGGCGTTATCTTGTTTTTGAACAAGCTTGGTTGAATAAAGTTAAATTTGGTTAATTCTCCTGTTTCATCTACATGAAGTACTCTGGAGAACTCCGCTTCAATGAATTAATGAAGTTCTTTAGTTTCTGTAAGAACTTTACGGCGTTTAGGTCGAAATTCAAGCAACTTATCGCAAAACCAAAAAATATTTTGCGTGTGTCATTACGTGTATAAAGCATTCGCGTACAAATTCTTTGTTTTTCCAAATATGGTACTTAGCAAAATGAATATTCAAACGCTTTGCGCGCGCGTTACACGTTTGAACCCTTATGGGTTTCTGGTTTAATTCAGATTTAAGCCAACTTTAATTTTTTGTAAATCCCTATTTTCATGCTGTGATAGAACGTACTTTAGGGAGGGGTGATAAGAACTTCTTTTAAACAGTGCTTAATTTGTTATTGATCATGACCTACCATATTGGGAAAGATCTTGTTCGCCTTGATAGGTCCTATACCTCCACTGCAAATTTAAAACCGGTATCAATTAGCTCATGTAAAGATATAGGCCCCTCGCGTGATCCATTTTGCTTTTAGTATCAGTATCAGTCCGAGTCTACAATAAAAATGGCATTTAACGACTTACGGTAGTTCTGTGCCACTGTTTAATATTTCTATCCGAAAATACAATTTACCAAAGGAAATATGCGCGATTTCATGAGAGGAAAATTCATATAGTCAACCTTATGTTCATAATAATGTCAATGGAAAAATGAAAATTCAGTCGCCCAGGTTATGAATTTCAGAAACTTGATTTTAAACAACGTTTTCATCTGCTTCTTTAAAATATTGTTTCATTTCAATAAATTTAGTCTGTTGAAACTATGACTCCCTTTCATAACTCGTCTGTCAATCGTTTTCAATTTCAATTTTGAACTCTCAATTTTGATCTTTCTTTTAATATAACAGTTAAGAAATTTGGGGAAAAAATAATAGCATAAAATGCAATTAAAAGTAGAATATAGGAATTATTGTGTGATTAATACATTGTATTTAAAATATAATCACGAGAAACATCTAGTAATACGTACCCTCGGACTTGCATGGGACTTTTAACTTCCCTCCTCTTGCAAATTAACAAATGCACAGTAAATATAGAAACATGACATATTTAAATGATACTTAAGACGACAAGGAGATCTTAGATATACTCAGATAGTTACTTATTTACAGCGCGACGTGCCTTACCGTGGCCACCCAACAAACTTTTTGCAAGTGTTTTATCGTTATATCACTATATGTTTGACGAGCACGCCACCTTGCAAAGTTGAATACAATCAAGTGGATACTTGTTATATCGTATTTATCAACAAAACACAGTGAAAACGTGAAATATTGCAAGATGACACTTGTAAAAAAGTTTGTTGGGTGGCCACGGTAAGGCGCGTGGCACTGTAACATAAGGAGTTAAATTTATGTTAGGTATTCGAGAAACTGTATCGTGTTGAATCGCAAGGGCTAATAAGGTCGAGACTTCAAAGCATTGGGCATTGAAACTAATTTCACGTCTATGTTTGAAGATATCTTATCCCCGCCGAAGTAATAGATTAAATTTCCCTGACATTTTCGAGATAGATAGATTCTTTATAAGTGATCTCATTGCAGCTGCTGGAGCGGTTGAATTACGAACTACTTTACAATGATAATAATAAAATACAAGATAAAATATTGGAAACTATTTATAATTTAATTTATGCCTCATGATATCAGTGTTTCTAAAATTATGTGTCTTACAAATCGGTAGTTCAAAATACTCCCGGCTTCGTGTGCAGTAAGTGGACTCGTTACGTGACGGCAGCAGTTCATGTAGCTTATGGCTTGGGTCCCCCATAATTTGATCAAATAAAGTTTCACTCAATGTCTGTCTCCTCTCGTACAGTGAAGTGATGCCTGCAGCTACTAGAGCCTGAGCATAGGATAGGTCAGGATATATTATCCACAGCGCGCGCCTTAAGTCTTTTCATGTCATGAAACAGGTACCGGTACTGCGGAGTAGTACTCTGTATTAGCCCTAACCAGAAACCCATAAGGGTTGAAACGGTAACTCCGTATGATTCGCATTGTACAAAGCGTTTGCACATTCGTTTACACTAAGTACCATATTTGGAAAATCACGAGAAACATTTAACCAATCAAAAATACTATATTTGGATTAAATTCACAGCGCGCGCTAGCTCGCGCTCGATGGCGTAATCTTGTTTTTGAACAAGCTTGGTTGAATAAAGTTAAATTTGGTTAAATTCTCTTGTTTCATCTTCTTAAAGTAGTCTGGAGAACTTCGCTTCAATACATTTGATGTATTTCTTTAGTTTCTGTAAGAAAATTACGGCGTTTAGGTCGAAATTCAAGCAACTTACCGCAAAACCAAAAATTATGTTGCGTATGTCATTACGTGTGTAAAGCATTCGCGTACAAATTATCCGTGTTTCCAAATATGGTACTAAGCAAAATGAATATTCAAACGCTGTGCGCGCGCGTTACACGTTTCAACCCTTATGGGTTTCTGCCCTAACTTAAAGGCACCAGCTATAGCTTATGACTCGTATTTTAAAACACAGCGAGACTAGTAACGCCTCATCCGCGCGGCATCCTAATCCGCGCAAAAATACTGTTATTTAATAATTTCTCCCAAGATATGTTGGTTTGTGATATAATCGCAAGTGTTAGCGAAGAAACGTAAAAGTGACAAATACTCTTGCTGAAAAATAGGAGCTTTCTAAGACTGAATGGCAATTCTTGCCTGCATATTTTCTTTAAATACCCCCAATAAGGTGCAATTCGTATACGTACCCTCCCATAAAGGCCATCGTACCGTCCAGGAACAGTAGTATCATTAGGTGGAGGGGGCGCTAAAATCTGTAAGCATAGGTTAAAGGTAACTGACCAATTAAAAGACTAAAGATCCATCAAAATTGCTTTACAAAACAATTGTTTGTGTTTGTTGCTAAAGCACCTCTCTCTTGAAAACCTTAGTTTTTATATTTTAAGCACCTACCAATATCCTCCTAGAACTAAAAACTGTTTAATTAATTAAATATTTTTTAATCTACGTTTTTCGGTTTTTCGGTTGAGAGATTTATTAACTAATTCACTGTACTACATCTCATCGCTACATTTGCTACAACCACTTAATTCTTGATGGATTTAAATAAGAACCAGGAATCAGTGCATCACCTTTCTCCGTTCAGCGTCCCAACCCACAGCCGACCATAAAAAATTTTGTTTGGCTTTTGCAAAATCATTTTTCTGATTGCTCTTGCAACAAGGTTTTAGCCAGTGGATTGCCAACTAACTCAATTTGGCTTGCAAGAAAACTTTATACCAGAGAAAGTTGACGTCAGTCTTGTCTTGAAATTGAGCCTGTCTTGAAATTCCCCTTTTGTTTGAAGCCGGACGCTGCTAAACTCCAGGGTTAATTCCGAAATCGTTTTTTTTTTTCTTGCTTAATTGTAACCTAAAAATTTGTAGTTGCAATTAATGTTATTGAACATGGTTTATTACAAAGAAATTACAAGATTTGGCTAACTCGACCTATTAAAAAATAGCACATTCAAAAATGCTTAGAGTCCAAATCATCTGTCCACACGCTGAATTATTGGATACAGCCTTGATGGAAGACAACTTTAAATATACTTTTGTTACGTGGATAAGTCATTTTAGTTTCTCCGAAAAAATGTAAAACTGTTATGATCCGGGTACGATTGGTTAAGTATAGTTGCCAGCTAGCTACAGTATTTGCACAGTTTGGCAAAAAGTATTTTGGGATAAAAGAAAGAAGAACCATGCTTTAATTTGCCTGCGAAAGTTAAGGCGTCAGTTTTAGGCTTTTGTTAATAAAGGAGCTGCTTTTTACTCTTACCTGTTGGGATGATGCCGGCTGAAACATCATGAAAAGAAAACATATTGCCAAGAAGAGCAAAACCTTTCCGTGAAACATGACTTCTTAGACGTGATCAAACTGATGTTCAATTTGATATGTCGTGAGACTGAGAAAAAAATTGAGTTTAAATCACTCAGGCACCTGAGGTGAAAAAAAACACAAAAAATTTCCTTGTGAGAAAATTTCATTGAAACCAAAAAAAATAATTAAATCATATGTTTGCGGGAGGGGACAAATGACTGTTTTGCCTTAGGTAACTGATTTTTAACTATGGTAAAGAAAAAGATATTAGCTTTAAAGCAAAAAACCTTGATATGAAATTATTATCATGAAAAGAAAAACACAGTGTGCCAATAAACACTTCTTATTACGTGGGGTATAAATTAAACACCTTGTTAAAGACAACGGGGCCACTCAACTCTTGGTTAGTTTCGCCTTTGGAAGAAGAAGGGAACAACTTTTTATTAAAAAATGTAACCGTTTCGCTGCAAAGCAAAATCTACCGAATTCTTTGACTACGACTAGTTGCTGTACAAAGGCATATATAAAAACTATATGTTTTATTATAATTATTTATTTTTTAAGTCAATCCTAAGATCTGAAGCTTCCTTAAGACACATCTAGCTACCGGTAGATGTTTTTTTTTTAAAGTATTGCTATCATCTGTCCGCTTGAATGTGAATAGATGCTGCATGCAAATTGAAAGGGCAAATTGAAAGTGGGTCGTTGTTGGAAATCAAAGGATTCAGTAGCCCCCTATATGGCAATTTTGCCTATAAAGTTATCACTTTAACTTTCGGCAGGGGATCGTTTATTAAATAGCTCTTCTAGATTTTTCTTGTGAAATAGAAAAAAATCTCTAAAAGAAGCTGTTGGGAGCGCATTAACATATTTATACTAAAGAGACACTTAAACAAGGGCTCAAAGGCGGAAATAATGGTATTGTACATGTAAGGACTAGGTCTGTTCTAATCCCAAGGTCAGGCACATCCCTCTGTGCTGGCGTTTAACTCTTCTTTCGGTATCATGAAGCAATTTCTGGATTTGCCGTTCCATCAATTCCCCAAGATGGGATGTTATTTCTTTGCTAGCCTGTTCCAGAGGCACGGTTAGTTACGGAATAGGGCGAAAAACGGAATAAATATGTGTTTATAGTGGTCATGCACTTAGCTTCATATCTCAACGAGATAGCTAGTTTACAGGCATGCCACTGAAACAGAGGAAGCAAATAATTTATAAATGAACATAACAAGGTTAAAAATCCCAACTGGCAGGAGGCAGACCAGTTGGCTATATACAAAGCGTGGTCGAGGATTTGAACTCGGGACAACCGAGAAACAAATCCAGCTAGTGGCAAGGGCAGGCCTCGAACCGGTGACCTCCGGATTACAACACCAGCGCCTTAATCCACTCGGCCACGCTTGCCTCCTTAAGCGTGAAGAACGGCGAATGGAAACTAAGGAAAGCGGTTGGTTTCCCCTCCACACCCTTCTCCTTTTTTTCATAAGTCGTTTCTCGTGCTGCCTCCCAACTGACAAAACATGAGACAAGCTATTCTTTGCAGACTTCTGATCCCCCCTGTCCCCCAACCTAGCGTTTATTTTAGGTTGCCATAGCAATTTGCCCTGCTTTTTTTTTCATGTAAAATCCTGAGTAGATAGAAATACTGTAAGAATGAGCTGTCGAGGAAAGCATTTTACCACTCAGTCTTGCCGATTTGCCCAATCTTTTAGATTCCCACTGGCAAACTACAATTCTTGTCAAACGTTAACACGATCGCCAACATATTGCACAGACAATCCATGTCCACGAAGGGTTCTACATTGAAAGGCCGGGTGGGGGACCTCTTAAAATGTTTGCACGATTAAGTTAAATCAAACTAACCGCATTTTTTCGTCTTTGGTTAAGCGTTCTAACTACTTTTGTGTACGTTTGTAGGTTTAGAAAACAAACTTATTATTTTCTGACACAATGCATGCGACATACACACATTTTATTTCTTACTGATACCGATCACATTTCGAAATCCTCCTGGTGTCGAAAATTGAGTAAGCGAACTCGGTTTTAAGGTTTAAGCTAACAAGTCAAAGCGCAGCCCACTGCAAGAACTTATTCCGGTTTCCGGAGCACAAAACGACTAGAAGTTTGATGGTCTCAGTGAAAGGTGACCTTTATTTTTATCGTGTGCTTACAATTTTTGTTAGCGCGTTGGAATCCAGAGCAAGCTTTAACCTGGATCACTGTATCGTGTTTTTGAGCGAGATAGGCAAGCTTGACAATAATGCTTGGGACTAACTTTCAATGGATAAGAATCAGAAATTCCTATTCCGCAGTGATGGTCAGCCTGTATGGTTACCACGCTTGCCTCGATGACATTTTTGGGGGTCGTATTTTTCACGCGATTTAAAGAAGGCCAGTAAACAAAGAACTAGATTTTTAGTCATGCTTTATTTCTACGCAAGATTATATTCTATAAAACAGATTATATACTGCATCTGTATTTAAAACGCGGTTTCCACATTACAGATTGTCAGTAATCATCGATGTCTCTGCGGTAACTCTCAACGACTTCTTTCTTTATATCTCCCTTGGAGTCATGCTGATGAAAATGAATAGAAAAAGGAAAGTTAAATGATTTGAATTTAATCCTCTGTAGTTCTGAAGAGTTGAAAGATGTTAAAAGATCTCATTTAAAACCAAGGATGAGAAATAGTCCCCAATTATAAAGTTTTTCAAAAATTCAAGGTATCTCTGAAACCACTCCGAGTAAGTTTTTTAACTTTGTAAAAAATTGTATCTTTTCATGCTGATAAAAAATCAGTAATAAAAACTGGGGGTCAGTGAACTCGTTTTTAATTTATAAGCGCTTAAAGCTTAAATAAACGCTTTTTTAACAGGTTATACTGTTGCTATGGTTACCTAGGAAGTCAGGTCAAGTAACCACGTTTTGGTTACCAATGATTGGGCATTTGTTTGATACCATTTTTGTATCAGTTACTAGTTAATATTTGTGGCACTGACCCATCGAACTATAAGAGCTGGAGAGTGCTGGAAACTGTTGTCAGCTTTCTAAGGTCGCTTTTAATCGTGATGAGAGCTTTTAACTTTTGCCTCTGCAAAGCTTAACTTAAATCTGCAAAAGTTTGTTTTTTTCTCGCCAAGATTTTTCGCGTTTTCTTAGAGCAAACAAGTCAACGTTGCTGTATTTTTGCAGCATAAGTACAAACGATGATGCTGGTCTAGATGGGACAATCTAGACTGCGGTCAATACCAATTTTAACCAATCAATTTCGTGAACTTGGTAGTTCTCTTTCGTTATTAGAATCGGCCATATAATAATAGCGCATAATAACGGATTGCATGGCATTTGAGAGACAGTTATATAATTTTCAACGAGCTGAAATACCTGTTTTAAACTTCCCCTTTTGTAGTAAGCCGCGTGCCCGTAACTTCCCGGGGTAACTCCGTTTTTGTTATCCCAGTACTGAAAAGAAATAAGCTAATTACTTAATAGCAAACTAAAAAATATGTAGTTGCAATTAAACATCAAGAATGAATTGTTGTTTAACGTGTGGTTTATTACGAAATTACAAAATTTGGCGAACTCAACCTAAAATAGCACATTGAAAAACGCGTAGAGTCCAAATCACCTGTCTCCACGCTGAATTGTCAGAGATCTGTGGGCTTTGATGGGAAAAGTTTTAAATGTACATTTGTTACGTAAATACATCCTTTTACTTTCTCAAAAAAATAAAAATTGTAGAGCTGTTTAAAAGACCCGAGTACGATTACTTAAGTACAGTTCCTAGCTAGATATATGTATTTGCACACTTTGGCAAGATGTATGTTTGGATGAAGGAAAAAGAGCAATGCTTTGTTTGCAAACGTTGAGGTTTAAGGCTTGGTTGATAAAGGAGCTGCCTTTATTTTACTTTTACCTGTTGGGATGATGCCGGCTGAAACATCAGGAAAAGAAATAATGTTGCCCAGGAAAGCAAAACCTTTCTGCGAAACATGTTATCTTCAACGTGATCAAACTGATTCCAAATTGTTATGTCCAAAAACTGTGAAATTTTGGTGTTTTAGTCAATTGCTACCTGAGGCGAATTTACAAAACAAAAAAGCTCTCCTTGTGAGGATAAATTGCATTTTAAAAACTATTTAAAAGATTTGCTTACGGAATAGAACAATGTATTATCGTACCTAAACTAAGCTAGACAAGTTAAGGTATATTTTTTATCTCATTGATTTTAGAGCGCAATAAAGAAAAAGATATTAGCCTTTAAGCTGAAAATATTGACATGAAATTATATCATGACAGAAATAACACAGTCTGCCTAAGAACACAAATCATTCTGTGGGGTATAAATTATACGTTTTGCTAAAATATGTACCTTGTTAAAGACAATGGGGTTCAATTTTCGGCTAGTTTCGCCTTTGAAAGAAGAAGGAACTGCTGTTCCATAATTTGTGTAAGATTCGGCCAGCGCAGGTTCTCTAGTATTGTTTCCGTGGCTATTTCAGGGAGGAAGGTAACGGGCAACTGAGTTGGATGATTTGCGCGAAAACCCGATTGATAAGGCGAGAGGAGAGAGTTTTCTGATAGTTAGCTAGGTAGCTATGTAGCTGATGGAAGAAAGCTTTCTCCAGAATTTTTCGACTGGATCGGTAAAATTGAAATAGGCCTGTAATTGTCCAGAGAGACCTAGCCACACATACACCTTTATTTCCGCATTCGAGTCCTTATGATAGTATCTTTTGAGAATATGTTAATGCCCAACAGCTTCTCTTTTTTATGACCGATTGTTTTTTTCTTTTTCACAAAAAAAAACTTATAGAAGAATTATCTAATAAACGATCCCCTGCATTACATTGACGTGATAACTATAAAGGCAAAACTGCCATAAAGGGTGCTTTAGTAGGGCTCTCTTTCTGTCTTTTTCTGTCTTAATATTTTTTTTTTTTAAAAAAAAAGGCCTGTCAAGCAACTAGTCCGTGTCAGAGGATTTGGTATATCTGGCTTTGTAGTGAAATGGTTAACTTTTTTATAGTAAGGAAATTTTTCGTTCTTCTTTCATAGGCGAAGCTAGCCGAAAATTGAACCCCATTTTCTTTAACAAGGTGTATTTTAGCACAACTTATAATTTATACCCCACAGAATGATAAGTGTTCGTAGGCATACTGTTTCTTTTGTCATGGTATAATTCCTATCAGCCTAAAAACCAAGTTTGTTTCTATTGTTGTTTAAAAACAATTGGATTAAAAATGCACCTTAGGCAGAATAGTAATTTGTGGCTTTTCGCAAACAAATAATTTAATTAATTTTTAAAATGCAATTTATTCTCACAAGGAGAGCAGTGTTTTGTTTTGTAAATGAGCCTCAGGCAGCAACTGATTAAAACTCAAAATTTTTCAGTTTTTTTACATAACAAATTGTATATCAGTTTGATCACGTCTAAGACATCATGTTTCGTGGAAAGGTTTTGCTTGTCTGGGCAACATGTTTTCTTTTCCTGATGTTTCAGCCGGCATCATCCCAACCGGTAAAACTAAAATAGAGCTCTTTTATCAACAAAAGTGTAACACTTCAACGTTTTGCGAAAAAGCATGGCTCAATTTTCTTTTATCCAAAAATACCTATTGCCAGACTGTGCAAACACATGTAGCTAACTAGCAACACTACCAATCGTACTCGGGTCTTTTAAACAGCTCTTCCTTTTCTTCAGAAAAAGTAAAAGGATGCATTTACGTAACAAATGTACATTTAAAACTGTTTTCCATCGAAGCTCTCAGGTCTCCGCCAATTCAGCGTGGCGACAGGTGATTTCAACTGTATATGTTTTTTTTAAAATGTGGTTCTTTTTTATGTTGAGTTTGCCAAATCTTGTAATTTCGTAAAGAACCACATGTTAAACCTCGTTTCCTTGTGTCGGTGGCTGGTGGTGAATATTTACCGTGCCGCGAAGTTGTTTTAATATATACTAAAACATTGAGATAATATAACCCAAAAAGGATTATTTTTAACTCATTTATTTCTGTCAACGATTACAGTTGTCGGACGCGAGTTTCTCGGAGGTGAAGAGCAAAGGATATCCCTTGTATAAGTAGCCGATCAGCGCGCGCCTACAACGCCATCCCATGTTTAAGTATATACTAATTGAAACTACATATATTTTTTTGCGATTGCTATTGGTTGTGTTTTCACTTGGCCGATTAACTAGCTGAACATTCTTTCTAGGTGTTTGCTTACAGACCGACATTAACTAGTTAAACGTGACAACTGTTTTTACTGTGAAAATTTAAGCCGCTAACTCAGAAGATTCAAATTACAAAAGCGCGCAACAGTCAGAAAATACGGGAGACGAAGCGTTTTTAATGACTTCTCGTGCAATATTTACGCATTGGAGAAGGACTCTCCTTTATAGGATGCAGTAAACGACTCAAAGTATGCGACGATATGCTGTTGATCCAGCAGCAAAACAACATTGAACAATCCTCGCCGAAAGCGCAAGACGCGGCGCCGTGAAATAGGAAAGGTCTTGACCTACGAACTGGAAAATGTAACGGAGCTAGTGGAATTGTAAATCGAAAGAAACGGGAACAATTTTTTGAGCTCATTTGCCGCTTAAAAAGTTTTGTTTTGCAAACTGAACCATGGGGAGAGCGTCTGGCAAATAATATTTGGCAGATCATTTGGCAGGCATCTGTCACTGCACGCAATGCGATTGGCTGCGGTATTTACCGGGACAAGTTAAACCATCTTGCGAGGTAGTATAACTCTGCATGAATTTCCTGTAGAAAAGGCGAGAAAATCCTCTGTTTTTCCTTGTGAAAACAGTTTGCATTTTTAACTCGCTTAACACTAGACAAAGTGTTTTCACTGTATTTCCGGACTTTTCCAAGTTTATCTAGCTAAAATTGTCCCAGTGAAAACACAACCATTAAGCAAAAGAGCTTATTTCTTTTCAGGACTCAGATTGGGGAATTACCCCGGGAAGTTACGGGGGCGCCGTAAAAAGGGGAATTTCAAGACAGGTATTTCAGCTCTTGAAAAATATATACACCTAATTGCAATAACGTTGTCATAGAAAAAAGAAAAACAGGTAAATAGGAATTAATTAGCGTAGTTTCACAACTGGTAGCATTAACAGAAACTTGAGTCCACTTTTTTATGCTGTAAGAAGATAAATTGATTTACTCGTATTTTGAGGCATTTTGAGGCCGTTTGTACAAATAAATTTCATGCGTGCGCTTAATTGCAATTAGGTGTTACTGTAAATACCAATCGGTTTTATGCGTTATTATTATATGGCCGTGTCTCACAAGGACTTGGAATTACCATCTTTAAGAAATTGATTGGCCAAACTGGATATTGACCACGGTCTGGATTTTCCCATCTAGAGCATCATCTGTTATACTTATGCTACAAAAATGAAGCAAATTTGACTTGTTTGTATTAAGAAACAGTAGATAGAAGAGGCAAATATATATATCTTGAGAAAAAAAGGAGAACGAGCAAATGTAGGCAAATCTAATTTAAGTTCAGTTCAGCCATGAAACAAAACGTCAGCTGCTGACGAAATTGTCAAGTTTAAAAGCACTCAACACGATTCAAAAGAACCTGAGAAGGCTGACACCAGATTTCTGCACTTTCAGGCTCTTATACTTTGATGGGGTAGTGCGAGAAATATTTCTCAGTTACGGCTACAAAAATGGCATCAAACAAATACCCAATCATTGATAAACAAATTGTTGTTCTTTTTTTACGTCACTGGCCACTATAGCAAGAGTATAACCTGAAAACACCCTTTCAACTTTAGCTGTAAGTGCTTATAACCCAAAATTGATGGCTGTGAGCCCCATTTGTTATTACTGAATAATAATCAGCATGTTAAGATACAATATTTTTTGAAGATACAACTCTTACCTACCGAACTACAGAGGATAAAATTCAAGTCTTTTAACTTCACTTTTTTTATTCGTTCCATCAGCATGACTCCAAGAAAGATATGAAGAAAGAAGTCGTTGAGAGTTACCGCAAAGACATAGATGATTACTGACAATCTGTTATGAGAAAACTGCGTTTTAAATACAGATGTAGCGTATATTCTGTTTCTGGAATAAATATAGTCGTGTGTAGAAAAAAACATGACTGAAAATCTAGTTCTTTGTTTAGCATAAACATCACGTAAAAATATGATCCTCAAAAATGCCATCGAAGCAAGTGTAGTTATCATACAGGCTAACCATAGCTGCATTTAACCCCCTGGCCTAAATAGTTCTTCGAGATTTTTCTTGTAAAAAAGAAAAATATATCATAAAAGAGAAGCTGTTGGGCATAAAAATATTCTCAAAAGATACTATCATAAAGTCTGAATTGAGTTTGAATTGACCTGGCCACACACCCACCTCTAAATTTCTTACAAATTGATAACCGAGGTGGCCTCCCCTACAAGCCTGGTAGTTACTTGGAGGCTTGCTCGCCTTACGGTGCCATAATTAGCACCACTGGCTAAACTGGCTAATAAATGATGATGTTGATGATGTCGATGATGATGATAATGATGATGATACTTGTTATTTCTGCTAGATGGGACGTTTTTTCTTTGCTAGCCTGTTCGAGGCGTTCGGTTAGTTGGGGAGCAGCACGAAAAAACGGGATTAGCGCGAAGAACGGCGAGTGGAAAAATAGGCGAGGGGTTTGGTTTCTGCCCCACTCCCATCCCTGTCGTCCGTGCTGAACTGGCTTTTTTTTTTTTGCAAATTACTGACCCCCCCTGACCTCCAACTTAGCTTTTATGTTAGGATTCCATAGCAAATTACATTGCGTGTTCTTATAATAATAATAATAATAATAATAATAATAATAATAATAATAATAATAATAATAATATTTTTTTATTAAAATAAACACTTTATTAACCAATTTCTAAAAGAATTACAATGATTTGACTATTCGAATAAGAACTTTATATATAAACATATTATTTACATAATAATAAAAACAGTGTCTTTAAAAATGTAGAAAAATAGTGAAAGCGACTTCGAGAGCAATAATAAAAGAAGAACTATATATTAAAAAAAAAATATTCGATCTAAATTGCAGTACGAGAATTCTCTACTTGAAAGTCCATATCATAAATGTCAATGTTCCTGTTTCTCTTTACAGTTCTTGATCCCCTTAGGCAGATTAAGGCGGATCGGAGGATCGCAAATGAGACTTTTGATCTGATCCAAGACACCGTTGTTGCGTAATCCTCCCCTTTCTTTGCGGCGATTAATTCTGCAAGCCTACTGTGATACCTCTTGCACTCCTCGCCCATTCCTCCGGTGGATGTAATAATAATAATAATAATAATAATAATAATAATAATAATAATAATAATAATAATAATAATAATAATAATAATAATCAACTTTATTTATAGAGGGTTAACACAAAACAGTAAAAAACTGACAAACCAGTGGCCCTCTAATAGAAAATACAATCAAGAACTTAAAATAATGCTAAAAATCTAACAATCTAAAATTACAAAACTTAGTTAAAAATACACTATAATATAAAAACTAGGTAAAAATTACTCTAAAATGACGAAATTGATATAAAAGAATTAACTAAAAAGTAAAATGATCTAAATGTTTGTATGTATCTTTAAAAAATGCAAACGTAGCCTTCTTAAAACTTACTAAACTAGGCTTGTTCCTTATGATGCTGGGTATAGTATTCCAGAGGCGTGTAGTCGATACTGTGAAAGACCTTCCGCCTTCTGACTCCCGTTTGAATCGGGGGCAGACAAGGTTTAGTAGTCCATGTCTGCTCGAGTCTTTGGAGATTGTTGCTGCTCAGTCTTGCAGATTCTCTCAATCTTCAAGATTCCCACTTGCGAACAAGGTTTCAACTAGAAAACCGACTCATATTCTGACACAACGCGACATGTATGTGTGTGCCATAATCATCAAAGAAGAGCCTTATTGCTGGCTTTGTTTGCAAACGTTGAGGTTTTAGACTTATTGACAATAAAGGAGTTGTTTTTTACTTTTACCGGTTGGGATGATGCCAGATGAAATTAACATCAGGAAAAGTAATAGTGCTGCCGAGACATACCAAACCTTTCCGCGAAACATGATGTGTTGGACGTGATCAAACTGCAGTCCCATTTTATATGATATGAAACTAAAAGAAATTTTGAGTTTTTGATCAGTTGCTGCCTTAGGTGAATTTACAAACCAAAAAGAGCTTTCCTTGTTAGGAAACATTTCATGTTAAAAAAATAATAATTAAAATATTTTTTGTGGAAAAGGGACAGATTACTATCCTGCCTAAGATATGTATTAATCTCTCACTGATTTTGATCCATAGTAAAGATAAATATATAAGCTTTTAAGCAGAAAAAATTGATATGAAGTCGTTATCATAACAAACGAAACACAGTGTGTGTATGAGCACTAATCACTCTTTGGGTCACAAGTTATACGTTGTGCTTAAATATACGCTGTGAAAGGCAATGGAGTCTAACTCTTGGCTAGTTTCGCCTTTGGAACAACAAGAAGAAATGACCCCTAAATTTTAAAAGTTGATCATTTCACTGCAAAGCTAGAGATATTACATTCGCCGACTATGAGCAGTTATATAATTTTTAATTGTTTTGATATGTTTCTAGAGATACGTAATAAATCTTCTCCTGTAGATTTTTTCGTATTCCTTTCACGTGTCCGCTTGAAATTGAATTGATACTGCACACAAGGTCAAATTGAAAGTGAATCCTTGTTGTAATCAAATGATTCAGAAGCCCCCTTAAGGTAGGGGGTCGTTTATTGAATAATTTGTGTAGAATTTTCTTGTGAAAAGGAAAAAAACTGTTGTGAAGGAAAAGCTGTTGGACATGACACATTTATACTAAAAAACACTATCACAAGGAGTGGAGCGAGGAAATACAGGCACTGTATGGAAGGCTAGGTCTTTTCCAAACCCCAGGGTTTAGACTCTTCTGTCTGTATCTGGCATTCGCTTTTTTCACGATCCCACAATACATCTTGTTAACCCGCCAAAATGTTTGCATAAGCATTGTTTTCAATTTCTCTTGGGACGATTGTACGTCATTGTAAATCCCAAGAGAAATTGAAAACAATGCTTATGCAAAAATTTTATTGTGTAATATATTATGGGAACGGTGAAAACAGGAACGGTGAAAACAGAGAATAAAACAATTGTGAGATCTGCTATACCTCCCCCCCCCCCCCCCCACCACCACGCTAACCACAAACCCAGTGTTCGCATTGCTTATTCTTATGAAAACTCCTGAGTGGATAGAAGTAATGTAAAAACAAAAATCACTTTGTCTGTGGCGATCGGTAGACTTAATTTCAGTAGAATGATTCATCCGATCTAGGATTTTTAAACACTAAATTTTCGGTGGCCTCTGTCCACCCTCATCAGAGTATTGAAAATGAGTTCGTTAAAATATTAGCACGCGCTTGGCATGTTTGAATACGCCATCCAATCTTTAATTTCTTAACAGTGTAAGTAAATGTAAGTAAACGCGCAGTGGTGAGAACGCTACTCAACAGAGCTACCAATTTACCATCGAATGAAATCCTCAGAAGCGCAAAGACGAAACGTGTGGCTAAAGACCTAGGGGCAAATGGGTACCCAGACAGGCTTTGGCAAAAGTGCCTTACAGTCAACTCTCGGCCTGAACGTACGCAAGAAAGACCTGTGAACTTTGCCAGTATACCGTACGTGTCAAGGAAAGATATGCTTTGACCTTTCTCATTCTGGCTTGCGCGCTCAATGGTAAACTGGATGTTTGGATCAATGGTGTTGAGGTGTTGATGGAAGATATCCACATCTGTTTTCTTTAGACATACATTTGAGTCGTCTACGTATCTTCTCCACCAACGAGGTGTTACAGGGGAGGTGGACAATGCTACTTCCTCTACGTGCATCATGACTAGGTCGGCAATAACAGCACTAACTGGAGAGCCCATAGCACAACCAAAGATTTGGTGATAGTGTACTCCTTCATAGGTAAAGTAACTATGGTTAAGCAGAAAGTCCAATAAGTTCACGACTTGTTCTTTTGTGAGATTGGTGGTTTGCTTCCACAAATTGGATTCTCTGAGGCCTTTGTCCACTACTTCCATCGCTAACTTAACCGGAATGGACGTGAAAAGGGAAATCACGTCAAAGGATACAAGTTCCTCGTCCTCATCGATTCTCTGGTTAAGGACGAACTCAGCAAAGGTCAGATGCAATGACTGCGCGTTTACTTACATTGGAGAAAGTAAGCGCTCTTGGAGCTCACGCGGAGCCGAACACGATCCCGGCCGCGCTTGTAATGGAGAGTCTGCAATTAAACAACACGCGGAATCAACCGAGCATGACATCCACCCAAGAAATGCCACGATCCTTGAACGAGGAATCTCAAGTTACACCAAGAGACTGTTCCTAGAGTCGTGGCACTCTACGGTGGATTCCAACGCGGTTAATGAAAGGAAACCCCTTCCGCGCGCTTACACTCCACTGTTAAGAAATTAAAGATTGGATGGCGTATTCAAACATGCCAAGCGCGTGCTAATATTTTAACGAACTCATTTTCAATACTCTGATGAAGGTGGACAGAGGCCACCGAAAATTTAGTGTTTAAAAATCCTAGATCGGATGAATCATTCTACTGATAAAAACAAAATGTCGAGGACTACATTTTTCACTTAGTCTTGCAGACTCGTTCAACTAGAAGAAAACAAACTAATATTAACCTGACACAACGCGACATGCATGCAAGTGCCATACTGACCCGTCATTTCTATTTCTAACTGATGGCGCTTTCCTTACTGACTGCGAGAACCTAGTCCGGTTTCCGGAGTATAAAGCGACTTAGGCCTAGTTCAGACATCGTGCTCCTGCCGTGCCGAACTAAATTGCAATTAGGTTCGACTGTAGCTCGGCAGAAGCACGACTCTGATTCAGACGTCGTGCCAGAGTCGTACCAAATTCAGGAGTACTGAATCTACGTAACAATTAGTCAGCGGTGATCAACAAAAATTGCGCCGTTTTCCAAATTGCAGCAAAAACTCAAAGAAAAGCAACAGAAAAAAAAACTTTTCCTTTTGCAAGTACGGCGAATGTTTGTTTGTTTGTCCGACTAGTTTCCGAAAATTTGCTTATTTCGGATTCAGACCCGCTAGCTTCTTCTTCGCCCTGCTCCCTGTCATTAGTGTCATTTACTTCGTTGAATGAAACATCCTCGACGTGCTTTTTAGCAGAAAAATATTCATTGTATTCCTTTGGCTGGCCGCCATGGTTTTTGCCATCTGACAAGAATAAAATTCAATTTGCATACTTTTAAGTACGCAACTGGTGACGATGTTAAAACATCGTCCCCAGGGTTTTCTCCGTTTTCAAAATGGCAGCTAAAAACGGAGAAGACCCTGGGAACGAGGTTGTGCGCATACTCCGTAATGGAGAATTATTCTCGGGTCTCCTCGTAACTCCTCGCGGGAACGTAATCCCGTCAAAATACATTAATATAATTTATGAATTTGGTTTGGTGCGGCAAAAGCACGACGTTTGAACTGCTGCCGTGCCAGAGTCGTGCGGCACGACATGCCGTGTCGAAATAAATTGCTTTGCCGAACTCAATTCAAAAGTTTGATTCAGACGCAGTGCTTCTGCCGTGCTTTTGTCGAACTTAATTCCTGAATTTAGTTCGGCACGGCAGGAGCACCATGTCTGAACTAGGCCTTAGAGTTTTGCTAGTCCTAGTCAAACATCACCTTTATTTTTAGCGTGTGCTTAAAAATTTTCGTTAGCGCATTGGAATCCAGAGCGAGTGTTATCCTGGGTTTCTGTGCTGCGTTCTTGATCGAGATACGTCGCTCTCACAGTTCCTCTATTAGGAAAGCTTGACAATTTTGCTCGGGGTTAACCCGCGATGGACTATCATCCTATTAATGTAGTCAAAAGCAGCTATGGTTAGCCTGTATGGTAAAGACGCTAGCCTCGATGGCAGTTCTTTCACGTGATTGTCATGTAAACCAAACAAAGAACAAGATTTTCAGTCATGCTTTATTTCTACACAAGACTATATTCTAGGAAACAAAATGCATATGTCGGTAGCGTTTCTATGCTGCATCTGTATTTCAAAGGAAGTTTTCGCATTACTGATTCAGGCATTATCAGTAATCACTGATGTCTTTGTGGTAACTCCCAATGACTTCTTTCTTCGTATCTCTCTTGGAGTCATGCTGATGAAATGAATAAAAAAGGTAAAGTTAAATTTAATTCCGACGCTTAAGTTAAGAACTGATTTGATTTAAACTGGTATTAGGAAACTGTATTTTTTATTTCCGCCCACTCAAATTCGCGTCAAAAATTTTTTGCTTGAAACTCTGACGATCGACTGAAAGACTTTACCGAGGCTAGAACTTAAACAGATTTAGTTTGATTCAAAATGATTTTCTGAACAGATATTTCTATACGCTATTTAGGTCAAAAGGTGGAATGATTTTGAGCTTTGGTCCGCTATAAGCAAGAGACTCGAATCATTAGATAGGGGCCATATCCTCAAGTTTGGAAGGTAATACCTGCCTATTTGTCGGAACTTTATTGGAAATCAATCAATCAATCAATCAATCAATCAATCAATCAATCTTTATTTCTTTATTCACACGGTAAAAAACATCAGTTAAGCTAAAAAAGAATATAAGAAAAGCATGACACTGTTTTACATGATTGCCGTGTGGAAATCCGATATGTCAGAGGTTCGATTTACGATTTCTCGTTTAAAGTGCCCAATGGAGCCAACATCCCTCAATTGCTGGGGCAAGTTGTTCCATAAAAGGGCCCCACTATAACTAAAACTTCGTTTAATGAAGGATTGGAAAACGGCAAAATGTGGGAAAAACCCGAGGTAGGAAGCAGGTAAGCTGTATTTATGACAAAATCTGCTCTAGTGGCTTGATTTTGATTGAAACGGAAATGTCGTCATTACTCGCACATGTGCTGATACAAAGGTAAGAGATCTCGAAACTGAAATATTGTTTTTTACACCGGTTTGCAAGGGAGCACTTGTGTTTGTTGTTTTCGTATTTTCTATCGTTATTTTGCAGTTCTTGCTATTTATATCTGAAAATTATACTTAAACAATTATTTTTTAACAGCAGGGGACGATGACGCTTGTGTCTGTAGTTGGCCTAGCGAGCTGATATGTATAGAAACATTGCAATCCCTATACCTTCCTTCTATCCCCGTCTCCATAGCTCTGAAAATAAATAAAAAAGTAAAATAAATAAATAGCCTGATAAACATTAAATAAGTAAATGAATGAACGAATGAACGAATCAATCAATCAATGAATTAGTCAATCACTCAGTTATCTAAATTTCTTAATTAATAGCAGGGCGTGATTCCCCTGGTGTCTGTCGCCTGGCCTGACGAGCTAATATATGCAGTAACATTGCAATCCCTTTACCTTAAAAATTAATTTAAACTTAAAAATTGCTTAGCGAGCACCTTTTCTGAACGGAAAACTATCTAGTTTGAACAGTGGTGTCCGCCATTCAGATGACACGCATTTTGTAAAGAGAAGGCGCGGGTGCGAGCTGTCAGCGGCCTGGACTGACGAGTATATGTGGACTGATTATTAGAATAACCTCACAGTCTTTATTCAGAGTGTGTGATTACATTATATAAATTGCTTTGAACTAATATATGCAGTTACCTTTCCTCCTTTTTTCCTCCCACCTTCATTACCCTGTAAATAAAATTGTGCAATTGCCATCGTAAAAGTATGTATTGTAATTCCTTTGCTTGTTATTAGTAAACTCGTTACCATAGTTGATATATAACCTTTATTGTAACTAGACCAATATTTCCCTTTGGAAAGTAAGGCGCAATAAAGATATACAGTTAATGTTACTAGTCAGTCAGTCAGTCAGTCAGTCGGTCGGTCGGTCAGTCAGTCAGTCAGTCAGTCAGTCAGTCAGTCAGTCAGTCAGTCAGTCGGTCAGTCAGTCATTCTTTCAGTCAGTCATTCAGTCAGTCAGTCTGTGAGTCAGTCGGTCAGTCAGTCTGTGAGTCAGACAGGAGTCAGTAAGTCAGTCAGTCAGTCAGTCAGTCATTCTGTGAGTCAGTCAGTCAGTCAGTCAGTCAGTCAATCAATCAACCAATCAATCAATTATCTGAATTTTCTTTAAATAAAAAGAAACGGGTGATGCCCCTGGTGTCTGTAGCCTGGCCTGAAGAACTGATATGTGCAGTAACACTGCAATCCCTTTACCTTCCTTCTGTCCCCGGCTCCATTGCCCTAAAAATAATAAATTTATAAATTAATTAATTAATTAATTAATTAATTAAATAATTAATTTTATACAAAATAAATTTATTAAATAAACAAATAAATAAAATAAATATAAATAAATAAATAGCCTGACAAGCAATAGATACGTGAATAAATGAACCAATCGATCAATCATTCAATCAATCGATCAATCAATCAATAATTAAAATTTTCTTAATTAATAGCAGAGGGTGATGCCCCTGAGCTCGTGTCTGTAGCCTGTTCTGACGAGCTTGTATATATGCAGTAACATTGCAATCCCTTTACCTTCCTTCTATCGCCGCCTCCATTGCCCTGAAAATAATAAATTTATAAATTAATTAATTAATTAATTAATTTTATACAAAATAAATTTATTAACCAATTAAGGTTAAGGTTTCAATGTGCGTCATCAGATTCGTTGTTTTTCAGCTTGAAGCAATATTTATTACGGATTTTAGGTGATGATGGAAATTTTGGATTTTGGTTTCTTATGACCTCTTATGGACTCTGTGTCTCTCTCCACGAAGGAACCCGAACCACTGACAAGTGGTCTCACTACTTCTCCACTACTATAGTAGACGCCACAGTACTCTAGTGAAAGTGTTTCTGGCACAAAGGAAAGATAGATTATTGCGGACAATTGCCAACAGAAGGGTCGAGTGAACAAGGGTTTTTGGATTCTCTCATCATCAAAACACCTCGAAATGGCCAAAAATATTGAATAAATTAAATTTTTTCTCCTACCAGGAAAAATAATCATCCGTTTCTTACCATGCCGTCTTCGTTGTTGTTATTGTTCTCGGTGGTGGTGGTGGCGGCGGTGTCCCCCTTAAAAAATAAAGTTTAAGGCTACATTTGGCACATATTCGGGACAGTTTATCTTGAAAGAAACCTTAAACCATTGGCCGATTATTTAAAATGTGCCATTTTTTTTTCATTTCTAAGCGCTATTTTTTTAGGTTTTTAAAAGGCGTCAAGGTCTCCTTCTTCGAACGTTTGTGAGAGCCCGAACCATAGCCGAATTCTCCTTTTACGTCTCCCATTCAACATTTACAATTCTTGAGCGAGAGTTCCCCTGGTACAGGAAAGGAGAGTAGAAAACGGTGTTGGATAACTGACAAAAACAAAAAAAAATACAAAATAAAACAATTCCGAACTGGGCAGAAACAATAAATGTATTTTGACATGAGGAAACTAAAATTTCTTTTCTTACCGTTCCTTTTCCGTTGTTGTTGTTGTTGTTGTTGCTGCTGCTGTTGTTTTTTAAGTCATCCTAAAAAAAGTAAAGTTTAGGTTTTCACATGCGTTTGGGTGTCATTTGTTACCCTCTCGCATCTTGTGTCAGCGGGGTTACTGTTACGTATTCGGAGCAATTTGTCAGAAAAATATCTTTCAAACCACTTGCATGAGCGATTCTTTTTGCGCAACATCCTACCAGCCAAGTATTTTAAAAGGTAATTCCCTTGAAATAGAACTGCTCATAGATTTCCAACCAAACTTTGCCAGTTGGTTGTTGACCTTAAGGGAAGTTAAATTTTGAAATAAAAAAGTGGGGTTACCGTATTCGTTTAGGAGCAGGGAGACCTTGTACAAGTTACCATATAATTCCTTATATTTCCTTTGCGAATACTGGCAAAGTGCACGTTTTCGGTGATAATATTACTGTATTATTCTGCCATAGAAATTGATCTTCATTTTATAGAAAGAATTTGATCGTTACTTTCGAACTAAGAGAAGAACATGATAGATCACCGAACTCGTTCACGAGAAAAAGATGATTTCTCTCTCTCGCGAGCCAAACCGCATAGAAAAAGCCGCCATTTTGTTTATGTGCGCGCGCTCATTACGCGAAAAATTCTGCACAGTAAGGATGCGCAATGCAATACTAGGGAATCACCTTAAGTTGCAATGGCTAAGCTTTTAATGTTTGCGCGAAATTTTTTACCCGAAAACGAAAAACAAAACAACTAACGTTCAAGTATATCATAGCATGTGAAACGAGAGAATAACGGTACTTGATAACATATTAGACTTACTACACGTATCTCATCAAACATACCACAAAGGTCCCCCAGTAATTTCCAGGTGTTTGCCAAATGAAGTCCTCCGTGCCCTACAATCACGTAAAGAAACAAGAGAAACCTGTTAAATTTCCTTCACGTAGGCACGTTTACTTCCATTCCTAGAAGATGTACTGGTAGTAAAAAGCTCCAAGTGGCCTCTGATTTCGACTCAGTGGCCACAAACAACCGGTATGTTTTATTAATTCGTTTAAAAGCAGCACCGATAAAAGACGGACGAAGATTCTGCTACACACCGCGCCCTCTACTACAATAATTAAATTATCGCGCAGCCGTTTTCGCACAAATTTTGTTCCTGCAGTCGATTCCTGCAGGCAGACGAATCGGTTTACACGCTCGTATGTGCTTTGCCGTTTACCCTCAAATCGACGTCAAGCTTAGTATAACCGTTAAACCATTTACTAAGGTAGAGCCAAGAATAAAGCAAAAAAAAAAAGAACAGCGAAAGTTATTAACAGTGAAGGAGGTTGGACAACTTTGTCTTTCGCACACACTTTTCGAGATCTGCCAATAGTTCTTTGCTCTTAACTTTTCAGGAAATAGTGTGATTTACTCTATTATTTGTATCAACTGCATGTGGCTATCAGTGGTTGTAAGTGACCTGCGTTATTTCGTATTTACTTATTACAAGCTTTTGCATTGAATATAAGTTTCGTTATATATGCACGAATATTTGTCCGCGGACGTTATCTGTTCCGAGAAGGGAACAGTTCTCCGACAGCGAAGCGCGATAAAAACTGCGAGCTTCAATTTAGCATTTTACTCGGGCTGAAAACAAAGTTCGTAAACTGGGAAATATCACTTGGAAATTCCCCAATTTTAGTTGGGGCATATTGTGTCACGTGACGCTTTTTAACCAATTGCGCGCGGGCGAAAATATTTCATGGATTATAATGACTAATACAGCACCTATGTATATGATAAAAATTGCAAATATGACCTATAGGTTTATATTGGAAGTAATGTTCATAAGTAGGTGATATAATTATCAAATGAAAAAAAAACCCTGTAACTTGTGTTGAAAAGCAGTACTGTAGTTATAAATTGAATGCACCCTTTGCATTTTGTGAAAGCCATTTTTTTTTTCTGAAACGTTTTTCATAGCAAAATTGATTTCGACTAGCGGCTGAATTAACGGGTAATCATCGGAGATAAGATAAGAACTGAATGTTAAAGAAGACAATTTGCTGCTTACCCTTTTTGCTGCCGCTCCCAGCTTCGTTGCCTTTAATAAACACAACCGAACACTTGTTAAGCTAATGCTGCTACCATTTAGTTGCAAGTTTAATAGATACGTAGCATAGCCCAGTGGCTGACTTGATTGGCAACTTGATTGACTGATGAAAGAGTTTCGCCGAAACTTCTGTTTTAATACAGCCTTTAAAGCACTCTTAGATCACCATTGAACATTTATTGATAATTATTTTTAGTGCTACGCGGCAAAAACTCTTTTTTGCGACAATTTGTTTGGCCACAAAGGTACTGTCTATCAATCTTTATAGTTCACCACTACATTTTCTCCTATTTTGATTGGTTTAAATTGTTCACGTGACGCGATAGTGTTCATCCGCGGAGCTATCAGCCCTTATAGTTCACCACTAAATTTTCTCCGATTCTGATTGGTTTAAAGTGATCACGTGACGCGATAGTGTTCGTCCGCCGGAGGGCTTCTCGGGCTAATATTTGTTTTAAGAACATCAAATTTCCGCGGGGCAACTATCAGCCGATAGTTCCTCGACAGAAACACTCTATTGTTAAAATAGTGTCCGCCCAAGAATAATGCCCGGATGGATAGTGCCCGCCCGTGAAATTTTTTGTAAACAAGCGTGCCTGCAGACAAAAAATCCACCAAATTCACTGCATTTAGTGGGTACTTGTCTGGTTTTGTTTCGTTTGTTAAATTTCGGCTTTCAGTAGCGCATTTGCACGATGACTTCAACTACCAGAACTCATTTCTCGTTTCTTTTATTATTTAAATGTTGAATTTGCAGTGGGGTTTAGAAAACGATTGCTCTAATTAGAATGATAAAAAAGAAAAAGCGAAGGATTCTGGCAGTTGTAGTCAAATGAAGTCATCATGCATGCAAATCGCCTACTGAGGTTTTATCCTGAAAAGTAAAAAATAATTCACGATGCTCGTTTTTGAATGGGCGCGCGGAAGAAAATTTAGTGGTGAACAATAAAAACAATAAAGTGTTTCTGTCTCGAAACTATCGGCTGATAGTTGCACCTTGGAAATTTGATGTTCTTAAAACTAGCATATCCTGAGCCCTCGAAGCTTCGCTTCTCGGGCTAATATTTGTTTAAGAACATCAAATTTCCGCGGGGCAGCTATCAGCCGATAGTTCCTGGACAGAAACACTCTGTTGTTTAAATAGTAGGCTCTTGGAGCGCGCTCTGCATATTGTACTTTGCTAATCACCTCAGAGTTAACCAATCAGCGCGCAAGAAAAGCACTTTTCACTTGTGTGGTGTATACTAATGGTCGATTTTCACTATGTATATTCTGCCACTATTCAGTACGATTATGGAAAATAATTGTGAGCAGTATGTTTTTTCCTTTTTACCTCTCTTTTTCCTGGAAAGCTAACTCTGAACTTCTGAAATAAAATAATAATTTAACAATTTAAAAAGCTATTTATCAAAACATGCTTTACCGTAAAAGTCTAAGATTAGAAGAAGTTACTTTGATTCGTGACTAGTAAAAACATTGCATTGCAATTACCATTGCGGCTTTCTATACCTGTTTCACTTCTCTCGTTGGTGTCGACATATTCAACATTACCTTATTCTTACTAAATTTCGCGATTACCAATTTTCGCGATTTCAAAAATAATCGCGAAACTAAATACGCGCGAAGAAAACATTGCTCGAAATTTAAACACGCGAAAATTAATAAAACAATCAAAATTTTAAATGTTTGGAAATGCAAATATCTAACCTGGAAAATATCTTTCCGTCTTGTTTTCAACTAGCACCCTTTCTCTGATGAGTGCTTTGTTCAGATTAAAAAAGCGGCCAAAACCTCTTAAGTGTAGTCACCAAAGTTTACCTTTGCAGGCTCCTTGTAGTTGTAAAACCAGACCTTTGCATATTTCCAGTAGTTCTCTAGTTTTTGACGACTAGTCCATAAAACACTGACAAAATCGCGAAATTTAATACACTTCTGCTCTAATTGTTTTTTTTTTTTTGTAATCGTGAAAATTAGAAATTCGGCTCCCGATTTTTTGCGAAATTAAGTTGGCTCAAAAATAAGTAAGGATAAGATATATATGTAGGTACATTTCTCATGGCAATTAAAGTGTCGTTGTGAAGTTCAACGAGAAAAAACTTCATCAATGTCTTTTGGAGAAAAACTTACGTCAAAGAGGTTGTATCTTCCTGGAGTTTGTATTCTACCATCCTGGTGGAATAGAAATTGAACGATTTAATCAATAATTACTTGAACCTGTCTTTAGCTGTTTATCTACAATTTTGGGGATATAAAACCTATCTGTGCTTCGTACATTGAGGTTGCTATGGCAAAACTAGCATATTTGCAAGTTATGCTTTTTTCGTATTTTCTAGTCCAAAATGGTCCATGCAAAGGGAGGGAGGGTGGGAGGGAGGGAGGAAGGGAGGGGAGGTTGGATGGATTGGTGCAAAAATCTTGCTCCTTGACCATTTAACCCTCGGACGTACAAGCCAACTCACACCCCCACCATCGTACAAGGGGGGGGGTGGATGGAACCCCTCCCCGGAGTTTTCGTTATATTAAGGCGTAGCGAAATTATTTTGAACTGAGAAGAAAGCCCTTAGCGTACTCTACAAGATGACATAATTTTAATTGGCTGTGACGTCATATGACGTCACGTGACGTCATTAGAGCCGCCATCTTGGATCCGCCATCTTGGATTTCAACATTTTCTTAGAAAGTCAGAAAATAACGGGAATTGATGCAAAATCAAGCCAGAATGCTTACGGAATGTAAAAATAAACACATCTTGCACTTCTGTTTTAAAAAACAGGAAATAATGAGGAAAAATGGTAAAAATGACGATTTTTGGCAAGACCTGCTTGTATTTATGACGTTGCCATGGCAACGTCACACACCACGGACACATAGTTGACATATCAAAAAAGTTTCAGCATTGTAGAGTAAATCGTTTTTTCAAAATTGGAAAAAACCTTATGGGGGGGGGTGGCATCCACCCCCCCCCCCCCTTGTACGTCCGAGGGTTAAAGGAGCAATGTCACGATATTTTAAGTCATTTTTCTGATTATTTATTACTTGTCTAACATAGAAAAACAACAAAGGAGCGATAAAAACGCAAAAATAACTAAGGATGGTTTTGAATGACGAAAATGAACGTGGGTTAATACGAATTATGAACGAAAAACTTGAAAAAACTTGCCAGTTTTTTCAAGATGTCCGGTCTGTGACGTAGTTCCTTTAAGGAGGCTCGATGTAGTTTTTTTTAGCCGAAGGGTGGTTGTTTTGAAAATAAAAATTACCTGGGAAGCCAATGTTCGATTTTTGCCAAAATACACCATAATGATCAAATATGACCAAATTTTAGTTTTTTACCCGTCACTTAGTCACAACGGTTACCATAGCAACGATTGACGTTTCCTTTTGCTTTTAAACAAGCTTGATTTTCTCGAAATCTAGATTGACTCTTGGTGTTTATTTTTTGATATGTTAAAGTTTAGTACATTGACTAACTGTTGACGAAATTTTAGAAAAATCTGTAAGAGCGTTTTCAAGTCGAACATTGGATTCCTAGGTAATTTTAATTTTCAAAACAACCACCCTTCGACTAAAAAAACTATATCGAGCCTCCTTAAAATGCCGAGTATCTTTTTAATTTCCTTTTGTGAGCCGTTCTCTTCTTCTTTCAATGTTCCAACGTATGCTTATTGTTAACTTCTTAGGATTCAATAAAGACTTGCCTACATATAAGCCGCGATCACACGATTAGAGCCCTCTGCCCGGGGGGGAAGCAACCAGTATTTGTTTGGGTTGGGGTGTGCCGCTGGGAATTTGAAGCCCTTACCCTATACCAGACCATGTTCAACTGATTTTTGCAACCCTATACTAGACTAGACACCGAAAATCCCTACCCTATCCCAGACTTTAGAACTAGCATTTTTAAAACCATCTGTCAACAACGATGCCGCGATGATTTTATTTACGTTTAGGAAAGCTTCTTTCTCTTCTGAGTTTCTATTCCTATTCTGGACTTAATTCGTCATACCACCAATCAGTTTCCCGGCAAATGCTACCCTTTTCTAGACCAAAACTCTCCGATTTCTATACCCTATCCCAGACTAAACTGCTTAAAAACCATACCCTTCACAGCGGCACATACCTATATAGCTCATGTATGGGAGTACCCCCCCCCCCCTCCCTCCCCCCGGGATTAGAGCGCGAAGCACAGGGTCTACTGCCAAATCGGAAACGAAAAGCAAATGATTTAAACAAAGTCAACATTTAGTGTGACATTAAGAGGATATGATTCGGCGAAATGTTTGATCGATGGAACTGTTCTCACGTGAATTAAATGGCAATGGAAAATTAAATGTAATTACAGTTTAAGTTTGTACTTTTATAAAATCAAAGTGGCAACACATGAATATGGCAAGGTATTCCGTAAGGAAAAGCAACAAAGGTTGTTCTTTTTAACGATCAAAATTTGGACAGTGGTATTATATTTTTAAGAGTAGTTACAGTTATTGTTGTCAACGCACAGTCTTAAACGGAACGTGAACTCAAAACTGCCCAGATATATTACCCCGACGACCGCTCTGGCAGTAGTGCCCACCTTAAAAACAACACGAAAACAAATTAAACTTACTTTGGGTTTCCCTTTCTTTGCTGACGTCAGCCCCAGAACGAGGAATACCACTAATATTCCCCAAACAAACAAAGTTTTTCCGCGAACCATGACTCTTGTCCAGAAGAAATCGCTATAAAGTTTGATCGCGTCGATTAGAGGAAACGTATCGAGTGCTAAGCTATGACTCAAAGAAAAATTGCACTCTGCTGAAAACATTTATATCAAGCTTACTTTAAATTACTTGAGGTAGAAGCTGAGATTCTCAGCATGAGGTGACTATTTAACCTGTTTAAAAATGATTTTTTTTTTAAATTGCTTATTTATGCTTCAAAATGTTTTCAACGTCTAACAAGTAGAAATTGGCTGACTTGACCTGAAAAATTAATTAAATTTGCTATCTGTGTGGCAAAATAATTTTTCAACGGAATATTAAATAAATTTTATCAAACAATGTCCCAGAAAGCTAATCTACAACACTATAGGTGTAAAATTATCATCGAACTGTCTAGAAGAAATCACAATTCAAGAAATCACAATTGACGGCATAATGCAATATTGAAATTTGTAATTATATATTTGGATACGAATTAACCTTGTTGAACCCCCTAGTTTTCACCAAAAGATAGTAATTATTAACATTATCAGCATTTGAAGATTGAGGATGAAGAGTTTAAGTATTTTACACAGGTTTTTAATTGCAGGCAAGTCCACCATGTTGCCACCATGTTGCCACACGAAAGCGAAGAGAGGAAGAGTTAGTGATTGACAACCAAATAGAAATTGAAGTCCTTGTCTTTTGAGCGAAATAATTTTTCCTTTGTTGCTTTACATGTTTTCTTTAGCAACACAACATCCTTATGCATATTTAAATTAAGTGGTGCATAATGAATTGGCAATGAATTCGCTGTTTTCACCGTTCCCATAATACATCTTGTTTACCCCCCAAAATGTTTGCATAAGCATTGTTTTCAATTTCCCTTGGGATTTACAATGACGTACAGTCGTCCCAAGAGAAATTGAAAACAATGCTTATGCAAAAATTTTGGGGGGTAAACAAGATGTATTATGGGATCGTGAAAAAAGCAAATTGAACTGAAACAGTATCGAGAAACCACACCCCCTCTGTGCTTTTGAAATGTGATATTTATTTTGAATAACTATGGGATACCACAAGAATAATATTGTTATATCGCAGGCTGATAAGAAGTATTATTCTATTTAAATCATTTGTGATCTTGACCTTGACTACCTAAAGTAAGACTAGGGTCAAGGGATCGAAAGTAATTCAGGTGAAAGACAATATATTTGCTTGCATGTTTTCTTTTAAACATGAAAATATGATACATTTATATTATTACACCCAACATATATTATATTATTACACCCAACAATGCGCTCAGAAACTAAGAAAAAAATACGAAATAATTTGTTTCATACAGCACTGAGTTGGCCGGACGAAGAAATATTAAAAATTGTCTGCATTGCATGGGCATAGATAATTTTATTATCCAAGTATAATTTGGTGAAGTGTGATATTTTCTCTTGTTATACAACTGTCTTAATCGCAAATTAAAATGATAATGCAAGGTTGCATTAGGCCAAAGTGGCCAATACTACCGACGTTTAACTCCGGATTAATTTTCCGACATAACATGAAGTGATTATATGAGTAATGTTACTTCTCCTGGACCGGATAATGTATCCAGAGGAGTCGCGTCCCCTACCCGGGATTAATCTAGATGGCTAGACATTTCGTAGGAACCTATTTATACCTCTGGGTGGAGAGAAGTTTTTTCAAAGGAAAGTGCTGTATAAACCAAGAACACAACACTTGCAACTACGGCACTCTCGATTTCCAACGTGCCGACTATTACGATTCTGCCTTACCTGTACCTTCAGAAAGAAATAAAACGAACGGTGGTGATTTTTTCTTTGCCCCACGCTCGTGAAACGATAAACATTACTGTTCACCGGTGGTAAAATGTTGATAAGGCTCTTATTACTTCCATGATAGTAAAAGTATTCAAATAGTTTGCATCCGCAGACTCAAATTTGACCATATGTACAATTACACCGCAATACATGATAACTCATAAAATATCAAAAGCGTTAATTGTTATACAGTATAGTGTAATCAGCGAGAAACCCAAACTGTTCACCCAACAATAAGACAGCAATTAAAGAAGGCACACTCATTACATAAAACCTTACAGTCCATGAGCCCATTGGCTGCGCACTCTACAAACAATTTTTGCCCTTTCAACCTTGACAATTTGGTGGAAAAACAATAAATACGTATACCCTTTAATTTTTTATTCTAGCCACCTCTCCGTCTGACATTAAGAGAGAAAGAAGAAGATGTTGCCACTTTTAAAAATTAAAGGAAATAAGTAAAATAAGTAAAAGTTTCGGCTACTGAAGGAACAGGTCAAACTGGTAAGATATTTTTATCTTTTATGTTATCCAATTTCTGTAAATTTGTAGAATTACGGGTTATTTGCTTGACGTAAATACAGCATTTGGCACACACGAACGGAGTTGGCGAAAGAAGGGCAAGACTACAGGTCAGAAGCAATGAATTTGACGAAAATAGCGAAAGGACAAATTTGCTCTTAATGACCGATCATCAAATCTAAACTTGAAATTTCGTGAAATTTGCAAGAAGCATGATTCCTCTTATTTATACATACAAGTTTAATGGATAGTAAGGCAGTTTCTTAAAATTACCGAAGGCTAAAATTTAAAAATATTTTTTGTCACAGTTGCTAGGGTAACAAGCATTATTAGTACTCAAGGAAAATGAATTTTGTTGTAGCAAGAAGCTCGATCAAGTCATAAAATTTTACTAGTCTAAGGGAAAAAGATATACGAGAATTTCAGATAAGGAACCCAGAGCACTTATAAATAAATTAAAATTATTTGTTATGTACAGATAGGAATAATTTAAATAAAACGGAGTTTAAAAATTGATGAACGAAAATGACACATTATTCTGAAGTTAACGGTGATAGGATAACCTCAATTTGATAAGCAGGTGAATTATTTGAGAAAATTATACCTGCTTTCTAGAAATTTCCCTTATTAAAAAAGCTTCTGATGATAATTGAGTAAATTCACAACTGACAGTTTAGGCAAATTCTTCCTTGTTTTTGCCGAATAATGCATCAATTTGGTTATGAAAATATATAAGATTATTTAGTCTTAAATCTTTTATTTGTGACTGCTCTTGGTGTGTGCCTCTTTAATTTACCTCAGTTTATTACGAGTCGATCTCAGTTTATATTTAAAACAAAAGTTGTAATTAAGTGCAGCAAATAAATTTATGCAAGCACTCTAAATACGAGCGAAAATGAAAAAGTAAACATTTAAAGTGGCACTAGGAAATATCGCAAAAATACACTTTTATTCACGGTTTCAGTGATTATTAATATTATTATTTTTCGTACACGGTTATTGGTCTATACTTGTGGAAAGAAGGTGTTTTGTAAACATTAAAACATGGGAAAAAAAAAAAAGATACCTCACCATGCTATACCCGTTTTTACGTCAAACAACCGTCGAGTTCAGCTACAAAGAAAAAATCGCGGTGTTTTAACTTGCGTGCTTGTTGTGGCCAAAATTATGCACAGCACGGGCGTGCAATTCAATACAATGAAATTTCCTTACTATTTGCACAAAGTCTTGCTGGGAATTTTGAGCTGCCAATAAAACAAAGCTCTTAATTTTGAAAACTTGCTCGCTCATTAATACGAATGTTAAGATGTGAAGCGATCACGTCGAAAGCTAACAATTCTGCCACTTTGAAAGACGTTTTATTTTTCCGGGTATTTACCGCACACCCAATTTTTCAAAAACCATCAAGATCATAATATTGAGAAAAACGAGGTAAGAAAATAAATTTTCATTTCTTGACTTATTAATTAAGAATATTTAATAGCGTGGCAAATAGTATAAAGCAGCTACTCTCGCAGGGAAAGGATTGGGACGTAAAATGTTTATCAGACTTCTTACTTTGAAGGAAACACGATTTTAAGCATTCTGGGTTAAAATATAGGGTAAGTATGTTGAATTTTTAAATTTAAATTGCAGATCAATGAAAGGTACCCAATACTTCACACTTCTTTCATAGGCAAACTATAAAAAAGTTAGTCAGGTGCAAATTATTGATTTTTGTAGTGACAGTTTAAAATGCCCAAAAAACATCACTCAAACGTCATACATTGCCTCTTAAAGCTTGGTTTTTATTTACATACAAAGCCGGCCGGTGGTCGTTTTCATATATTTGGCCTGTGGCGATCTGCAACTGGGAGCTGTATTCTACATTTTAACAACCCCAGATTGCGACCCATAACAACTATGATCACTGGATTAGGGTTGTAGCTAAAAATAGGGCAGTGCCACTGAAAAAGTTATTCAACTGTCTTTACGTGGACGTGTTTGATGAAGGTAATATTCATGTAGACGTTTTGTTAGTGAAAGGTACGGTGGGGAAAGTAATAGTTGACACAAGAGGAAAAGTGAAATACTCTTTATAATTTGGTCGGAAATGACATTGCCTTAAATTTTGTATATTTAATTTATTGTTAAGCATGGTTGGGGGTTTGGGAGGCTGACATTGTCCTTCAGAGCGACCTTCAAAGTACGAAACATAATAACTGCATTGACTTCTTAATGCAAAATTGCCCATACGCTTGGCTGAGTGGAGAGCCTGTGATGGGGGAACTTCCTGTTATACTTAAGAAAGATGGGGAGAGAGCAGGCGGGGAGAGGGAGACATTTACAACATTTAGGCACTGAGGCACATGTAAAACAGACTTTTTGCACAGCAGAACATCGCAGAAATCACAAGTTTGACGCTCCTGTAAAAAGTAAGCTACGCTCAGTGGCTGTAAACAGGATATTCAGCCTTGGGCTAAATTTGCTTGATCAAAAATGTTCAGGTTTTCCCATTACTTGCCAAGCGGATTCAAAGCCCTGAAGTAAAACCAAGTAACAGTATATGTAAATTGAACTTGGCCGATTATGTCAAAAATTCTTCAGCGGCAAAGGTGTAGGACTTAATGTGAATGTATCGAAAAAACAATAGGAAGGAGAAGCCATGTGCATCGTTAGATCAGTTTATACTCTGACTCTTTCATAGTGCTGGCGAACTCAAAGAAGAAAACCATGCGCGAACATTCTTCCAAATTTTATATATTCCTTTTTTAAACATTTATGTCCTGATGTTATTAATAAGTCACTTTTATTCACAGTTTTCAGTAGACCAGTATGATAATCTACAATACTTTAACGGGAAAACGTAGTACTGACTAACAACCAACTACTACAGAGACGAAAGCCAAATGTATGACTTGAACAACAGTTGAGTTTAGAATAATCATGGCAACCGAGCTTACTTGTAATGTTAAGCAGGTTTGATTATAAATTACACCGGCTTTCAAGAAGTGTTTACTTATTGAACTCACCGTGTAGACAATATATATTAATTTTTTAAATGAAGTGATCGGAAGGTTTTTGAACTTTTATTTATAGACAGAAAAATTACCACAGTGGATTTAGACAAAACAAAACTAAACCATCTTCGGTGTTTTCTGAACTTTGAATATATTGTTTCTGATCCTATTTATTGCCCTTGATGTATCTCCATAGGAAGCCCATTCACTCAGCTTGTCATTTTCGAAAAGTATTCACGCTAAAAACTTGCCGGTTATTGCTTTTTCTCTAATATAAACTTTTTTAATTCAAACATTTTGACAGACTTAATTGTATTATGAGTGAACAGGTACAGGCATGTGTTTGAAGACGTATCCCATCACTTTTTTGTGTAAGGACTTGTTTTTAAAAAGTGTTGGATTCAGAATTTAGGCAAGTAAAGGAGGAGTTATTTAAAGACCTCAACATTTTATCATCTTTTCAAAGCAGGGAAATGTCGGCGAATATTGTTAATAAGAAAGGGAAGTATAAGCAAGTGAGAAATTCGCTATTATAATGGATGACTTATTTTCTTTCTTCCAATGATGGACGAAAAAAAAAAACAACTGTAGATAACTAAAGCAACATTTAAAAAAAAATCGTTAACCATTCTGTTTTCGTCTTCTTAGTTTCGTTTCAAGTCTTTGCTTCAAACATGGAGACTTCCAGTCAACATAGATTGATTTTCACTGTGCTCGCCTCAGTCATAATTCATCACATACTGGCGGATAGTGACTGCCCGGATAATAACGCCAGCCTGTACGACCCGACAGGGTGTCCGACTGGAGACGTCCCGGTGGTGATGCTATCATTTCCACCCTATGTTATATTCGAAGATGAGGGTAACGGTCAAAGTTCCGTCCATGGGATTGTGTTTGACTACATCCTCGACAGTTTTGAGGGTTGTTGCCATGGTAACGGCAGCGCACGCATGATCATACTAAATACCATGGAAGCTGGCACCGACACAGACGAATTTTATGAGGCCCTCATGAGAGCTGATATCATATTCCCTGTGACGGAAAAACTGGAAACGCTTTTAACGTTTTCAGGCATTGAGTACACTTTCCACGATATTGTCAAATCACATGGATATGTGCTTATCGGCCTTATTGACCAATACAATGCAAAAGCCAAGGGTTTGGTGTTGGATTCCCTCTACGACTCGTGGCCCATTTTTGTTTTGACTTTCCTTCTTGCCGGAATCGCTGGGATTTTTATTTGGGCGTTGGTATGTTGAAGACATATTTTGCAATTACTTTTAAAATTCAGCAGGTTATTCCCTGGCTTTCCAAGAATGGCAGCGGAATAATGACTTTATATTAGAAGTAAAATTAGCTGACACAAACTTATTAGTTTTAATTTCCCAAATGCGTACCTCTTAACGATGTTTTTCCTGGAAGTGATGTCTTCGTGTATGCCTATGGATACTGCCTAGCTAATTTAGTCTCTGGCTAACTTTTACTTACACGCTACGATTTTATGCACTTTGGTGAAATTTTATTCCTTATCTTGCAGGAGTTCCATGTTAAGAACGAAGAATTCCCTCTATCCTTTACAAAAGGTTCTTATGAAGGCTTTTGGTGGGCTTTTATCAGCATGACTACTGTAGGGTAGGTAAATGAAGAACTGCAAAATTAGAAAAAAATTGACCAGATCCATCCCTTACGCGAGATCATTTATAATGCATGCTGTTAAACATTGGTCTTCTTGACTATAAGTGGAACAGAAATAATTTAATTTTTTCGCAAACGCTAGATAAATTTCCGATACAACCTCTCACTGTCGAACTTTTAGATCATGACTCAATCTTTACAACTCTCCATCGTTGCCGGCATAGCCTTTAGTTGGGAGACAAAAGCAATCATACAACAGCCGAGACCCGATATGAAAAGGTTCCTGCTAGGACATGTCACTGGTTTGGTGGAGGCCGACTCGCCTTAGGGAAGCATCCAGTTAAGTTTTCCTGTTAGTGTTCTGCAACCATTGCTTCCATTCTGCAAAAAACGAACTTTTCAAACACACTCTACGATTAAAAAGGTGGAAGTGGAGCCCCTCCCCACCCCCGACGATGTTTACATCGATTACAAAAAAAGTCTGTTTGTTTCATAGATATGGAGACAAAACTCCAAGATCGTTTTTTGGCCGCCTGTTTGGTGTGTTGTGGATTCTTCTTGGTGTGATAGTTGTCACCATGTTTACGGCTACTGTCACGTCTGCTCTCACTCACAGTTCATCACCAGAGTTCACCAGTGCACTGGAAGGACAAGAGGTGAGCAGTGACATGAAGTTATATACACCTGATTGAAGAAACGTAACGTTGACCCATGAAAAGCATAAACCATAAACGTTGTGACCCAAATGTTTACCGGGAAATTAAAAAGAATTAATCATCGTCTGTGAAAGAATGAACATTATAATAAGACAGGTTGCATAAATCAAGTTCTTAAAGCTCTCAAAAAAGAAATATCTTGATTTTTCATAAATGGCAGATTACTAAGCTTACCAATGCTGTCTACCCAGAACCCCATTCGGTCTTATAGTTCACAGCTTTGCTTTTCACAGGGTCAACGTTTCTTCAGTTTGGTATATACAGCAACGTCAAAACGATCTTGCAGACGACGTTTGAAAGACAATGTAACAAAAAAACATTTTCTACTGAATTTCTTCGTTGATATTAACTCGAAGAAATTCGAATAACACGACAAGATACAAGAATAACTGAAGGGAAACTGCGACCGATTTGTTCTTCCAGTCAAACCACTGATAAAAACAGTTTTTGCAATAAGTACAACCTCCTACAAAACTCTCGGACAACATAAGCAACCACTGAAGTGCACGAGCACCCGATAACGTGAAGCTTGGTAAAACCGATATGACAACTTTTTATTTGTAAAAAAGAACATGAAGAAGGAAAAGATCGAAAAAGAGACAAGTGGCTGTTAATTATGTAAGGCAGGTTCTATATCTGCCATTTTTTTTAAAGATATTGGCACCTATGTTACCTTTTTTACCCAGCCTGCTGTTTCTTCTACCAAATAACATTTTTTCATTGAATATTGTGCAATAAGTGCTCAGCCAAAATTCTAAAATGTCACCAACGTAATGGACGTTTTGAGCGTCATTTTCACTTTTTCCTAAACTTTTGTAAGTCATAAAAATAATGTTATTGTCTCTATATAAATTATACTTTTTTTAGGTAGCCGTACTTGACGATGGTAACGCTGAGAACGAAGCATTTTATATCGGGGCAACACCTCATCGTAAGTACTGTCGATCCTATTTAGATGGGCACATGTATAGAGGATATTCCCCCCTCCCCCTCCTGGATATCTACGAAATTCCTGATGAAACTACTTGCATGACAAAATTCCAACGTAGAGCGGAACCTTGTTACTGAGGCAACGCAAAAACAAAAAAATCAAAGATCTCTTCGAGATACCGACCATTTTGCTTGAGATATGAGTAGGTAAATGAAAATATTGAAGGCGATTTGCGATGCATTAAAACAACAGGTTTCAACCGAACTTAAAGTTTTATTACCACTTTGCTCCAAAAGAAAGGTTTGGAACTGATTGATTTTCCTGATTATCAACTGTTCCTTGTCAAATTCCTGCTAAGCCATAAACCAAGCGTCTGTCATTATCGTCTCGAGTTTCACCTTTGTCTATTTATTTACATTCATTGCGGTACAGTTAAAAAAAAACGTACGTTTCCGTTAGTAGAACTCAAATTAAAACTGGAGGAAACTGAAAAGCTAAAAATATGAAATCAATTGCAAAATCCAAGCTAATCCTGGATTAACTCAATGGCGCTTTGAACAACGTACCCTGCCCTGCAGATTACCCGACCACTTCTGAAGACGAACTAGATCAAATTCACACTTCCCAATCTTTCAAAACGCTACTTTGAGTGAAGTTTCTGACAATGTTCCAAGCATTTTTAGGCATAGTCAAAATATCATTACAAAGGTCACGTAAATTTGTTATATTTTACACAGATTATATTTCATTTCAGCATACGAGGAGTTTGATAACATGCATCACGATCTGGTTGAAGAAACAGTCGAGGGTATTTTCATGGAAAGACTCCGAGCCTTCTACTATTACAAAGATAGAGTCGATGATGACGATGATGGTAACCTGAGAGTGTTCGACACTGTTCCTAAAGAGATTACCTACAAGATGGCTCTTAAGCGAAACACCACTTGCAACTTTTTACGCAAAAACTATTGCTTTAGACGTCGCCTGGAGAATCCTTTAATTGATTCACTCGTAAAAAAGTACACTACTCCTTTAAAGGTATTTCGTTACCACATTTGCCTCTGATAACAAATGTTCAAATCACTTTTAATTTATTGTCGATTCTGTATTATATAGTAGAAAACGTATAAGGAATCTTGCTCATTTAATTGAACCAAGACTATTGTCACGGAGGGTAAAAAATCTTGATCCCGTTTAATTACCATTGTGGATTTTTTTTGTGCACCACTATTTTTTCGTTTTACTACCACTGGTTCCTGGCCATAAATAACAAAATATTCCCTTCTCGAATAAAATTACAACTCCTCTCTCTATTCAAATTACGATAATAATGAGTAGATATTCAAACAATTATATACAAAAATGAATTCTTAATTATTTTGATGACCATTTGACCATTTTTTGATCAATCGAGGACTTCGAAGCAAAATGGACCAACCCACAAAACTAATACTGTCACAATACTAATACCTTCAAAGTGTGTTTTAGAACAAGATCAAAAACAAGATGTCATCTAAAGAAATTTAAAAATATTTATCCTTCTTTATGTTGAGGGTTTGTTAAATTTCCAGGTAGTTAGTTAATTGGGATAGCCCACTTTGCTTCTTAGCGCCCAAACAACCCCACCACCCCACAAATCAGGGTCTTTGTAAAGATAATCACGGTTTATTATTTTTCGTAGTCTTTCAAGCCATCCGAGGATATAGAGGGTCTTTTGTCAGGAGATTCTGAAGACACGGGTATTTTCTTGCTCATCGTCATGGGCGTTTTCCTTGGACTGTTAGTGCTTGGAATCATGGCAGACATTTTAATTAAAAAATCTGGACAGCGACTCTGCAAACCAGTCTTAAGTAAGTATATAACGAGTTTGACCAGTTCTTGAGGAGATCCTGATTAACTAACAAAACTGTCTTTTAAATTTCACATATTCTACAACACGAGATTTTGAGTCTGTTTTCAAGTTGTTTATAATTACCTAGTTACTCACTTTGAAAATAAAGCATTTTTACTGCTTAAGGTGGCTCCATAGGGTTTTGAGATATTACGGCGCGCGCACAAGTGATACCCATCAAGAGATCATTTTCGCGTTATTTTTTAAACTAGTTACATAAAAGCTGCCGAAATATTAAAAGCAAAGACTAAAATATGTTGTGCATTATTCTTTTTTAAAATAACGGCCTTTGTTTTTTAGCTACATCTACTCAAAAAGTCCTATTTTTTGGTGTTTTTATGGCTTTGATCTTAAATTTCTTTAATTTTCTTTGGTGAAAATTTTTGAAATTCTCCCAACGGATTGAAACTGATGAGAAGTAACTTTTAAAAACAAAAAAAGGTGGGGTTGTCCAGGTCGTTTTTGCGTTTTTGGTTATTTTGTGTTTTTTTGACTAAGCAAAAAAACTGGCTTACAAATTTTTTTAAAAAAACGGCAAAGAGGGCAGTTAAAAAGGTATCACATCTATGCCAAATTTTAAGGAATTTCACCGAAGGAAACTCTAGTAAATACCAGGGGAAATTTTCTATTTTCGCCCGAATAACAATTACGTCATCAGAATAGAAATTGTCCAAGATCGCTATTTGAGCATGCGCGAACTTTCGAATCATACGAGTTGATGTGTTAAGACGAGCGTTCCCCGTTTTTGTCGGTTTTTATGCAAATATCTGTTAACCCAAAGGTTAGTTAGAGACATACCTTAATCCTTTATGTAGCAGAATCTCTGAAATTCTGCTCGAAGTATCTCACAATCGCGGAGACTATTCTTTATTTTCTCTTTTACTTTCGATCGTACGAACTTTACAAAAGCGGCCAGAAGCACCGCGGACGTTGTAAACACCTTTTTAGGGTGTTGTAAACTCTTTTATCTGATCCACACAGGAAAGCACGGGTGTTGTTTCATTGGCAGGAAGCAAGTCTCGCGTTTTCTCGCCGAAAATTTCACGCTCGCGTGAAGCCGCCATGTTTGTTTTGATTTGCCAGCATTTCAAGCTCGCCCTTTCGTACCCATTCTTCGCGCGGTCAAGAAACCCTATGGAGCCACCTTAAGGGAATAGGAAAGTCGGTTCTTCTATAGATATACCTAGCTAGAGAGGGCTTTAAACACATGCAATCGCCATTTTATTCAATGCTAGGCCACATACTAAATGAAATTCCCTACTTCACTAAAATTACATATCTTCAATGTATCGTATAGAGTACAGTTAAATGTTCTTTTTTTGCTAAATTTGAGAGTGACACATATGTAACAAACTTCTAAAATCTACCTAATCCGTTCGTATTATTCTTAGATGTGAAAAGTCAGAGAACTGCGTCTGATGTAAATTTCAATCATGTGAACGCCACTTTGAGGCAAATTGAGGGCCTGGAACATAATCTAGAAAAGCTGTTTACCCAAGTACAGACCATGAAAGAAAATCTCACAAGTGCAACGGACAACAGCCTCAAGCTCGCTGAATTATAACTGTTTAGCTTTGAATTTCTGGATTTTTATTTAGAGGGGGATGATCTCAACCTCCCGGGAGGGGACTACCATATAAAAGGGACGGGGATGCTCGTCGTCTCGCTTAGAGGTAGAAATTTCGGACTTTGGGTCTCGCTTAGGGTGTCTGGGCAAAATGGCAATATTTTTAGCCGTCAGGGTATCGTTTAGGGTTACATACGAAGAAATATACAAATATAAATTCTCTTTTCAGAATTTTGGTTACTTTTAAGGGGTCTAAAGAAGCTTCAGCCACGCCCATGATCTCTTTTAGGGGTTATTTTCAAAATTTCCGACGAGCATCCCCGTCCCTTTAATATGGGAGTCCCCCACTCCCCCCCCCCCCCCCGGCTCAACCTAGCCGATATTTAATCATAATTTCTCCAAGAGTGGTGAAGGAACTTCTTTGTCTATAAGCTCTCGATAGCATGCCAAGCAGGAGTGATGATCAGAAAAAAAAATTATGGGATATTGTCTTGACGAACTACAAAGTTCTCAAAACAACTATAATATTAGTGAAACATTTGGTAAATCAGTACATGTGTAAATTAAGTTAAATTACATTAAGCATGTGCTGATGTTAACAGTTTCAGCGAATAGGTGATGATCAGAAAAACAACCTGATTAGTGTATTTGAGTTGAACGTTTGCAAGGCGTTTATTTGGAAACAAAGTACAAGGTAGAGCTATAATCTACTGGGCATAACAATATCTTTGGGTTTTATCTAACCTTTTAATAGTTTTTAACAATCAGTTGAGCAGCTTGCGACAGAAACTAATTTTATAAATATAGTCTCTTGATCTTGTTTGCTGCAACAAGAACAGTATCCAATAGATAATTTATATTAAGAGGAATTCAAGAAAATCGAACAGACACTGCTAAAGATCGTCCAGGTTTCACCCTTCGCCGTTATTTCTTCCCGCCAAGATGGCGCCAGTTGCGTTGCTTTCGAAATGAATGCTGAACAAGATCCCGACCAGCTCCAAGTAAAGTACACATGAGCTTGTCAGTCTGAGTTAGATAGTAAGGCTAAGATAAATAACTGAACTATATACTGTACATAAGCACACTTGACCATGTCTATTGACAGGATAAAAGTAATTAAGTTTTGATGTGTTCTGGATTGCTTAATGATCTTGGCAAACCGTGAGCAACGGTTAGCTCTAGTTAGATAGTGGTGCTAACATAAATTACTGAAATATAAAAAATATACTGTACACGAAAACTGACCATGTCCATTGACAGGATAAAAATAAATAATTTCTGGTGTTCTGGATTTCTTAAGACTGTATTTTAAATGACTGTTCCTCAGTCTGACCCTTCATCATATCAAAAAAAAAAAAAGACTGACGAGGAAATTTTCATGAAAAAGAATTTAATGATTATAAGAAGTTAATTGCCTCCATTATTACAAATGAAAGAAAATTTGTCAACTGAATACAATACTTCACAATATTAATGCTTCTACTTAGTAATCAACTTAGCCAATGATTAGTAACTCGTAAGGTCTCATGATAAAGCACTCTGAGTGGTGACGAAAGCGTAAATTCAGACCTTGCTTGTTTTTCCCTTAGTTTAATAACTACTTGTAGACAGGTATAAAAAAAAATTCGGTTTTGTTAGCATTGACAAGATCCGCTTTGTAAATAAATATCAATAGAGATAGGTTTGACTGTTCATTTGACTATCAGACAACTTTTGTATTACAGAAAAAAAATTAATCATCACTCTATCCACAAGTTTAAGCCGCACCCCGACACCATTTTTCACCTAATTCCTATATTGGCAGTTTTTTATGAAATAAGTACAATAGGTACCTTTTTTGGTCGAATATTGCTTCTTAAATTAGTGAATAACGCCACCGCTGGGAAGTAAAATGACGTATTCTGTTATATGCTTCCTGCAGTACAAGTGCTATGCTTGAATTGATTAGGGGCATCAAAACTATAACTGGATACCACTATCCCTAGGAGAAACTGCCACTTTCAGAGGCCTTGTCAAATAACACTCATGCAGTGTATATATTGTTATCGAATAATGAACAATTATTCTGCGAAATCGCGCGGAATTTCGCCTGATACCTAGCCGGTGAGGCCGTAGGCCGAGCTGGCTAAAATCAGGCAACATACCGCAAGACTGAGCAGGATAATTGTTTTATTATTCAACAAACTGTCGACGAAACAAATTTTGCAGAACAAAAGTGTTATTATGCAGCGCTTTATAAGATATCTTCGCAACCTACGTATATCCGAGGATATATGTTATGTACGGATGACAAATGTCAATAACATTTTGACCATATATGGGCAGCGCGCGCATTAGTTGAATAAAACGAATAATAAGGACATATAACGAGCTCTCTAATTGGCACTTTTTTTCACTCTATCTTGTGAAAAGGCAACCTTAAGGGTTCTTTAAGTAACTGATCATGACTGACTGATTTTCAGCTGGAAGCTAAATAAACTTGAAAAGCTGACGTTTCGAGTGTTTGCCATTCGCTGGAGCAAAGTGCAAGTATACTCTGCTCCGACGAAAGGCTCACACTCAAAGGGTCAGTTTTTCAAAATTCACTACGGCGTTTATTTACCTTTATCAACTTCCAGCTGATAATCGACTTAATGTAATTTAAGTTAGGTCATGTTACATATGTTAGGTTTATTTTATAAAAAAAAGGAAATGAGTAAAAGTTTAGTACATAACCTTATGTAAAACGGAGTCTAGGAGAATAGTTATCAAGGAAATGATATGGGGCGCGTGTTTACAACGCCTGATGCAAATACGAAAGGGATTTTTGGCAGTTTTTGTAAAACCAAAGTAGAAGGTGATTGATAATTAAAAGAGTGCCGGCTGTTGAATTCAAATTGCTTTCTTCCCGGTTTTATCGGGTTTTCTAAAAAACAAGCGGCCGGCCGTTTCCTGATTCTGTTTTATTTTTTATATAAAGCCAACAAAATGCAATGATCAGTCATAATCCGTATATAAATATATATGCAGCCTGTCACAAGACGAAAGCACAGCCAATTAAAACGCACATATAAAGTGACTAAATGTCTAAAAAAGTGAATTACCAAAAGTCCTTTTGCATTGTACGTGTGTTAACCTACGCCTGCTGCTCGAGCTCGAGTTACAAGTTATTTACAAGTTATTAAGTGTATATTAGTTTCATAGTGATGCTTTACGATTTTAAACTTGGAATTCTCACTTTCATACCCATAGTATGCAAGGAAATAACTGCACATTTTCGTGGTTCTATCCAGTGACCATCATCTCTTGCTCGGTCTCTCTTTCTATTGTGGCTTGTCTAGTGTAACACAATATGGCGCCCTTGACGGCTTTCCTGTACTTGGGATGTCTCCACGCATAAATGTAAGCATCCATTGCCACCTTGAGAAGCATGATCATGTCACTTACACGAAGTGCAATACTAATGTTGAGTAGGAATTCGTAAGACATGGGCTTCTTGTAGAGGAAGATGTAAAATGTTACAATGTGCGGGAAAAGGGAAAATAACAAAAGGGCAGAGAGAAAAAGTGCCACGACGGTCAGTTGCCTCTGGTGCCTTGTCTCGTTCTTATTCTCGTGTGCCATGTGCGGGGGCTGACAGATTGAGCGACTGATTTTGCTCTGTTGTCGGATCGCTTTAGACTTTTGCGCGAATTTTCGGAACGATTTGTAAAGGAAGACGTGCGCCACAGTAAGCAAAACACCTACAACGGTGGGATGCAGGTGCAGATTAATCTTGAAGAAGATTTCTTTCGGGATTTTCGTAAACTGCAAGCAGCTGAATATTGAGAAGTAGACGAAGCAACAAGTTACAGATCCTAGGACCCGTTTCTTCGTGAAAAATCTCCTGTATTTGTGAGGGAAGGTAATGGCGATGTATTGAGTTGTTGTCAAAGCCAGTACCAGAAGGAAGGACGAACTCAACATGACGAGTGAAACGAACGCACCAGTTTGGAACAGGTATTCAAAATATTTGCCGGGCGATAGGGTCTTGTAGAAATAACAGGCAAAATAGTATGCTGCAAAGAATGGCTCCACGACCAAACCTGTGACGAGATCGACAAGAGCCAAGCTGATGATAAAGTAGGTGACTGGGGTACGAAATGCTTTGAAGGGATCTTTGTAGATTGCCACAAGGAGAAGCGAGTTGCTCACCACGGTTAAAGGTGACAAGAAGGAGAGCAGGAAGGCTGATATGTACAGAGTAGTGAGGTATGAACTGTAATCCTCTTGTTCTAGCGACGTATTGGACAAGGTCAAGTTTGACATTTCTGTGCCGATCAAAATAGACGTTGGAAAAGAAACTTGTACAGTTCGATTTATTAGAGACAGGAATTGGTTCTTCTTCTTGCCCTGTTCAACTTTTCATGTCCATAGACTCCAGTATCTTCGTAAACGCAAACTCAAATAATGTTCGTTTTGACTTCTGACTTCTTTTTTTCTTTTGAGTTCTGTATTCACCTCTAGGATTAATATATGGATTCTGTCCAACCTGTCGGGAACGAAAAAAACAACAACAAATATTGAGAGTTACCAGTAGAATTAGCTAACCCTGCGAAAAATTGTGCACAGAAGGAGATGCGTTGCTTTCAAGTGCCAAATGTTACATTGATACAGCATTTACTACTGAAATACTGCATGTAAATGCTACGTAATTCCAATTTGCAATGCTTGAGTCACTTTTTTAAATGGAAACTTTGGTTTAAATTAAAACTTCGATTTACTTCTTTCTCTAAGCAAATTTGTGGCAAATTAAATCTCCTTGTATAGATTAACTCTAAAGGTGCATTTCATTTTGTTTGGCAACTTATACTAAAGGGTTTATAAAAGGAGAATTTCGGAAGTGCAATAACTGAGGTTAAGAGGAGAATAAAACTAATTTTAATTAGTAACTTAAAAGTTACTAACACCGCCAAACAGACTATCCCTCACGATATGATATTGACTTAGCGTCTGATGCCAAGATTATTTCAGTTGAAAAACATTTCGATGAAAGGTTCTCTACTACAGAACAGTCGGTCGAGTTCGGTGTCCCTAGCTAGACTCAACATTATTTACATTGCTAGAACTAGTTCGCAGTTTTTCATTTAATTTATTAGACATGTGCCATTTACTTCCCAACTAGTTAAAGTTAATTATTTATCCTCCAGAATCTTTATGAGTATTGAATTAAAATCATGATATAATTATTCTGCACTTTAAAAAGTGTATTTGCAACGATTATTTTCCCTCAAGTCTTTACTAAATGCAGGGATCCGAAGATTTTACTGTACAATATCAACTTTCTTCTTCGATATTATTAGTCCTTCCGCGACCGACGCTTATCGAATGTCAAAACGCCGATCGTCATTTTTGAGCAGGCTTTAATCTAATGAACGTCTATTTTGACTTTTCTGAAATCATAAACCAAAAAAATATCTATATAATGCTCTTACTTGCCATAAGTTCTTGTAAATGAAGTTAGATGACTTTGTTCTCTTCTTTGTTAACGATGTTTAGACATAAAAGGATCACTCTTGGTCTCCGGCTGAAAAGATGAAAAGAACGAGAATCAAACGTCGACTTTGTGATTAAAAGTAGGCCGTGCAGCACGATTACTGAAACTAATAAACTTATTTATATTCCCACTTAATATTTTTAATTTGTTTTTGACTTAATTTGGCGTAAGTTATAATTAAAACACCATTAGATGCCATTAATGTCATTTATAAAATGAAGATCACTGATTAAATCAGATTAAATACGTGCTTAAGTTGAAACAGTATGCAAATGAAACAGTGCCATCCCCACTTGGCGGTTAGGTGTTTTACGTTCTTCGCTTACAATGATGTATTTTTTCGAAACTGTGGCAACAAGGTTAGCAAAATCTATGGAACAGTTCAGCTTACTGCATGCGCAATTCAAAGCATCACAAAGCATCAATTGTTGTTGAGTCAATAAAACCTTTGCTAGCTAGTACCTATACCAGACATAAACGCAAACTGAAAATAGTCTGGCTGTCAATTTGAATGGTGTACATGCTATAACCAAAATATATTAACAGTATTTTAATGTACTTAGAAAAATGGACGCAAAAGCGTCAATATCTCTTGTATATCAGAAACAAAAGCACTTCGGTTTGATTACTGAAACTAATAAACTTATTTATATTCCCACTTAATATTTTTAATTTGTTTTTGACTTAATTTGGCGTAAGTTATAATTAAAACACCATTAGATGCCATTAATGTCATTTATAAAATGAAGATCACTGATTAAATCAGATTAAATACGTGCTTAAGTTGAAACAGTATGCAAATGAAACAGTGCCATCCCCACTTGGCGGTTAGGTGTTTTACGTTCTTCGCTTACAATGATGTATTTTTTCGAAACTGTGGCAACAAGGTTAGCAAAATCTATGGAACAGTTCAGCTTACTGCATGCGCAATTCAAAGCATCACAAAGCATCAATTGTTGTTGAGTCAATAAAACCTTTGCTAGCTAGTACCTATACCAGACATAAACGCAAACTGAAAATAGTCTGGCTGTCAATTTGAATGGTGTACATGCTATAACCAAAATATATTAACAGTATTTTAATGTACTTAGAAAAATGGACGCAAAAGCGTCAATATCTCTTGTATATCAGAAACAAAAGCACTTCGGTTTGATTTTATAGCGATAAGAATATATTTTTATGCACGTTCTTCTAGGTTAGTGTTTTATTGTTAATTTACGTTATAATACAATATGTCTTTGCAAACGCCTTCATTTTTTGAATGTATAGATGGCACAGAGATCAAATAATATGTAAGCTATGATTTATCGTTATTTTTAGGGCAACGTCTCGTGTTTTAATAATAAAGTTTACATTCGGATGGAGTACTCTGACATAAAAAAAATCCGCAAGCAAACCGGAGTGGAACTAACTGCAAGTTCGACTCCGGTCAAACGACAGAAATAATAATTAAAAAAACAAAAACAAAAACAAAACCAAAGGTTCTCATTTTTCAGTGTTCAAATTAGATATATTACCGGTACCTTGATGGTTTACTAAGTTTTTTGAGAAAAATAAAAACAGGGAAATGCGGACTTTTCGGCGCCCTTTGTCAAAGCATTTTGATTCGGATACGGAGCATTTAAAAAGTAAAAATACTTGTTTATCCAAGGAAATGGAAATATCTATCCTTGCTCGTACTTACACTTCAATATGAACGAAATTTCCCGAAATAGAAAGAAAAGCTGCCTAAGACGTTTAACCACTGACAAACCGCAGGCACACTGGAGTGCTTGGGTTCCAGTCTACCAGCGGACTTCTGATTTTAGAGTATCCATACATGTCACGACCTTCTTTTTCGTTATTCAAAGTGGCTGAAAAAAATTCAGTTTTATTCTCTTACTTGCATGCCATGTTCGATAAGGGCAAAAACGTCGATAACAAAAGTAAAGACTGCGAACATTCGTCATGTATATAATTTGAGTTCTCCACCAATCACGACAGCCATAAATGAAACAACCATGTAATGACGTTTATCATTTGGCGTGCAGTACGCGATTTATCCGGACTTCCTTAACCCAAAGTGCAAATATCAAATGGCTTATGTGCGGAAAGTAATGTAGATAAGCAAAGAAATATTGGTACTGATTTTTTACTGGATTGAGTGGCACGTACTCTTCAGATCTGGAGGTAGTAATAATTGGATTTCATCTAAGACCAGCAGTTTTATTCTTAAAAGGAGTATTTTTTTTAACGTTAAAATAATGATTTAAAGCAAAATGGATATTTCTGTAGGTCATTGGAAACACACAAAAATTAATATTGGTTTCATGTGCGGAAAGTACTTAATAAATGACAGAAACCTATTAGGAAGCGAGGATAGCTAGCGATGACAAAAAATGAAAAATGAAATAAAATGTGGCGAATAAACTTCAAATCGCCATAAGCGCACAGTTTCAGTTTGTCGGCTTAGATCCGTCTTATTTATGCAAAAATCTCGTTGAAACTTTTCATTCTTTAAGATAGTATATCATTTAGTCCTTTTTTATAAAATAGAATTTCATGAATTGAGAGGATAGTATCGTGTTGATTTAAGGTTGGAGCAAAGTCAACATGGCGACAGGGCACCTTTAACTTTGAACATGTTTAGCTAAGAAATTTACACATTTGACCAATAAAAATTTCCAAGAGCAAAGCCAAGTCCTGCTTTTGAAGTTTTGTTTGTAAAGAAATAAGTTCTACAACTCAAATTGTCGAATTTTCCATTTTTATTCCAAATGACAATGATTTTTTTAACGAAACAACCAAGTCAATAATAGTAAAACAAATATACATGTCAGATTTTTTTGCTTAGTATACTGTGCACGTCATGAGCGGACAATTAAAATGTCGTCTTCTTTCAAAATACATTCCGTGTATTTTAAGTTTATCATTATTAAGCAAAAGCGAGGAATAATTTTAAAATGAAAAAGGGTTTGATCAAAAAGTTCAATTCTTTTGATGAGATCCTCTTTTTCCAATAAAATAATTAGGAGGATAAAAAGCTACCCGAGTATGAATCGACCAAAACGGGCACTTTGTTGCCTGTATATAAATCAGCCATGAAAAACTGGAAACATTTGTGTCGTATTATAAACTGAAGAAACTGAAATTGAGTTAAAAAAAAAACCCTTACCTTCTTACAGTTTCAAACTGTGAGTTTTTAAACGAGAAAGAGTTGTAAATTGACGTATGGGTAATGTTTTTACGAAGCACTGAACGCCTTCATCACTGATTTCAATTGTTAACGCCTTGCAAGAAAATCTTGACAGAATTAACTCCAGTCGGTTAACCATCAAAATATGACTATTAATAAATGCAGGTGAATGCGCATTCGTAATTAAGTTTGCTTTCATGTCGTCTATGCTTATCAAACAATCTATTCTTAGGAGTGGCAGTTCCGTTTCCCTTTTTTGTTCAAAGTTAAAATCTTCAAACTTCCTTGTTGCATAGAAAAAGGATTGGTTGGTATGTTCCGGGGCTCTGTAGCTGTTAAAAAATAATCAGCTGATCTGCCTGGAAGGAAAATCAGTCTAAATCAAGTTCTGGATACATAGCCTCTATTTACTGAGTGTAAAGTCTACTAATGACTTTCCTCTCAGCGAGCGTTTTTGGCTTTTATAATTAACCTGTGTGATTGTTGTAGTTTGAGACAAATTTCAGGTCAAAATGATTTTAAACTAATTTGATTTGTATTTTTTTTTGTTACAGATTTATTACAATGATTGTTAAGCAACGAAAATACAAATCAAACTAGTTTAAAATCATTTTGACATAAAATTATTTTTGACCTACAACATTTGCAGAGTCGGGTATTGTTTCATCCATAATTACAGTTCAGACAGCAAACTGTCTTACAATTGTCTTTTGTTTCACAATTACAAAAGAATCTAAAAGTCGTCTTCCATTTCTTGCTACATGCTTTCTAACGTTGTTAAAATGAGGCGCCAAAAAGTCTCACGTGACATTTTAGCCCAAAATGTTAAAAACCCATTCATTAGTGTTTATCGCCTTCCTCTCACCAAGTACCTACAGCAGAGCTAAAAATAATCACATATATCTTGAATCACGCAGAAACTACATCAAGAAGGTAAAGAAAAATAATGAATTCGCTGCCTCGTACCCAGGCACCTCTCTTTCTGCCCTTGATCCTTTGCGCTCTTGAATTTTTAAGCTCAGTCGCAAATCCTTGCATACGAGATGGTCGGTATTGGAAGAAGGTTAATTGATTACTGATTATTGTAATAACGACCAACTTTTCGGATTGTAACGAGAATTTACTGATACAGCAAGATGAATTTCATCATCTTTAAATGCATATTCATACGATATGCAACATGGGTTTAGTATAGTATTTATGGTGTGCAACTATTTCTGTAAGCATATGAGCTGTATTTTCTTAGGGAACAAAATTTAACGCCGTTGAGAAGCGCAAAAAAAAACTAACCTTTCAAGAATATTTAAAACTTGATTTTTAAAACAAAAATGCTAGTGTTAAAAAGATCTACGGCAGAGGACTTCAGATCTAAAGCAAGGCCGCTACCGATAAACTAAGTTAAAAAACATCGCTTTTACATTGTACCTAAAGCAAGACGCTAAAATCAAACAGATTACAAAACTGGGAACTGACACTCTTTTGCTTTAAATCTCTCTAGCTAAAATATTCACTAACAGAAGAAGAAGATATATACAGAGTTATCATAAAATGTAATTATATGTCAGAATACACTCGCACAATAATCCATAACCTACCAAGTGAATGTTGTTACTTCTTTAAGTACGTGAGCGCGGAACTGACCTGTTACGAAAGAAATTGTCCTGCGTTTAATTGAAATCGAACTTCTATTTTTCTCGCCCGGGGAGGCTAGCCTATCTGACTCGCTTCTAATCTCTTGTTGGCATATCCCGCCAGTTATTAAATTCACCTTGCCACCACAAAGATAACAACAAAAACCTGTTGAAATTAATTTTAACGACAAAACTAACACTAAAAGCTAATCGAGTCCTGAAAGGGTTTCCCCCGGTGTTGTATGTAATAATTGACACCTGTCTGTCATGAATGAAAGCGTTTACGTACATGCAACTGACAAATTCTAAAGAAATAAACGGATATTAAAACATCAATGAAAGAATCGGCAATTTTAAGAAAAAACACATTAAATCCTCGAAGAAAGAATAAGATACAATAATTCGCTTGAAATTTGAGAAAACTACTCGTATATAAAGCATAAGTACAACATACAGAATCGAACGGAGATTTTCCTTAATGCGATGTAATATTCATGTGCAATATTTAAGACTCCCGGCTCGTTTTTAGTGATTCAATTTTTAATCTGCATTAATTATCAAGCGACAAAAAACGAATTACTTACGGACGTTGACTAAAGTAGTTTGTTGGCGGTTTGTTTAGTATACATTGAAGATAAATACTTTTTATTTTCTCAACAATATAAGATAAATTACAGCTCATTCTTTTTTCTAAATTTATGGTTTTGTATATAATAGAATGTCGTGAGGGCTTACAAAATGTCGGCAAAGCAATTAATGGTCTTCTTTTTAATTTTTCTACAGGAGACAAGGATTTTTGCAAAGTGTAAAAGATCTCACAAATGCGTTTGATTTTGATCTGTTTACAGACCGGCCGACTGGCTTTGTTTATCAGGAAAACCACAAATCGTTATCATAGTTATGGACAACATGTCTTTTGTTACAAAAAATAGTTTCAGTCTCGTACTAAGACCTTACTTAGACCTGAATATCACGATTTTGGTCATTCTTTTGCTTTAATTAGAATTAAAAAACAGAAGTAAATAACCTACTTGTAGACCTATCGGTAAGGAAAACAGTGCGTGAAAAGAAAATATTTTATCTTGCGCCCGCAAGCGGTAGTTTTAAAACCTGTCTGATCGATTCTGTCAGATATATTTATCGGCTATATACTCGCGTCCTAGTTATATAATACAAATCCTTCAAGCTTTAAATTTATGTATCCCCTAGGGGTCTTTTTCGAAAGTTAATGTTTATTATTTCGATTGAATCCGGGTTGGTAATCTGAGATAATCTTGCCATCACCATGCAACAATGTTCTAAATTTATTCATTTCCTTTGTTTCAGAAAAGAATAGAGAGGCATTTTCTCTTAGAAAGGGAATCAAAAGTTTAAAACTACTACAATTGGAAATTGAAATGTTTCTACTTCCCACAGTTAAGGCCGTGGGAGTATTGAGAGGACTTCTTAAATCTCTATAAACAATTGTTTAGAACTTTAGCGTGCACTATCTGACTCGTCCCCAGTCGTCTTTTGAGTCCGTCTTAAGTTGACTGCTCAACACGGAGGGAATCATGGGAAGGAAGAGAAGAAGCGAAGGAGCCTTTCTTCCTTCCCATCATCCTTCGCGTCTTGCAATTTTCGCATAAGAGACGACTGGGGACGAGTCAGGTGCACTATCGAGTTGTGGCGCACGCGGGAAGTTTAGAGAGTACGAAAGAAGCGTAAGAGTTGCTCGAGGTGATACGAGAGCAACTCTTCCTTCTGAACGTATAAACCAGATGTTTTATAACATTACCCGTGTATTAAATGTACTTCAAAACTCGCGAAGCAACTTGCTCACGCTTTCGGTGTGCACTATTGGATTTTGGTACACGCTTGCGTATATTGAATTCACAGCCTATCAGCGTGCCTTAAGGATGTTCGCGCTAATAGCTCACTTTGAAAAAGAGTGATAGCCTGGGTCGAGAATATCCGCGCGAGCGTCTATGGGATTGTTTGGGGGGAAAGCGCCAAATTCAAACATGGCGCCGGAGCACAATAGCTGCGCATGCTGTGGTCTTTTGTGTCGGAATGTTAATAAGAACTCTGATGTCACTTTTCTCGGGATACCGCGAGAGAAAATCCTACGCCAGAATTATATACGTTTGATACGTAACGTTAATTTAAAATTTTACTGGGAAAATGCTTGCATTTGCTGATTTTCCCAGCTCATTGGAGCGGCGGTAGCCCAGGCGTCTTTTACAAAGGATTTGAAAAGGAGCCTTTAAATTGATATGAATTCAAAGCAAAAGTGTTTTTTTTAAACGGATTTTTAAGTGTAAACCATTTTTCTGAGGATATCAGTGGATTGAGGTATTATTGGGGGATTAACGATCGGCGGGACCGTGGTCACAAAGAACATATTAAACAAACCATCTAGTATTCATTAAACTAATTAATTCGTATCGTATTTTGTTATTATTCCACTATACAGTTCCTGCCAGCTGTAATCACAAAGACCATGAAATTTCTTTGGAAGCTAGTACAGTTAACATGCATGAACAAATGCATCATCTAACACCGCACTTGGGAAAAATGATAGATATCGACCTCGCCCGATTTTAGCTTCGTTATAATTTGCATTAATTGGTTTCAATTGAAGCCGTTTTTTTCTCTCTCTCTTGTTTAAAATGAGAGATTCTTTGCAAAAAATTATATAACTCTTCTTTATAACTGTGATTTTGTAAGGCATGGGTGCTCCCACAATAGATATTGCACAGCTTGACGTCAGCTTTTACGTGGTGAGTCATTGATTAGCTGTAAGATAAAACAGAAAAGCCCTCTGTTTCATTCGAAATCAGTTGAGACAAACTGCTGCGTACGTAACATCAATGTGGCCAGAATAGAAATGATTTAACTATACACATTGTGTATTCAATCTGTTAACGTTTTAAGATACTTTGATTAAAAAAGGGACTAGTATGTGATGTAAGCTATTTTCGATTTCTAACTGTGTAACGCAGAAAAGAAGAAATTGTCTAAAACTTTGATGACTGGTTTGATGCGTTTTTCCATTTCTAGTATATGACGTAGTTATTTGTTATTGTATCAAGGACGATTACAGATGCAGTTCCTACCATTTATCCAAAACATTGAAAGCAAAATAATTCTTGATGTGACTTGTTGTTGAAATATTTTTTTACGATTTTCTTAAGAACGAACATCAACCTTTTTGATCCGATATGCAAATCTGTCATCATTTTTCATTTAAAGAAATTAACATTTTGCTTTAATATATGTTCTATTTAATAAAAGTTTCCCATTGACAATAACACCACGCAAAAATACGTCGATGGCCTTGCCTTGTCCCCGCTTGTTTTTAAGGTAAATATTCATTGTTTCATTTCAGTCATAAACAGACCTGTATTCAAAGCAATAGTCACTGGAATTGTTGATGCGTTGCCATAGATGATAACGATACAAAATGTCATAACAACGATTATACTGTGAATGATACCCTATGGTGCTCACGAGCGGTGCACAATACAAAAAAGAATTCAGCCGTCAGCAGGCTTTGCTTGTGATTACCTTTAACCTGCTCCGGTCGTAAATCTGTAAGGTAAGTAGGATCATTTGCCTTAATCTTTTTTCTTTATAAAAGATAACTCGGATTTTTGGGGTCACTATATATGAAGAAACACCAAAGATACGTTTTCTCGATGAGGTTTTGAGCAAACCGTTTTGTGCAGCCTGTTTTGACATTTTTATTCATTTCAGCGTTTAAAATTCATAGTGAAGATCTGTTCTCTGTCGTATCAAATTATTTTTGAAAAACTGGATATAAAATGCCTGATTTTAAAACAAGGAGTTTCAATTTGAAATTTCTGGGTTTATTTTAACCTGAGCGGTTGAATTTTTCGGTCGGGGCTGCGAAAATTATCTATGTTTTTATCGATTATAATTATTTTCACCTCCGCGATCATTGAATTGCTAGAAACTTGTAGTCTTTTTAATATATTTCTATGTTTGAAAGTCGCCGAAAAATGCAGGTTTCTGTCAATACAGTGAATTAAACAAACGACAGCTGAAGTCGAAAATATATTAAAAACTTTCTGTTTCTTCGATTGGTAACTGTCTTACTTTTACAATAATAAATGCAAAATAGGAATAATCAATCTTCAATACATCCATTCATTACAAAACGACAATTTAGGTTCTCCAGCCATGTCATGACAAGATTTCATAAAACATGTAAAATTTCTAGTGGCTATTGCAATTGTACCGAGGTAGTTTTTCAGTGTTACAGTTTGATGGTTTCAACGTATAAAACCTTGGTTAGGTTTATGGCGTTAACATGCTTGCTTCACTGCAAGTAATTAGGCAAACACCAGGCTACATCTCTGCTAATTTGCTCCAGGCGTGAATATAAAATCAAGTCTCGTGTTGCGATGTTATTTCACACTAAAAACTGGTTTGCAAAAACCTGCTCTAAATGTAGTATTAATTTATTTCTACAAAATAAACTTTAGCATCCAACTGTTTTTCAAGTGTTTTAAACTCCCGGATTACAATAGTCATCTTTGTAGGTAGAAACTTAAGAGCTTTCACACAGGAAAAAATACGGATATTTTAAGCGTTAGCTAGAGTTAAGAGGCTTTACACACGTAACATTCACGTGTCTACGTGCGAAATCATTCAAATGAAAAATAATTTGAAATGCATGGAGATGGATCTGTAGGTGAAACTCTTTTTTTCGTATGAATGGTTTCGCACGTAGGCGAAACCATTCCATTTAGAAACAGAGGGAAAGGGTAACTCGGAAATGGCCTATTTACAGGAGCGTTAATTTACTATAATAACGGATTGTGAGCGTTTAACAATAAGATCATGACTGAATGACACCTTCTCCTTACAATACCAAGGCTACATCCATGGGAAGATCTCAGCTGCAGCTTTCGTGTTTCTTGACGAAGCAATTTCTCTTAACGAACAGTTTGTTTGAGATTGTAAAAAATCTCGCACTTACACTAGTAGTTCAAGTCGTGAACCAGCTTTCCTTCTTATTCCTAACATCTTCTAAATCCTCTGTATAAAAGCTGAAATCCGCATGAATTCTCAAGCTAAAACTTTATTTCAAGACAAGCTTAGTTCTAGCTGACAACTTTTCTGTCAGAGTGCTTTTCTCTCTAAAACATTCCATAGCAAAGTAATATCTTGAAATAAAAACTTTGCACAAGTTAAACCGAGCTATATTTGAGATTTTATAATAAATTCTTTTTTGTTCTTACTGGCTCGAACAGCTGAGATCACCTATTTAACCCAAAACATGGATGTTTTATTTAGCTAGGTAAACAAAAATAATGGTTCCGTTACAACTGTAAGTCGAACTTAAACGGAAAGCAGGTCTTTCGCCTGAAACAGGCTTCTCTCTTCTCACATAATCTGCTTTGTGACATAAATAATAGCATATTTGTTAAGATATCGTGTTCCAAAGGAAATATAGTTCACTGATAATGTGTCAACAATATTTAACATGAAATGCCCGAGGGAAACAATTGCCCGAGGGAAAACATATTTTTTGAGAATCTTAATGTTCCGCTGAGGGCAATAGTGGGATTCGAGGAAAACAAAATTAACTGGTTTCTCGAGAGATCAGTCATAAATTTCTTTTTGAAATATCACAAGAAAGGCATGAGATTTATGTGCGACAGAATATTCATTATTGTAAAATATCATGTGACTCCAAAGTAGGTAATGAGAGTTTTCGCTTTTTGGGAATAATTCCAGCTATATAACAATAAAGTTTAAAATTGAAACTATTTTGCATGCATTCGGTATCTGATAAAGTTTGTTTTCCTTGCTCCAGTTAATATCACAAATGTTTCAGTATTTAAAGTCATTTTGTCCAGTTGCACTTCGCTTCTTTCCAAACTTAAGTTACAAATCATTTTTCATAAGAAATTGTGGCCTAATGCGAGTCCAACGTTGTTGAAACACCGTTTTTAGCAGTGAGTTGTTCTAGAAAGGAAAATGAAGCATGGAGCTCGGTGGAATAGTATAAGTAATATAGACATCTTAACCGTTTTGATATTTTTTGACAGGGTGTTTATTTTCATATCCGGTCGAACGCTTATTTCACTGAGAGCAGGTGGATATTTTAGCCCATCCTGTTTGATGTGCAAATTACCAAGCGAAAATTTTGACAATCGTCATAACAAAACACCAGGCATTAAGGGCACTATTAAAATTAACCAGCCGATCATGGCAAGACGTCTGTATCAATTAGAACAGAGCAGCAATATCTTTAAATACATTCATGATGTCATGCATCTCCTTTCTATTCGGTAGGCGTTTGTTGATCGTAAGCTTTGAAAGCTACAACTGGAGGACTGGATCTTTGGAACTGGGCCTTTTTATATGGTTTCTTCAGCTGTAACAGCATCCAAAAGGCTAAACCAGTAATACCAGTTTAATGAATCGGCGATCCCGTTCGGGAATTGCTTTTGGCATGTGAATCTACCACCTGAAAAGCTACCAAGCTGAATTTTGTAATTAAAATTTCAAGCTGTCTGCCAGAAAAAAAGTAAACGAGGAAGACAAACACTGCTTAAAAAAGGTAAGTGGTGTTTCAAACTTATAAAAGAAATTCTGCAAATATATCAGGTTTTATGCCTGGTTAAACTTTAGAATTAAATGCTTAAATCATAAACACTATTTAAGACCCACGCGTTTATGAGCTACCAAACTCAAGCATATGTTCTTTTACATCTTGACTTGGCATAAATTAAAACGCTCTTCGCTAAACAAAAAATATCCAAAAAATAAAAAAATTCGGGTTACATTTAACTGCGAAAAGGACATGAAAAACTTTTCGGCTATAGGCGTGCAATTGCAGTAACATTATACTAAATCGATAATTTTGCACTTTTCTGCTCAGATGAAGTTAATCATTTTAGACAAACATGCATTTGGCTGCATCTGAACCAACCTCGCATTCAAATAGTGTAAGCAAGATTAAAGAAACCTTAAAATCACGAATGCCGAATATAACGAACAAGTCGCTTACGAAATCAGACTGATTCTTTCTGTGAAAACAGTAACGGTATCGAGAACACGAAATTTAGACAACTCAGTTTTTGACATCGAGAAAGATGGTCAAATTGAGGTTTTTGCTATTAGATAGTGGTACGTAAAGTACATCATAATCCTGAAAAATTAGCCTGCAATGTTGGAGTAAATAAGTTAAACGTTAGACTGATAAACTATTGAGCCTATGTTGAACAAAGACCCCCTGGGAATAGTTTTCAATTGATGACAACAACGAACTCCATTTTATGTACCTTATTGTTACTTATTTTAAAGTTTTTTGTTATTTTTTATGTTAATTACGCTATTTTTGGCCAAATCGCGAAAATTAAGTCCCGCGAAATATGCCCGTTCCATTTTCGCGAAATTAAGTTCCCGCGAAAATAAGTAACAGGACCCCTGGGAATAGTTTTCAATTGATGTCAACAACGAACTCCGTTTTGTGTATCCTGAAAATTGACAAGTTCTCGTGACAAACTAAAATTCACTACCCTGAAACTACGAATTTCAATCGATGAAATTTCTTTCTCGTGGCTCACTCTACAAATAAATAATATTATACTTCACTAACCTGCAACAATGTGAATTACAGCGTAATCCTCGGGTATTTTTGATGTTTCTAAGACAAGACGCGGAATAATAAAATAATGACACTTTGTGGCGATCTAAAAGCTTAAAAGATCTAAGCTTTTTCAAACAGCAAAGGAAAACAATACAGAACACCGTTGTCAGGTGTACCATTTGTTATTATCGAGGTTAATGTAAAAGCCGAAGAAAAGATTTTGTTTACCTACTAAGGGGCAGTCACCGTAAGGTGGCGAAAATTTCACATGTTGATATGACCTAAAAATTTTTCTCAGAAAGCGGCTTCTTTTTATTAAAGAAGGAAACAAATGGCAATTAACACTCAAAATTCTTTCGATTAAAGGGACACTGTCGCGGGGATTTTCTGCTTTTCAGTAAAAAGGGCTAAAATTGGCGAAGTACTCTTGCTCGTCCACAAAATGCGCCTAGAACATCAAGAGGAAACTAAGGAGTACATTGTTGTTGAAGGAAGAGGGAGCTTTATTAGTTTCTAGCTGACTGTTTTATCAGGCCACCAGGGCAGAACTTGAAAAAGTGAGCCTAATTTTTTCAAGTTGAGATCTAAAGTTCCTGATGGCATCACAATAGAATCACTTGTTTATAGGTTCAGTACACTGGCATTGCAATTTTGTCAAAACCCTGACTACTTTAATTGAATTGAATTTTTGAATTGAAGGTCGTAACAGTGTCCCTTTAAACAACCAAAAATTATTTTTAAAGAACACAAAATAAAGCAATACAATAACGGTACAAGTGTGGTAACTATTATTCGTCGCTACATAAACAAAGAAAAAAAAATAGAATCTGCATTCGGTATGTCCACCTGCTATGCTAATTAGACTGTGCGGCGAAAATTTCACATGCTAAATTGCCTGGGAAAGAATGTTGTTTTGCTGCATATTTTTTCAATATAAAAAAAACAAATGGTATTGGTATGAGCTTTTTTGAAAAAACGGCTCTCGTTTCAGTCGAAATCATTACCCAAAAGTTGCTTTCCATTTTTTGCTGATCTCAAAAGCAAGAAACTTTTGTTTGTAATACGCCTTTTACCCTGAAAGTGGCTAAATACCGGAAACGTTCAGTATTTTATAGATTTGGTATTTTCACCATTTTTAGCTTTTTAAATGCCGATATTTCATAACGAAAAACAGGTATTTCCCAAATGATTTTTTTGAAGGCAGTAGAGATTGGTTTACAGTAGTTTTATTAAGTGTATTTTCGATTTAATCAAGTTTATTATATAAACTGCGGTTGTCTATTGGGATTTCGATCACCGAGAAAAACAGTATCTCGACGTATGTAAAATTACGATAATTTTTCACCAATCGCGTACTAACAAGTTCGCCATGTTTTAATGGTGAACGAGCCAAAGTTTATCGATATTAAGTGGAAACATCTTCAGATCTGACTCGGAAATCTTCGGTAATCTTCGGCAATCTTCCGAAATTTTATAAGTGCTACTTTTTTTAAAGAAAGTTATTAAAAAGTTTTGACGTTTATTGACAGTTTCTCTTCCGAGAAAAAAAAAAGAAAACAGTACTTTTTTGCAAAATCCATATTTTTTTCCAATTTGTTCGAGACATTTGGTGAATCTTTTGGAATTGCTTGAACCACGCTTTTCGTCACTGTTACTTAGCAACATGACCTGATCATGATGGTGACAATGACAACATGACACGATATTAACTTTCAGGGGTTCTCGACTTGCTTGTGTTGGTACACAGTCCATAGTACTCCTGTTCTCTGCTCTTGACTCTTCGACATCCGACCAAAAAACACACCAGGAAGGACGGATTCCTAGCATGCACTCTATTTTGGTTTTAGTAACCTTTCGATTGCTTCTAAGTGGACTTTATCTTCGACTGGTCAGAAACATTTTTGTCCTTTTAATTTCCTCTCTCCTTTTATTATCTCAAGACTTTTATTTGCTCACTTATGTCCAGGATTGAACGCAGGTATTGTTTAATGAGTACTTCATGTTTGACTGTGTTATTTGACATTTCTATATTACTTCATATTTGACAAATTTTGGTGTGTTTTGGTGAATTTTTATTAATAAGGACACTTTGTGATGCCTGTCATGAAGAACATGCATCTCATTAGCAGTCAATCCTGGACATATCTGTATTTGCTTGGAATACAGTAGAATCCTGATTTCTCGAGCCTCCAGGGGAAACAAAAAAACCGGGAGGCTCGAGAAATCGGGGGCAACATTACAGAGCAGTGCTATCCAACTGTTATCAAAGGGGTCCTGTTTAAAGTAACTGAAATATAACAATATAACAATTAAGCGTGAAGCTAAACGAGTTTGTCAATTCAAAGCAGAAAGGACTCTAAAGAGTAACTTGGCAGGGACAAAACGCTGCGTCAGACTAGCCACGAGCTTTGTAATTATCACAATAACTGTCAACTCGTTATTGTCAATTATCACTCGTGGTTTTGTGCAGTCGGGAGTTTGAGTGAGATGCTCGACGAGTTTGCCGATTGAAAGCAGAAAGGTCTCTGCAGAGTCCCTTGGCAGGGACGAAATAGCCAGCGTAGCTTGGCGTTCGCTCGTTTTCTCGCTCTCACTGACTGACTAGAACGCCAAGCTACGCTGGCTAGGACGAAAGTGCGACGACGTGCTGTGTGAGCTATTACCAACTCAGACTATCGAGACCATTCTGCCCCCTTAGTTGCTAGACTGGGCATCTTAGATATCTTCCAAGTCAATGCATTGCAAATAGCTAAATTTATGTTTTACTATCATAACCAATTATTGACCCCCGATGTTTCTCAATTTTTTTTCTACTAGTAGTTAAATACACAGTTATGATACAAGAATAGCCAAGTGTTATCGACCACATCACTGTCGTACAAATCTAAAGCAGTTTACAATACTTTTCCAGGGTCCAAAAATTTGGAATTCTCTACCAGAATCGATCACTGGTTCGAGTAGCTTTTCTTCTTTTAAGAAAAAAAATGATTAAATTTCTAATAAAATGAGTCTGAAATTGGCCTAGCTGCACATTCACAGCTAAATTACAAACTTATTGCTAACCCGAGGTGGCCTCCCCCATAAGCCTTGTGGTTTCTTGGAGGTCTCCTCGCCCTATCTTTTTAAGTTATTTTAATTTGTATGTTTAATTCTGAAGTGGCAAAAAAATGATGATGATGATGATGATCCACGAACTTTGTAATTATTACAGTAACTGTCAAATTCTTATTAAAAATGTGATTAAAAAGTCCCATTCCTAGAAAGCTATAAGTTTGTATTTATTTTCTTTGCAGTTTGAAGCTCCAAAAGAGCTGTCCCACAGAAAATGAAGCTAGCGCTGATCACATTTTTCATTGGTAACACTGTTATGCTTTGGAGGCCCGTTCTTCTAATGGACCCGGAAGGAGGAGCTAATTGTTCAGTTCCTAAAACTGGATTAACGGTATCGGTTCTTATTGATCCTCCGTACACGGAGTTTGAATCCGGAAAAGTGAAAGGCATATTGGGACTATACCTACACAAGATTATCAAGAATTGTTTTATTAAATCTCCCGAATGCCGATTATCCGCGAGTGTCTTCAGAATGAAGGTATTCAATGACACGGCGAGTTTCTTCTCGGACATAGAGGAAAATAAGACAGATCTTGCCTTCCCGATATCAAGCCCACGAAAGAAGAATATGAGTGATGAAAGCTACACAGGACCAAATATGCATTTCGAAGTATTCATAAAATCTGTAGAATATTCGCTAATTATGGACGTCAAGAATTTCAACCGAAAAATGAATGATATCGTCTTTGCAGCCTTGCTTGTAAGCGTCTGGCCCATAGTTGTGTTCACTCTTCTCATCGCTGGAATCTCAGGAATCTTTGTATGGATTCTGGTATGTACGACGGTGGTTCGCTATTCACAGCAGTCAAATGCAAAAATGACGTCCCCTTTCGGTTTTTTGGCGTCTCGAACTTTTTCAAGAATTTGACTCGAAAGTTTGCAAACTTTTGGAAGAAAATTGTTATAGAAATAGCACGATGATGGAAAATTTCATGATAGGAAACTCAGTGAAGACCAATTATCAAATTTCCAATCCATATGCGGCGTATAAACCTTAACTTTCCAGGGACGGTGTTAACTTCTGGATTAAAAGCGAAAGCTTTCCGAAAATTTAAGACTTTGTACGGAGAAGGTTGGAGTAGTTTTGGCGGGAATAAGCGCACGCGCGTGGCGTTTGACTGCTGTGTGGGTTTGCTAGGTTTCTGAGGCTCAAAAGGCTTCTTATTATTATGTCACATGCAATAATTTTACGTGACGTCATCATTGCTTACGTCTCGAACGCAGAATTATCCCCATTTTTAAAATGCAGATGTCTCAACTAGGAATTACAAGACACGGTGACCTAATGGTTAATAATGGTAATAGGACTGACTGGAGTCCAATTCGGTCTGTAATCATACGAGTGATTAACAAAATCGGACGACCGCGAAGTGGGAGTCCTATTTGTTTAATCACGAGTATGATTACAGACAGAATTGGACGACACGAAGTCCTGTTACCAATTAATTAAAACTATAACAAAATTTGAGAAAGAAACAAACATTTGGTTGAATGGTCTTTATGAATACTCAAAAACATAACAGTCTACTTAACAAATGTACAACAACAGCGCGCGCAAAATGACGCGTACTGTCCAATTACACAGGCATGACGTAGAGATCGAAGATGGTGACAGTAAAGAAATGAAGACGGCTGATTTAACGATTAGTACAGGAAATTTAAAAGTCTTTATCTGTTTTCTTTCAGGAAACATACTTTAATGAAGAGGAATTCCCTCGTTCATTTACTAAAGGCTCGTACGAAGGATTTTGGTGGGCCTTTGTCTCCATGACTACAGTCGGGTAAGAGAAATGCACAACTTAAGAGCTTGGTCGAATGTACTTTCAGTAACTGATATTAGCCGGTTCATATGTAAGTTTTTTTAATAGCACGGCATTTTTAAGCAATATATATAGAGAAAAAGGATATGCGATCGAGAGCTCTGTTTGACGTTGCACTCATTTGTCGAGGGCTACTTTATCAAATACAGAGACTCTGATTGAGGTACATTTGACCACCAAAGGTGACGAAATCTGACGATATACACTAAACAAATATCTCCTTAGCAAAGGTGGGTGAAACCGCCACCTACTAAATCGATACTAAAATCGTAAATAAAACACTAAAGCACAAATATATTCTTGGTTTTCACATGACGTCATCAAAATTCTCAAATCCAGAATCGCAAGACCCCTGAGTTTTTATCCTTCACTGGCTATTAGACGTCCTAAATTTATATCTTGTTGAAGATTTTTAGCTCGATAGCATTCGCCGTCTTTAAGATAGAACATTTTGAATTTCGTAGTTTCACGCCACACTAGATCAAAGATGGCCTCCAGAAGGCTGTCACGTATACTTAAAAAAAAGTGATTCATCTTGTTGTGATTTTTGCAATCTGAATAGTTGAGGTTTTGTGAGAAGTGTTTATCTGAATGTCTTCTTGTTCATGAAGGTGATCTGACCGCTTTTTGTAGCAGAAGTGAATGCCAGATGTTTTTGTTGATTTCCGGCCACCATGTTGCAGCCCAAGCTGGGCTCCAACATGGCGTTCTATACTGTTCTCTAAATTTGCGTGAAACATCAGTTTTGATGGATAACTCGAGTACGGAATACCGTACAGACCCGAGACTTGGAAAAGTAGTTACTATATAGTAGTTTTCTTCAACCTGTAATATTCTTGATATTTTTTACTAAATAGTTTTAGTTTTGTTTTTTCGCGGCGTGAGAGTGAAAACCAGCTATAGGTAAACTGCGACTGTTATCCAGAAGCGGGCGGAAGGGAAGGAGGCGAATAATTGTATAATTCACTAAGAGCGAAGCGATGTGAACAGTGTGACGGTGCGCATCCAAAAGGGGCGAGTGCCATGTAAAGCACGCTTTAGAACTAAATCCCAAAATCGCATAATTGGTTGGAGACGAAGTACGCTCCATACCTTACACGCCTTAGCCTGGTGGCCACTGCTTTCAGAAATGAATTCCATTATTATGTTGTCTTACCAGTTTCTTTTTTGTCATGAAATGTAAGATTTATGTTCTCTTTTGCCTTTTTTCAAAAAGTGAAGATTGTTGTTACCTTATTAGATCGCTAGCGGATAATAAGCGTTAGTCTAGATCACTATCTCATACAGTGGAACCCCGATTTAACGATATGCCAAGGAAGCAGTAGAATAATATCGTTATATCGAGGAATCGTTATATCGAAACTTCCGATATAACGATATGGCCGTAAAATAACCGAAAATATCGTTATATCGGGGAAAACCTAACAAGTACTTTTTACTGCATATCAGAGAAGGATGAAGAGAATAATTTTGATAAGAAGGCTTAGAACACAGTATCATTTTCGTATATCATCGGACAAAGCTGTTTTTAGACACGTTAGAGATGACTCGATTACCGTAATGCTATTGCATTAAATTCGATGTTCTGCAAATAAAATGTGACGGTGTACTGATAATATCGTTATATCAGGAGGATTTTACGTTCGGTCCGCTAAATTCTCATCGGTATATCGGGAATATCGTTATATCGAAGATCGTTATATCGGGGTTCCGTCCCATACATTTTACTGTAACTTTTGCCGGGACATAGAATATTTAATAATTGTTTTATTATTCATTCAAATTATTTCCAGAGCTCCAAATACACAAAATGAATTTAATAGGGTTTTGACAGTACGTAGGCAAAGTACACAAATACACAACAACGTTCGCCTTTAAATTTGATTTAAACTTCAAAAACTCGGTTACCGTCTTCATTAAATTTCTTGTCCTTTATAATGTCGATATTTAGCACTTGCTTGAAGTGTCTATTGAAGTTAAATCTGATGACACAAAGCGATGTTTTCGAGTACAGGTTTCCATCGTTCTTGCTTACTTCGACGTAGAATTTTCATAAAACCGCTCCAAGTCCTCCGCTGTGGCTGGATCAGGGATCTTTTCCTCTTGAAGATACGCTTTCAAAATCGATCGACTCCCCTTCGTTGCTTTTTCCGTGTTTTGACTTTCCTTGTCTTCTAATAACTTTAAAATTTTACCTCTTCGTGATGCTCAAATCTAGCGGCCATTCTGCTCGGCAGCAAAGCCGTTCAGTCGCGTGACGTCAGCGGTTCTTGGGAACGCGGTTGCGATCTGTTAATCAAACTTGGGAACGAGGTTGTGATCCATTAATTTTTGATATTGGACGATTGACGTCATTTTACGATTGACGTCATTTTAATAACGTCAATCGTCCAATAATTGGAATTTCTTCCAAATTTGGTCGGCGCTAGCCGGTTAGCTGGAATTAACCGGGGATTGAAAGCCAATCAGAAACAGAGAAATATTTTGAATGAATATAATAATCATCATTATATCGGGAATATCGTTATATCGAGGATAGTTATATCGGGGATTCACTGTAGTTATTATCATAAGTTTTTACTACGACTGCATGTTTATTTGTTTGTTTAATTTTTCGTTTATACATAGCTGCAGGGGAAACCTGTGCCCCCTTGGATTGTAATTCAGAATTGTTGTTTTAGTTTTAAGAATGCCGGTCTCTAAGAATCAGACAATTTCTCGATTTCGCGGCAAGAGGATGGAACTTCGATTTCTTTCATACTTTTATGTTAGATAGGCTAGGGTATAACTTAAATCACTGTATAGTTCTTTCGATTGAATATCCTTTTATTTTAAAGAAAAATGCAAATAACAAAAATCCGTTAAAATCGTCATTTGAGGCGCTAAATTATTCATGATTTTTGCACGAGTTTGAGAGCCTCGCGTGCAAAAACAAATCACTCTACCGTCTTTTAAACACTCAAACCATATTTAGCAATCTTTAAACATCTACTGAAATGATTTTGGGAAATATTGCGTTGTTCTTTGTAGACAAAATAATTTTATTTCGAAGGCATACAATTCACTGCCGTAAAAGTACTTGGTAAATAAAATTAATTTTCACCATGTGCGAAACCTTCAAATCGTTTAAGCTTCTGGTGGTTGAATGTTAGAAGAATGGTGTATAAATCCCTGTAAAAATTTCTCCGGGCAAATGATTAAAAGCGACGTGAGATCTTTTCGAATTCGGTTAAATATGCAAATATTTGACCTTCCGCGGTCAACTTTGAAGTTACGGGTCAGAAATAATTTTTGTTCCGTGTTCCAAGTCCTAACCCATTAAAGACCAAATCAAGCATATGAAAAAAAATATTAATTTTCTAACCTTTATCTGCTGTAAAAGGTAGGTTCGAAGGCCATTTTAGCATGATTACGGCTCTTATCATTCGTCGCATCTGAGCTTCGTTTTCCTTCCGCGGTCAACTTTGAAGTTACGGGTCAGACATGAATGACATGAATATTTCAATCCGTGCACAAGTCTTAACCCATTTTGGGTCAAAATAATCACACACAAAAACATATGAAATATTCTAACCTTAATCTGCTGTAAAAAGCAGGTCCGAAGGCCTTTTAAGCACGATTCCGGCTCTAAGCATCCGTAGTACTTTGAGCTTCGTTTGTGTAAGTATGTCATATTTAGTGGTCGAAATCCAATCTGTGATCAACTTTCGGCGCTTCTCGTCACCACTGCATCTTCTTCGACGGCATACGCCGATTGTTATTATTGCCTCGTTAATAGTACACAAAAAAATAACATCTGATCGCTAAACGGCATGATGTCGGCGCAGTCCCATCTTGCAATGGGCCGTCTGTTCGTCACGCAATACTGTGTCATGGACATTTTTTTAGGGGGTGATAGGCGGGTGTGGGAAAGGTTGAATATGCGGAAATGCTTGATTTAATACTTTATGACAAGTACGTACTCGAGCCAGCAACAACAACAACAACAACAACAAGTACAGTGATATCTTTTGGCAGACAAGATAAAGCACACGTACTGTCAGTTGCTAAGCGTTTGGTACAGTGTAATGCAACTGTTCGCGAATCGGTTCTCCCGGGGTGGTGTAAACCGGGGGTGGAAGGAGGATATAAATCTTACTAAACAAGTAGAGTTTTTAAGTAGTTTTCCTTTTTACTGTAGACCGACGAGAGAAAACTCGCTCTATTTTTTTTTTTTTTTTTTTTTTTGGGGGGGGGGGGAGTGAGGGGGTGGGGGCCGGGGGGTTTTGTTGGTTGGTTGTTAGCAAAGTTTTAAAAGATACCTAACCAAATATCGCAGTCTTATAAATTTATGATAGAAGTAACCATAATTTTTTTTTTATGAGTGGCACCTAATAAAAACATTGCATCGCAATCTTTTTTCGCCTACGGTAAATCTGGGACTGTGCTGGTTCATCGTCAACCTTAAAAATACTTTTGGGGTGCTTTGAACATACTTCGAATATGATTCTAAATTCAACAATAATAATTTGAATTTAAGAAATTCAAACATGTTAAAAAAACTTAGTGCTAAAACTCTTTGCTAAAAAGGATATAAGCAAATTGCTATGGCAATTCGGCGTGTGAAAAAATCGCCAAATTTAATTTAGTGGCTTCCTAAGTAAACAAAACCTTGGTCGTGCTAGTTATTGGCACCGTCTGTTTGCTTAAAGGCTGCGCGTGAACAATTTTTAGGCGAGGACGTTAGTCTCGAGCCTTATGTTATGAAGCGATAAATTGGTTGGGTTTACAACGGGCGATGTGATGATTCGAACCGAGGGGGATTGGTAACTAAGAATATGGCTTGAGATTGTTTTCCTCCGCCATCTTGGTTATTCGAGACTTTTTCGCAGCCAGAAGCCTTGACTCGAAGTAAGATTAGTAGCTTAAATTGCGCTCACTTACAAACATATTGAGATATCATAGTACACAAAAACCTTATCGACACACCGAACTAAATTGTGGTTTACGAGCTTGGAGTCAGCTGGCGAGTGCTGTTTCGGCAGACCTTTGCCTTTCAAGACTGAAGTTGAACTGGATATAAAGCATTGAAAGCAATATAAACACGGCTAATTAAACATCAGGATTGATATATTTGTGATCTGAACTACTGGCGACATTGTAACCTGAGCTTTAACTGAAGAGGAGAAGTGCAGAAGAATATATTGCCACAACTGCTGAGGTGAGCGATCAAAAATTTATATCAGTTTGCTTGTACATGTACTTTATTGAATAACATAATGGACAAAGTATTTATGGAATCGAAATAACGATTTTAAAAGGCTAAATATCTGCTAGATGTTGTTATATTTAATTTGCTGGAATTTATAGATTACTAAGCATTGAGAGAGCTTCATTCGCGATCCCTTCTGTCAACAGAACGTTTTCGTATACTACTAGGTCAGATTTCAACATTGATCTTAATAATGGTGTGCAAAGCAGCAGTAAATAATTATAAACAAGTGATTGTAAAATATGGATAGAAACAAACTTATTTCAGGCTTTACCACTGACAAAAGAACTACAATTGATCACATTTATACAAATCTAAATAAATACTGATAAATCAAGAGTCCAAACTGGTGTTCTCAAGACACACTAAAGTGACCTTAAAGCTGGGTGGTTTAATAGCAACCAAAAAAGAGTATATACATTTTTGTAGACCATAATAACTAGTAAATGATTTAAGAAGCATAGTGTACATGTAGAAAGATGTGTTTCAGAAAAAAGAAAATTTTAAGTAACTACTTATGTTGCAATAAATTGTTGCAATGTTGCAATCAATTTTAACAATTGATTCTTTCTTTTATTATGTTTACAGAACAGAATTAAAAAACAACAGAAAACATCCAAAATACAGTTTTCAAAGAATCCACTGACAGCTGTGTTTTGTCCTAATTGCTTCAATATGTTTAATCTGCACTTTGTCAAGAAGCAGCATGAATGTGTGAATGTGGCTATTGCATTGGAACTGCTTTGACTGGAACTGGTTATTGGCCTCTATTCTGCCTCTATGCAATATATAGAAGCCCAATCCTCACTATGAATGGCAGATATATTTAAAAAAAAAACACAGCGAAAACCATGTAGCAATAACACCTAAGTTAAAAAAATAAACTGTGTAAAACATCTCTGGATTTGCTACTGAAAGACTCAATTCAAATTCATTACTGGCAAACCACTGTATCAACTCTACTTCCTAGACTCCACATGTACTGTATCAAGATGTTGGACTTATTGGACTTACTTGCATCACAAATTGTACAGAAAGTGCAAACAACTTTCAGCCCCATTTAAATTTAACAAGAGTAAATCAAGATGCTATATCAACTTTACTTCCTGGAAACTTGTACTTCCTTAAGCTTGCACTGCGTGTTTTAAGTGATATTAAGTTTTTGGACTTACTGCACAAAATTTACATTACAGATTGTACAGTCAGTGCAGACAACTTTAAGCCACATTTAAACAAGAGGCAATCTAGATACATTTCAAGACATTTTATTCTTGCCAAAGTTGTGGAAGTTTCCTAGCTGTCTAGTAAAGTTACAAAATATGTTGCCTTCCATTGTGAAAAGTCGTGATAAAAGACATCTTATTAGAGTTGTATGAATTAAATCGTGCCAATTTTGTGATCAAAGCAGCTTACAATTTGCCTTTTATTAATTACAGTAACATTGGTTAGAAACTAACCTTTCCTTGGAATGCACAACTAAAAACACCACCGGAAACAAAGTACTGTATTTTAAAATTTTATTTACCTGACAAACCCATTCCCCCCCCCCCCTTTTATAGCAAATGTCTCAGTGTCTCAACTTTCGACTTACAGTGAGGAGCCCAAAAGGGTGACCACTTTTAATGTACTAACAATTTGCCTTGCACGAAAGAATGTGAATTCATTAAAAGTGGTCACACATTTGGGCTCCTTGCTGTAAATCACACATTTTGGACTCGCATTTTCACTCAATAGACATTTTTGGCTTTGTCAGTGTAAGTAGCCCATTTCAAAATCACATGATGCTGAATACCAAGAGAATTTTTTCTGAATTTGAAAGTAGTGATTCTCAAGAGTGATGTAACAGTCTGAAATAGGACAACAAAAAAACGAAGCCCGAAAGGTCCCTTCTCAGTTCTTTGTCTGGAATTTTTAACATACTGTCTTGTTTACTGGAACGTCCTCGCCTTAGTATGCATTGCATACCGGTTATTTCAAAGTTCAGTTTATTTCACTGGAAATGGAAGGTTGTTGTTCTTTTAAGGCCCTTGTTCGTGGAGTTTGCGGTTTTGATTCTAAAGATCGAAAGCGTCACACTGAAATCGCTCCTCTACTGTCGTGTGAGAAGGACATCAGCAGTCACAAGTCCCAGTATTTATTAACTCTAACATGACTCTTTCCCGTGAAAAACCAAACTTCATAAGTTTATAAGGCAGCTCTTGAAAACTTCGTTTTACAGTCTTAATATAGTTAAGAAGTAAATGGTTTGAACCCAGTATCAGGTCGTAAAGTGTGATCGTCCGGGTGAGAGTTGCTCTGAAAACTCGAACCTGCGATCAGGCTTTCTCCACCGCGAGAAAAATAACTCCTGGTCGCAGGTTATGAAAACTCCGGGATAGGGAATATTTCTTGAGGTTCTCGATCCATAAGTAGGGTATATTTGGCAATGTGTTCCGGGTGTGATCCTTAGATAGGGTACCTAAATTATATCAGCTAAAATAAACGCCCAGCTAAACGAAAATAAGGTATCTTAAAACTGAACTTTTTGTTTAAGTATTAGTAAAGCGATTTTATAAAGATTTGTGTTTTGCCGTGTGCGGTTAGCCGTTATTTGTGTCGGCAAGGAACGCTTTTCCTCCCCTTGAATAGATTGTTATTTTTCGGTTTTGGGCCTTAACGAAGTTTTCAAGAGCTGCCTTGAAAACACCAAACAAATAGCTAGCTTCTGAAGTTTGGTTTTTCACGGGAAAGAGTCATGTTAGAGTTAACTAAATTAATACTGGGACTTGTGACTGCTGATGTCCTTCTCACACGACAGTAGAGGAGCGATTTCAGTGTGACGCTTTCGATCTTTAGAATCAAAACCGCAAACTCCACGAACAAGGGCCTTAAAAGAACAACAACGTTCCATTTCCAGTGAAATAAACTGAACTTTGCAAAAATTATTCACGCGCTGCCTTTAAGCAAACAGACGGTGCCAATAACTAGCACGACCAAGGTTTTGTTTACTTAGGAAGCCACTAAATTAAATTTGGCGATTTTTTCACACGCCGAATTGCCATAGCAATTTGCTGATCCTTCTTTTTAGCAAAGAGTTTTAGCACTGAGTTTTTTTAACATGTTTTAATTTCGTTTTAACTTCAAATTAATTATTGTTGAATTTAGACATCATGAATTCGACAGTATGTTCAAAACGGCACCCCAAGAAAGTACTTTGTTACAGGTTGACGAATGACCACCCGAAGCCACAGGTCACGCAGATTTACCGTAGGGCGAAAAGAAATTGCGATGCAATGTTTTTATTAAGTTGCCACTCGATCACGAAAAAAAATCAAAACTTATCGTTACTTCTATCATTAACCATTTATACAGGACATGCGATATTTGGTTAGGTATCTTTGTAAAAAAAAAAATTAAACTTTGCTAACCAAACAACCAAGAACCCCCCGGCCCCCACCCCCTCACCCCCCAAAAAACTAGACGCGAGTTTTTCTCTTCGTTTTCGGTTTTACAGTTAAAAAGGGAATAACTACTTAAAAACTCTACTTGTTTAGTAAAGATTTATATCCTCCTTCCACCCCCGGTATTACAACCAACCCCGCGCGAGCAACCGAATTCGCGAACAGTTGCATTACACTGTACCAAACGCTTAGCAACTGACAGTACGTGTGCTTTATCTTGTCTGCCAAAAGATATCACTGTACTTGTTGTTGTTGTTGTTGTTGTTGTTGCTGGCTCGAGTACGTACTTGTCATAAAGTATTAAATCAAGCATTTCCGCATATTCAACCTTTCCCACACCCGCCTATCACCCCCTAAAAAAATGTCCATGACACAGTATTGCGTGACGAACAGACGGCCCATTGCAAGATGGGACTGCGCCGACATCATGCCGTTTAGCGATCAGATGTTATTTTTTTGTGTACTATTAACGAGGCAATAATAACAATCGGCGTATGCCGTCGAAGAAGATGCAGTGGTGACGAGAAGCGCCGAAAGTTGATCACAGATTGGATTTCGACCACTAAATATGACATACTTACACAAACGAAGCTCAAAGTACTACGGATGCTTAGAGCCGGAATCGTGCTTAAAAGGCCTTCGGACCTGCTTTTTACAGCAGATTAAGGTTAGAATATTTCATAATGTTTTTGTGTGTGATTATTTTGACCCAAAATGGGTTAAGACTTGTGCACGGATTGAAATATTCATGTCATTCATGTCTGACCCGTAACTTCAAAGTTGACCGCGGAAGGAAAACGAAGCTCAGATGCGACGAATGATAAGAGCCGTAATCATGCTAAAATGGCCTTCGAACCTACCTTTTACAGCAGATAAAGGTTAGAAAATTACATTTTTTTTTCATATGCTTGATTTGGTCTTTAATGGGTTAGGACTTGGAACACGGAACAAAAATTATTTCTGACCCGTAACTTCAAAGTTGACCGCGGAAGGTCAAATATTTGCATATTTAACCGAATTGAAAAGATCTCACGTCGCTTTTAATCATTTGCCCGGAGAAATTTTTACAGGGATTTATACACCATTCTTCTAACATTCAACCACCAGAAGCTTAAACGATTTGAAGGTTTCGCACATGGTGAAAATTAATTTTATTTACCAAGTACTTTTACGGCAGTGAATTGTATGCCTTCGAAATAAAATTTTTTGTCTACAAAGAACAACGCAATATTTCCCAAAATCATTTCAGTAGATGTTTAAAGATTGCTAAATATGGTTTGAGTGTTTAAAATACGGTAGAGTGATTTGTTTTTGCACGCGAGGCTCTCAAACTCGTGCAAAAATCATGAATAATTTAGCGCCTCAAATGACGATTTTAACGGATTTTCGTTATTTGCATTTTTCTTTAAAATAAAAGGATATTCCATCGAAAGAACTATACAGTGATTTAAGTTATACCCTAGCCTATCTAACATAAAAGTATGAAAGAAAAAGAAAGTTCCATCCTCTTGCCACGAAATGTTGGATTCTAAGCGACCGGCATTCTTAAGTCTCCCATTTGAGGTTGATGTTCTAGTCCTTTTTCTTTTAATTTTTAGGTACGGGGACAAGACCCCCAAGTTTATTTTTGGTCGAGTGTTTGGAGTCCTTTGGATCTTGACTGGTTTGGTCGTCATAGCCATGTTCACGGCAACTGCTACAAGTGCCCTCAGTGTCAATCCCGACGATCTTGCAAGATTGGAAGAGAGCAGGGTAAAACAAAACAAAACTCGTTGAAATTTAATGAAAATTGGCCGTTCCGAAATTGCGCAGGGAACTGTGGCGGGTTTCAAACTTCAAGTAACCGATAATCTGACACCAAATAAACGATTATGGTGAGATTGGTCATTTGACCAAGTTTGATGCTTTCAGGGTGAACAGAAACTAAGTTATGGACCTTGAAACATGGTTCAAAATCCATACAAACGTCTCTAATCGTAAGCCAGCGTCCCCCAGAACCATATAAACTCTTAAAACTCCATTTTGTGATAGCTGTAAAATCCTGCCAAAAACCCATTATTTGAAAGAAACTAAGACGAAAATCACTAAGTTTGCCCATTTTAAAGAGAATCACAAAAATCGTATAGAAAGTAAGAGTTTATATGGTTTTGGGGGACGCTGTTTCAAAATAAGTGACGTCTGTATGGATTTTGAACCATGTTTCAAGGTCCTTTAATTTCGTCTCTGTTCATGCATCCTAAAAGCATCAAACTTGGTCAAATTACCAATCTCACCACGATCTTCTATTTGGTGGTGTCAGATTATCGATTACTTGGAATTTAAAACTCGTCCCAGTTCCCTGCGGAATTTCGGAAAGGCTAATACTGTTTGTGTTTGTGTAAATAAAGTGATACGATGCTTTTAACCGTTTCCTCGTGGGTTAAGGTAGAATAAAGAGAAAGAGCAAGATATATTAAAGGATAGTTATTTCACGCAGGAGAAATAAATGCTTTGATATAGCTTGCGACGCAATCGTCGCCCAGCTTCCGGGTATTATTACGTCATGGCGTCTTACATGAAAGTGGGGCAACCTGTAGTTCGATCTTTGTTGAAGGGACTGACTATTCCGCACTCAGTTCATGTCTTGAGACTTCTCATTTTTTCATACACGAGGTATAAATCACACTTAACGTATTTTTTTAAGTTAAAAAAAGTTGAGATCAAGAGGATTCGAACCCGGGTCGCCCGCATGCCAAGCGGGAACGATATCGACTAGGCCACCGACGAACCGCTCTGACTGCAACGAAATTCCTTATTACAAATCTACACACCAAGCCGTGGGTTATAAACTACCATTCAATACTGCAAATCTTGGAAAAAGGATATTGGATGAACCTTACATTCAGTTCATCTTGACCAGCTGCCGGAATTCTGATAATTTTAGATAGAAATCCTAGCCCTAATATAAAAGCTAACCGCAAGCAAACTAGCTAAAGTAGGCTAACCGGAGTGCTAGTTAGGCTAACCGGAGTGCTATTTAGGCTAACCGCAGTGCTAGTTAGGTTAACCGCAGTTCTGTTTAGTCAGTAGTATTCTACATGAACTGATTGTTACGTGGTATAAATATGTATTTATATTATTATGTCATGAAGTGTCTCGCTATTTCCTCACGACATCAACTGAGTGCAAAATAGTTAGTCCCCTTCGTTGAAACACATCTCAACATGGCGTATTCCATTTTTCCCTTCCTCCACCCCCTGTTTTTTTTTGTTTTACCTAATGTGGAGCGGGTTTCCCCCCACCTTTGCTGGGATATTTCCTTGTTTGGCTTTCTAATGTAATTTTAGGTGTTTGTTTTAAAATAAAACCCAAATGGGAATGTCTGCTTTTGTCCCAGCATGCTGAGCTCAGCCAAAGCAACACACATGCCTTAACAATAAGTATGTTTTCAAGAAGGAGCAAGATACATAAATATAGTTTCTTAATTTAAACACTATTTAGACCACACTGGTGACAAGGAATATCTGGAACTAAAGGTTGTAATTGATTCTCTTTTTTTCCTTCCATCTTAGATCGGTGTGTTAGACATATACATCAGCACAATTACAAGCAAAAACTAAAGGAGCAGAGGACGTGAAAAGTAAGTAAGCGGCTTCACAGGGAGCCCAGGCCCACGCTTTGACAACTCGGTCAAAGTGGCGGCGTCGAAATTATAAGGATTTGTATAAAACTTTATAGCAAAAATTTATATCGAAAAAAAAAATATAATAAACAACCAGGTAAGTTCACATTTTACATCATATGTTGTCTATGTGATGGTTTTTGACTGTTATTTAGCATTTAAACCCTATTTAACCTATCAAGTTTTTAATTTTAGTTTACTCTTACCTAAATATATGCAAGGGTGAACACTTTGATTTTTGAAAAATTTCATCGAGACATTTACGATATGTCTAATTAAGCTAAACATGTATGTCTAATGCGCGTGTAGTTAAAGCTAATCTTTAGACTTTTCATTAGCGAAGCCACTTTGAACGAACGTTTAGAGCTATTGTTCTTTGCTTCGTTACAATGTTGTTGATGTTGCTGGACCTTGCTGTAGTGGCATGTTTTGTTTTGTAAAGCCGCAATGAATATAATTTGAAAGGGTTTTCAAAAACCTCACGGTACACCAGCGAGTCTAGAATTATACGTGAGGCAAAATCATCCTGTGGGAACTCGGGCTAGTGTACACGTGTAAGGCAGAGCACCCTCGAAGGTCTCGTTTCCCTCCCTCCCCTACGGGAAAGAAGTGTCGTCGCCCTGACAACTATTGCCCAATCATAGCGTGAGGCTGCACGTGAAAAGCAAGGCTAATTAAAAATGCGTCCACCGGCTCTATCGGAGTCAAGGTGTTGGAGAAAGCCAAAAGTGTACAAATCTTGGTTATTTTTTCCGTATTCTTTAATCACGGAGAGAGGCAGCCGGATCAAAAATTTACTGTATCGAAAGTATGGTCTTCGAACTATACCCATGCGAAGTTTTGGAGTGAGCAGATGAAATTAAAAGCAGTATTTGACTTGTTTTTGTCGAACAGTGGTGTTTATCGAGCGTTGGAAGTGTTCACGCTTGCATATATTTAGGTAAGAGTAAACTAAAATTAAAACATTGATAGGTTAAATAGGGTTTAAATGCTATATAACAGTCAAAACCATCACATAGACAACATATGATGTAAAATGTGAACCTACCTGGCTGTTTATTATATTTTCTTTCGATATTAATTTTTGCTATAAAGTTTTATACAAATCCTTATAATTTCGACGCCGCCATTTTGACCGAGTTGTCAAAGCGTGAGCCTGGGCTCCCTGCGGCGGCTTCTTAAAATTTCCTTTCGTTAAGATTAAACAAAAACTTGCTTAAATTCTAAAGGATGAAAATGAGATTGAAGGACCGCATCACTGTGTGGTCCAGTGTAATTCTATTCAATCGAATTGCGAAACACCGGGGCACGAATGAGCGCGGATTTGTACACCTGTTTGGAGAAAGATTGTTGGAAAAAAGCAAAAAAGTGTGCGGCGACAACATCGAAAGATAGCATGGGTAGAAGTAGAGAGCTAATGAATACTGGTGAGATATAACGACATGAGAAACGCGAAACTTCACGGTTTTTTTCTCTTCGGACATGTGGAAACAAGGTACTTTTAGCCACGCTGAATGTTAGAAGAAACTTCAAAACCTAATATGCAGTATTCTCTTGATTCCCTGCATTAACCTCAATTGTAAGCTAGTCCCAGTCCAATACCAAGAATACGAATATGGTTTATTCCCCACATGCACCATAAAAACCGATACTCGCATTCTTGTCTATACTCCTCCGGGGCTCTGCGCTCTAAAACAAAAACCTCAGGGGATTTCCCGGATCCCCCCTTGGGTTTCCGAGATCCCTCCTTAATACCATTGAAAATATCATGAGGTGTATTTCTTTCAGAGTTTGATTTAGTTCGCGACATGTTTGATGAGCTAGAGCACGGTGAGCTAGATGGCATCCTAATGGACAAGTACAAAGCAGGCTACTACCTGGACGAAATCAATAACGAATATAACGAAGACCGATTCAAAGTGTTCAATAGCTACCCCGCACACATTCCGTATTATCTTGCAATCCGTATGTCCGATCAGTTGAAAGAGTTTGCCAGCGATGAATCATGCTTCATGGAGGAGATTGAAAAACAGGATATAGAGGACCTGCTAATGCAACATCTAAAGCCAGCCACGGTAAGCAAAAGTAGAATTGTAGCCCTTTTCAGTAATCCTCTACCTCATCTCCGTACCACGGAACAGGACCATTCGAAACTTTAAGCCTTATAACGCCTAGGTTCGTCTCTGGACTACTTCGGACTAGCTTTAGAAATCTTTGTAAGTGTTCGACTAACTTCAGGTCGACTTTTTGGGGTCAATTACAATAATCTTCGGAAGAATCCGGGAAAATATCGGAAGTCTTCGGGCCAGCTTCGGGATTCTTCGAAATACTTCGTCTCAACTTTAGAAAGGAACTTTACAGGTACTCCTTTATTATTGTACTACTCTCATCCACTAAAAATAAAGCAATTTTGTTGAGTGTACAAAAAGGCGCTACATGCCAGGAACCGAAACAAAGAACTTGTTTTATTTTTCAACTGACAGAGTAAGAACCATGGCACAATTTTTCCTCATAAAAAAGTTTTCTCGTTTAAAGCTAGTTTCTGAAGAAACTATATAGACCTAAACTCATCGGTTCGTCTCTGGACTACTTTGGACTAGCTTTGGAAATCTTCGATTAACTTCAGGTTGACTTTTTTGGGTTAATTTCGAAAATTTTCGAAAGAATTCGGGTAAACCTCGGAAGTCTTTGGGGCAGCTTCAAGAATATTCGGAATACTTCGTCTCAACTTTAGAAAGAAACGTTACAGGTACTTCTATGTATTGTACTACTCTCATCCACTCATGCAGATTCGAGCAGTTGCCTTAGCTTGAGTGTATTGTAAGGCGCTAGCTCCCTGGGGAAGAGGTTGCGCAAGCTCAATTAATGGATATAGCATCCGACTGGCACAAGGAATCTCACAGTCGTATCGATAAACCTATTAAGACGGATTCCGCTGAAAGTTCGAGCAATGAGTGCGAAAATTAAGTACCAAAAATCTACCCATTGCACGGCAACATTTTGTATACTATTCAAAAGATCTCATCGAAATTCATTTGTCTTAGTGACCCCGCAATTAAATTCTAAAGCATTCTCGAGAAAATTAAAGTCAAACCTCGAAAAAATGTATTAAACGCGCCCCATTTTGTTTTGAACTGGCGCAAGACGTCCGTTTTAACTGAAATAAAGACAACTTCAAATCCATTTTTCTCTCGCGGGGTCAGCTTGAGTGCTAAATTTTTGGCAGGTTTTTTGTTAGCTGTACTAAAACTGTTGCCATGCTAAGAGGTATTTTTGGTAACTTTATTTTTGCCTGTATTGCTCGAAAATTGTGCGGAAACCATCTTAAGTACTCTAGATTTTTTCCCCTCAACCACCATCTTATCATTAGTTCACAGCGCTCCACATTCCCTGACCATTTCCATCAGCATTCGGTAGTTTACAGATTGAAAAGTTTCCTTAACTCACTCCCTCATACAACCTTTAACTCCTTTTCATTGCTTCTATCTGATTCGAGGGAGGGGGGTGGGAGTCACTCTGTATATTTTTGGTTTGGGGTGTGTTGAATGTTTAGCTGATTTTACAACCCTATACTAGACTAGACAACGGAAATCCTTACCCTATTCCAGACCTGCTTTTTTTTAGAACTGTATCATTATTGTGTTTCTAATGGAAAACCATCTGTCAACAACGTTGCCGTGATGGTTTTATTTACGTTTTGTTAAGCCTCTTTCGAATTCTCTTCCGAGGTTCTATCCCTATTCTGAACTAAATTCTTCATACCAATGATCAATTCCCGGCAAATGATGCCCTATTCTAGACCAAAACTCTCGGATTTCTATACCCTGTCCCAGACTAAACTGCTTTAATACAATACCGTTTACAGCGGCACATACCTATATACCTCATATATGGGAGCGCCCGCTACCCCCCACCCCTGGGTAAATGTTATATTAAGGAGGCCCCTCGCACTTTTACCTCTATAGCAAATGGTTTGAACCCAGGAGTATCAGTAGGTCATATAGTGTGATCGTCCGGGTGAGAGTAGTTCTGAGAGGAACTCTTGTTGGTGACTGACGTTTCGACAACCTGAGCGGAAGTCATCTTTAGAGTCAAGTGAAAAGTTGTTGTCAGTCGATGAAGTTATAAGTCTGACCGTTGAAGCTGATTACACTCTTCTTATTTTATAAGAATCTAGTATACAAAAATATCGAGGCTTAATTTTGCGAACTTTTAAGAATATTTTAAGAATAAACCCGAGGTTAAGATTTTGAAAAGAATATAATTTTAAGTTGAAAATTTGTAAAAATGTTTTTATTAATAACTGAACCATATATAGTCCTTTATTTCTTAACTAGCCAATAAAACGATAAAAACGTGCCCTAGCCAAATGTTCGATGCTTATAGCAGTTCGATGAATTTTGCGTTAACTTGACCTTGCTGGCTGCAACGAAAAGCGATGGAGCACGTGCACAATGTAACACGATACAGATCTGGACACCAAACACTTGTAATTGATACCCCAGTACATGCTAAAACAGAAATGTCAAACGGTGTTTTCTGAGAATGTTCCAAAGAATATTGCCAGCCTAAAATCGACAGAAAAATAAGAATATTCAGCCTGGGTTGGGAAAACAATATTCTTATAAAATAAAAAGAGTGTAGTCAGTTTATCCATGTCCCGGGGGGGGGGGGGGTACTCCCATAAATTTCGGATAGGGGTGTGCCGCCAAGGTTCTTAAACCCTGACCCTATTTAAGGATAAAAAAGCGAAATTGATACCCTTATTAATGCCCAAAACCGAAAAATGACATCCTATTCAAGGGGAGGAGAAGCGTTCCGTGAAGACGGCAAGACACAAATCTGTATAAAATCGCTTTTCTAATACCTGAACAGAAAATTCAGTCTTAAGATATCTTTGTTTTCGTTTAGCTGGGCGTTTATTTTAGCTCATAATAGAATTTAGGTACCCTATCTAAGGATCACACCGGGAACACATTGCCAAAAGGAGCAAAAATAATACCCTATTTAAGGACCGAGAACCTCAAAAACCATACCCTACCGGGCGGCACATACCTATATAGGCCACATATGGGAGTACCCCCCCCCCCCCCCGGGATCCGTGTTAAGCCTCTGTCTTTGTCTATTCTGTTGCAGGTGTATAACGCTGATAGTGATGGCGTGAGTGTGTTTTCTGGAAAGTCGCCTGCAACACACCAGGTGCTGTTTATTATTCTCGGCATATTCTTGGGGCTTGTGTTTCTCGGGATCATAGCAGAAGTCGTTTACTGGAAAGTGTTGAAGTCAAACAAAAAAGTGGAAAATGGCGATGGTACGTAGAAAATAAGTTTAAAAAAATACAAGTTTAAAGGGGCAGTATTACGAGAATCACTTTCAAATTTCAAAGTCAAAAGAAATATTTATATCAATGGAAACTTTAAAATAATGGTTTAGCTTTGTTAAAAATGACTATAACAGTCCACTTAAGTAACAAACGATGTATTATCATGAGTTATGCAGGCATGAGATTTCAAACAAACTATACCCATGTGTCATGGACAAATCGTTAAAAACTAAATACATTTTACTCTCCTTTGAAATATTCACGTAATATCTTCACCTTGATGTTCTCTGCGTATCTTGTGAATGAGTGAAGCTATTGAGGTATAATTTTAACTCTGTTATGGCGAAAATGCATCAAAATCGCCATGATACTGCCCCTTTAAGGAGGCTCAAAACAGTTTTCAGTACTTTCCAGCTCTTGTATACTTTGATGGGTCAGTGCTACAAATATTTATCAGTTACCACTACAAAAATGGTATCAAACAAATGCCCAGTCATTGCAACCAAATTGTGATTATTTTCTTGTCATCACTTGTAACCATAGCAACGGTATAACCAGTTAAAAACGCCCTTAATTTTAGCTTTAAGTGCTTATAACTAAAAAACGAGTCCGGTGACCCCCATTTTTTATTATTGAATAATGATCAGCATGTTAAGATGCAACTTTTTGCAAAGTTAAAAACATTTCTCTGAAGCGGTTTCAGAGCCGCCTTAAATTTCTGAAAATACTTTAAGTACTGCCGGAAAACTGTTTTTAGCATCCTTAAATCATCCATATGGATCCGTAACAACAACGTTTATGATATCTGACATTAATGTCAGATAATACCCGCGGGTATGTTAATACCCGCGAGAATATCGGAGTTGGCAGCGTGATGGCCTAACGATACCAACTCTATACTCGCAGGTATTAAAACATAAATGTCAGATATAAGGTTATAATCTATTAATTTTATAAGGATCTAGTTTATAAGAATGTCGAGGCTGAAATTTGCGAATTTTTAAGAATGTCAGTAAGAATAAATCCGAGGCTGAGATTTTGAAAAGAATGTAGTTATTAGTTGAAACAAAATCAGGTTTTTTCATTTCCGTCACTTTATCTCTGTGAGGAATGCTTTGTTTAAAGCCAAAACGGCCAGGCTGCAACGAAAAGCAATGGTACATGTGCACAATGTAACATGATACAGATCTGGACACCAAACACTTGTAATTGATTACCTAATACTTGCTAAAAGGGAAACGCCAAACGGTATTATCTAAGAATGTTCATAAGAATATTTTCAGCCTAAAATCGGCAGAAAAATAAGAATATTCAGCCTGGGTCGGGAAAACTGTATTCTTACAAAAAAAAAAGAGTGTAGTGCGTTGGACTCCAGATCGAGCGGTCCGGGTTCGAGCCCTAGCGCTAACCGGGATCATTTTGTTGTGTTCTTGGGCAAGACACTTTACTCGCAAAGTTTCACCCAGGTTTATAAATGAGTTCCAGCAATATAAATGCTTGGGTGAGAGTAGGGATACTCAATCATATCAATCAATCAATCAATCAATCAATCAGTCGATTAATCAATCAATCAGTCGTGAATCACGTTACGCTTTAGAGTACAGGTACATGCAGCTCACATCTTTTATATATGAAAAAAAAAAAAGGATTTTGTTTCCTTTTTTTCAGACGGAATTGAATTGAAGGAAGTCAGGGTGCAGTCAGTGTCTAGAGTTCATCTCAAAGATGTCGAGGACAAGCTTGGCCAGTTGGTTCGAGAGGTTGGCAAGCTGCAAGAACAATTTACAGAGATTTCATCGCATGCAAACGGGACTTTTGGAACAGGCCAGAACACAAGCAAAATGTAGCAAAGAGACAGAGGAAAGTTCTCACAATACTGTAATCTCGCTGCCAATGTAGGACCTCAGCAGTGTTGAAATTCAAGATGGCGGTTGGTTTTTTGACACTTAGCACCGTACACTCTCAACGCATTGGTGGTATATTATAGTAAAAAAAGGAATATAGTTTGTTCTTAAAAACACCAAAATGCCAGGTTACACCTATATTGTTGACATTACATTCCGTTTATAACTGTATTACTGTATTTTGTCGAAGACTTCAAACCTGCATCGATTGGTATAAAAATTACACGTACATTGCAAATTTAGTTTGCCACAAAAACCCTTTGTTGCAAAAGGCTTTCTAGCGTTTTAGTGTTTATACACACACGTATTACCTTATACCATCTCGTGACGATACCCAGGCAAAACGTACCGGGGCGGGAGGGGGGGGGGGGGGGGGAGGGGTGGGAAAGAAACCCATATGAAAGAGACGGAGATGTTCGTCGTCCCACCTAGGGGTTTTAACCGTCAGGTAAGGATTACAACTGAACAGGAGCTCATGGGCTCCGGAACTGAAGAATTAAACAAAACGCCGACATACTAAACCGACCAAGCACGAAAAATTGTATCTTATAGAGGTCGAAACACAGCTTGAGACGTGCAGGCCCCTTTCATATAGGAGTCCACTCCGGCACCCAGACGTCATTCGTTTAGGCTTGTCTTTAATTAGAGTTAACTAAGCGGCCATCATCTATTGGGCACCAGTTGTCAGAGTCCAGAAGAAATAGTCGCTACAATACTGAAAACATTTTTTTCTTATTTACACCTTTTACTATTCAGCAGCCGCAGGCACATTTCTGCCGTGCAAAGGATTTATTTCTTATTGTCTTTATATATACTCTGTTAACTGGTCAGCAAGAAAATAGTTTAAGCGCGCAAAGAAAATTGAAAAGTGTATATAAACACATTGGCATTACACCATACTTTATTGTAATCAATCGCAATAAGGCACTAGCTTGGTAGAGTCTTACTAGGTCCTAGGCAATTTTGTAATTAAGGACATATTTTTTCTTCTGTTTTCTATTGACTGAGTTTACATCGCTCCCTCGCTCACTTTATTTAGCGTTCAGTGGTTTCATCGATCTAGAGCCCGTGTAAGCGTCCATACTTATGAATAAAATAGTTTTCCACCACTCCCGATCTGTGTTGATTTCTGTCAAACCTCAGGCAGCCCCTTGCCCATTTCTCGAAGGTGCTCGTTGAAATAATAGAGGTATTTCTGTATACCCACCTCATATCTGCATACCTACAGATTGCTTATACTAAAGGCGCTTTCAATTTGTCAGAGCTAGCCGGCCAAACCGGGATATTCAAGATCAGAATTCCGTTGTTAGTGCGATTTGGCCTGTCAAATCAGTCAATTATAGATTGTTATGGCGGATTTGTGGGAAAATCTCACAGAAAAGGTCCATTTCACTGACATTCAAAACCACCGAACCGGCCGGCCAGTTCTGACCTTGGGGTCAGAAAGGGTTAGGAAAGCGCCCTTAGGTACCCTGGGTACCAGAGGATTTAGCATGATGCATAGAGGAGCCGATGAATTTTTACCAGGGTGGATTTATTCTTGGTTTTCATGTTACGTCATAAAATTCTGAAATCAAAATTCACTAGGCCTACTAAATTTTCGTTGTCATTAGACGTAAGATAAACTAAAAATATATCTTTTTGCAAATATTCAGATCGATAGTGTCATTCGTTTTTTAAACAGAGCATTTTGAATACTTGAGTTCTCCGTCGTATGTGACATCAAGCTGAGTGCCGTGACAAAGCTGTTTTGTTTGAAAAAAGGCCTTTCCTTTCCATTTTCAGCAGATTGAACATTTCAGATATAATAAGTAGTGCTTATGTGAAACTGTACTAGCTCATAAGCCAAAGATTGCCGCTGTTGTAAACAGAATTGAGTTCCAGATGGTTTCTCTGATATCACGGCGGCCATATTTTATCCCTCGGAAGGACACAGTTATGGCATCTCCATACTAAGCTTTATAAATTTGCGTGGAAAGGTTCGGCGAATAACTCGCGAACGGTACACCGCACAGACCTGAAACTTGGAGAAATTGTTTATCTATTTATCATCTATAATATTTGAAATTCATAGCTTCTGTAGTTGAATGGTTTCGAATCTATTTTTTGATTGCGTGACAGTGAAAACCAGCAATTAGTTCCTTTGATGCACCATGATTATTCAGTCCTGATCCGGATCATCCTAAAGGAATATGTCATATCATGAATTAAGGAGCACGGCATTTGGTTCGGCGTTTGTAGTACGATCTGGATTCTCAGGCTTCAAAGAAACCTGTTTTCTAAAATAGTTATGCCTGGTCTTGCTTAGGAAAGTGGAATAAAATAAAGGCTTATCCGACAAAATGCATTTTCATGACTGAAATTCAGAAAATGAAAAGCAGACAAGATGTTCGAAAAAACGCGTTATTTTGGTCTATTTCAGAACCATCGGTCTATTAAAGAAAATGAAAAGCAGACAAGATGTTCGAAAAAACGCTATATTTTGGTCTATTACAGAACCATCGGTCTATTACAGTTATTAAGGAGAGGTGTTCTGTCCTTGGTGCTGGACAAAAAAGAAAGTTTACTGGTCTTACAATTAATACGAAAAGCAACGTTGTTGGTGTTAAGAACGACTTTCAGCAGATTTCAATCAAAAAATTGATTTAGCGGCAGAAATTGGAAAAATCGATTTCCCTCATTTTTTTGCCCACAAATAGCCTTGAGCTAGCCTTGAAATTTGATGTAGTTTTTTTCGTCTCAAAGCGCTTTACATCCGTGAAAAACAAGAAAAAGGAATTTCGCCCACAAGATCGCCAAAAATGGCCGAATACAAAGCTAAAATTTGGCAAACTAAGTTTTAATTTAGTTCGCGTGCAAAGAAATACTTGAATTTTTGGATACGTTTTCTTAAAAGGCAAGGTATTCAGCTTCTAAAAATAGGTAATAACTTGACTTGAGCGTCATTCGAGAATTAATTACAAATTTTGTAAAACTACCATTATTTACTTATGGGAAAATCCCTAATTTATTGATAAAGTTCAGAATTTTTTTTCGCCATGTGCCTTAACTCCAAATTTCTTCAAACTTCGGCTGTGGAACCCTTTTATGCTGTTATAAATTATGTATAAAATTCAGCTTGGGTTCTCTTTCGAGAGATTTTCGAGGCGCCGCTGAATTAACCAAATTTTAACGAAATTATCAGCAAATGTAAACAATGGTTGCTGGTTGTTCATTTCAGCGGGCTTGTTGAAACATCCAATATATCTTTTGAAATTCCTTTACAAACATGTCTCCGTTCTTAAGATATAAATTGGTTCTTGAAATTAAAATATCATGGCCAAAAAAATTCATTCTTGGATAAAACACTGTCATCAATAGAAGAAATATTTATTTTACCCGTACGTCGGTAATTAATTTTGTGGTCGGCATTTCGTGATTTCTGTAGATTCCTTGTCGCCGTAATGTAAACAGTATGTGTAAAACTGCTTCGTGAACGAACACTGTTCAAAAGGATGGCAAGATTATTTAATGTATTTGGCAGATAAGATGCTAATAAAATGCTTACCTTTAAAACACAATACGTAAAACACATCACTCTGGATACTTTGGCGTACTTTTTACATTTGGTCGTTGATAATGATCTTGATTGACGTTTACAAATTAGAAAACCTTGATACTAGCGCGGGAAACGCTTAGAATGCGAGTTTGAAGGAAACGTGTTTTTTATCATTATTTCTGTATGGAAGCGAAGTGTTCTTTTAGCGCTATTGTCGGAGATTCCTGCACCTACGAGCGAAGAGATAAGGCGAAGAAGACAGAAGTTATTCCGTTGTTATACTGTACTCGAGAAATAGCGGGACATAAGTCTACATGGGGGATCTCAGATGTCGAAACAGAGGTTGATTTGATTCTTGCCAGAGCAGCAGTTTTTACCTTTCCTGAAAACATTGGTCAGTTCACTATTTGTCCCTACCACCGATCTTCCTTGGGAACTGGATGGCGCCGTGGATCTCAGCGATGCCAGGTTCCTGAGAAATTATCGGGCCATAGCGAAGATAGAAGATGGCCTAAAGCAGAGAGAGGCCTTGGAAAACGGGGAGCAAAGATGATACATCAGAGGACAGGTGTATTTGTTGCCGTCGGATCAGGTTTGTACAGATTACAATGAACATACATTGCTATTAAACAAGTAGCAATTTCCTTTACAAACTAAAGATCATTTTCGTAAACAAAAGATTCATACTCCGAGGGATATGCCAGCCTGGTCACGTGACTTTGTTGTCAAAAGTAGTTCTTCTTATCACACGGGAAAAACAAACACCTGATGACAATGTCCCATTCAATGTTAATATTGATGTGAATTTTTATTTGTTTTAGGTGTTTGTCGTAACTGTCGTATTTTACTTTCAAAACTCGATTGTGAAGCAAAATCTACAACAGAAAGCGGAGAGGCACTTGCTGAAGAGCTTAGTGACAAAACAGAAGTGCTCGTCCCCATGGAGAATCTTACCATCGTGAGTCTCTAATACTGAGCCCGTTTTACCTATTTTGTACTGAGCGTGGTTAACAGTGTAAACCAATTCTAGACAAGATACTACTAGTGTAAAATCCGAAAGCCCCCACCCCCCCCCCCTCTCCCAGGAAAGCCCCTCCCTCCAAGAAATAAGTTCCCTAAAAACCTGACGCAAGAACCTTTCAGATAATAAGCGCTCTCGATTTAAAGCCGAGAAAGTACAATTTTTCGGATTGTAGGCTGCTGCTGTGGAGGTTGTTTTGTTAGTTATAACAAAAAATGCCCCCCCCCCCCCACCCCACTAAACGACTAAACGAACTGTTTGGGGTTTTAAAGTGTTATATTTAAAAAGCTTTGCCTTCTGGTATTGTATACCCCAAAAAGAGAACGTACGGAATCACTTCCCAATAGGAACGCAAATGCATTGCAAAAATCCATTCAAAAAATAACCTCGCCTCCCCTCCCCCCATCGTATGTAAGCCCTCCCCGGAAGTAAGCCCATTTGAAAAAGAAATACAACTGCTTACAGAATTTCAATAAAACCTCTGTCTATTGGTTGTTTACTCACAGGAAAATTAGATTTTGAGATAAAAAAAGGCGTGGCACCATACTGGGGATTCCACTTTACCCTGAGAATATTTTGCCGGGTTTTTTTTGCGATCTCTGTTGCCTAAAATTTCAGAAACACAACTGTTTTTCCCGTTTGACGTTCCCAGCTTTATTTTCTTTTCGTTTTCTTGCTCCAAATTATCTTGAACTGCCCATAGATTTGCAATCAATCTTTGCATGTGAGTTGTTTACCTTGAGGGAACGTAAATTTCAAACATCATTCTCGTTCTTCCGTACATATATAATCCAATCAGACGTCAACGGAAAGCTGTCCTCGGCTTCTGATTGGATAATAACTGCACGAACGAATGTTAACTCATTAAAAGTGGTCACACTTTTGGGCTATCTGCTCTAATGTATGTTTCATGATAAATTTACGCACCTTAAATCCTGGTTTTCACTAGCGACGCAAGCACAAGCGCAAGCATAACAGCTCTTATTTCATAGTGAAAACGGCTTCGACGCAAACATAAGCACAAACGCAAGCACAAGCACAAGCACGCGAAAAGGAAAAAAATGGTCTTTGTGCTTGTGCTTGCCGCAAGTACAAGCACAAGCATAAAAATTCAATGCGCTTGAGCTTTTGCTTGCTTTGAAGCCGTTTTCACAGTGAAACAAGTGCTGTTATGCTTGCGCTTGTGCTTGCGTCGCTAGTATAATTATTATTGCCTTTCAGTCGGGACCAAGAAGTCAAGCTCCTGTTGCAGCAAGTACTCCTTTCCAATTGCATTGTGACGATATCGAGAAAGACGCCTCTGAAAGTATCCTTTCTATACATTTAGATGCGTCGTATGATGATACATGGAATTTGACGGAAAACGTTTCCACATCGACGGTCGTAAACGCCCCTAATTCCTTAGCGCTTTTGAACACCTTTTTGGAAAGTAGAGATGCAGCCATCAGGTATACACTGCGAACACCGTGGGATGAAGCTAGTGAGCGGACAAAACGACAGCATGTGCGTAAAGCTAGGGAAGCCGTTTCAGCTGTTTTAAGTGAAGTAGCACCAGAGGAGCCAAGTCAGTTATGGCACGCACTCTCCGAATCTCAAGAAACGAAACGGTTGTTTAAAGTAGATGCTGAGAGGCGTTCTGCAACTACAGATGATTCACTCTTGGAAGCCCTTGCAACTTGCTATAACAATGCGGATCAATGGGATACTCGCAGACAGATTCTCTCCATCATGGCCGACAAAGCTAGTTTTGCAAAGATTCAAGAGTGGATACCTGGATTAACCAGATATCGTTTCACGGTGGCTAGACAGCATATTCTCCTCCACGGACGAGGTGCGCCAGTTCCGCCGCCAAGTTCACGAACAAGAATGGTGGTTCCAGAAGACAAGCTGGCACATTTTCTGGACTTTATTACTAGTCCTCATATCATACAAGATCTTCCGTTTGGAGAAAAGGTGGTCACACTATCGACGAAAGAGGTAATCAAAATACCAAACGTGGTACGAAATATGATACCTGAGCGCATTGTTCAGCAATACCAAGCCTATTCTAAAGAGAGTGGCTTTACTCCTATGAGTCGCAGTACTCTTCTACGTATTCTTGAAGTGTGCCCTGCTTCCACCCGGAAGTCGTTACAGGGAATAGATTACATTAGTTCAGCTGGTGCGGAAGCCTTTGATATCCTTGGAGGTGTTGCTGACCGTTTGGGAGAGATGAATATGGGGATGTCGTGGGCAAAAGAACAGAAAGAACATCTAAAGAAATGCAAGCGTTACCTAAAGACTGATTACAAGGTAAGTGTACCCATTTTCCTTGATCTGTCTGTTTTCTACAAACTGAAGTAGAAGCTTACGTTACTTTTCAACTCCCATGATATTTTTCCCTGGATGTTGAAAGATGTAGTTTATAATAGATCTTAGCTTAAAATCTGGGAATCAAACAATCGGTGTACTTTATGGCAACCGTGGAAACAAAACATGGAACGAGAAAGTGAAATATCAAATTAGTTGTTCTTGTCATGTACACGCTCTAACCTACTTTTGTTTCGAGTTAACAAATTGACATCAGTTTTTTCTGCGTTTGTCCTGTTATTGATGACAAATTGTGTCATAACATTGTCAAAGTGTTGCGGCGAGTGGATCTACAACAAACTTTAAAAATCATCAATAACAGGACAGACACATAAAAAACTGATGTCAATTTGTTTTTTACAATAACAAAAAGCCAAAACTGATTTTAAAACGAAGGAAATAAATGCACGAGGAAGATGCGATTGCCGTACGGCCGCAGAATTTAACTGAATTTCGTCGCTGTAATTCGGAGAATCATAGGCTCGTAAATTAAAAGTTTGGTACAAATACGGCCAGAAATACAAGAGAAAATTCGAATTGTTCAACTGACTTTCAATCCAGTGAAAAGTGGTCACAAAATAATCCGCAAAAACGCGGTTCAGCTTCTTAACTGACAGCACACATTCCCGCTCACCGCCAATTTTCAGCTCTAAATCCTCGATAAACATCCTCATCTTTTCGCTCTCAGGCTGCAATAGTTTCTTTAAGCCTTAACCGATAAATTGTAGATGATTTCCTCATTGAAGACTACTTGTTTTGTGGAATAATTCTCGCCTCATCAAGAATACAGCGCTAAATCAGTGCTGAAAAGTTTGAAAAAACCTTCCCTGATTTCGTCAGCGACGCGTTTTATGCGTCTGTCCTCTTATTGACAATGAAAATTAGCCAATCAGAGCGCGAGAATTCGCTCAGTTATTGAAAAAAATATTTCACATAGTTTACTTGTGACGTTAAGGTCGCGGGGGATACCAAATGCATGAATAAATTCATGAAGGGAAATTTTGCTTGACCTGCATCTTTAAAAAACGCTTATTTCTCAGCTGTTATGGGTGCGATTAAGCTCAAATTTTACAGAGACATAAAGAAATGACGAAAGATTGTGAATGTCATCTTTAATTTGAAAGATTGCATTTAACGGCGATGTTATAGCCTCGTTAGTGCCAAATTGGGAAAAACATGCTTTTGTGGCAGAGTTTGCGGAACGAGTAGGAGACAGCACACTGTGTTCTTGTCAAAAGCTAATCAGTCAATACCTCAAGAGTGTCATAACAGAAGCGGATTTTTTAATTTAAAGTTTGCCAGCAAGTTATGGTGGTTTAAGTGCGCAAATTTGAATTTAATGTCTTCTACCTCTTTCTAAAAGCGCTCTTTTAAAATTCCGCCTTTGTTATGACGCACTACAGTATTCATAGTTTACCTATCTGCAGTGGCAAGTAATGAAGTTCTGTATCCGCGCTGTATTCTCTGCCACAAAATTGTCGGAAAAGTCCAAACTTTGAGATTTCCGAAGATGTCCCGACCTGAATACGATCATTTTTCCAAGGAGAGATGTAATTATGGTAATTATATTCCACGCTTTTATGGTGAGAACAATGCGTTTTTAAAAAGGGCACGATTGTTTATGACAAATATTTTGTGATTACTCTGAGCTGCAGAAATATTCAAATTTAAATGAAAATAACCTCAAAGACTTCCTACAATCTATATAAACGTATATCGCTAAGTGTTGTTTTAAATTGGTTAAAATATCAAAGAAACAGGGATGTTTTACAAATCACACGCACGCGCCCATTTTTTTGTCCAGTCATAAATATCTCGTAAGGTTGTCGATGTCAATCGTTGCACCTCGTGCATACGCTTTAAATAAATGCATAATGATGAGCCTAAGGTGTCCCCCGCGACCTTAAGCCTCGGCTAAACGATCAAACATTTTCGTCCAACATCGTGTTCGTGGCACACAACATGGAGTGGCTAAACGAGCAAACAATGTTTGATTAAACATCTACCAAAGAGAGCTTTGTGCATATTACCGCTGAAATTATGGCGCGACGTCACAGAGTTTCGGTTTCTGATTGGTTGCTTTTTCCCGCTCTGACTTGCTTTGTTTGCAAAGGTGGCTAAACGGTCAAACATTTGCGCGTGAAGCAAAACGTTGGATGAAAATGTTTGATCTGGATCAAACAGGGGAAACCATTTAAATGCAATATTGAGAGAGGCGGCTAAACGGTCAAACATGCTCTTCCAACATGATGTTGGACGAAAATGTTTTATCGTTTAGCCGGGGCTTTAGTTTTGTATGCTTCAATTCGCAGGTTCATGTCTCGGCGAGCTCGGATGTCGCTGACCACTGCAGAGTCTACGCACTCAACGACCCTAAAGACCGTGATTACCAGTCCCAGTGTTCACATGAGCACAACACCAGCTGTGACAATTGCGATGATCTTACTAAAACTATGGACGAAATGGAGGCTGCAATAGAGAAGCTGGCTTCTAGTGATGTAAAAGAAGAGCTTTGTTTCGTGATGAGAAAAGCTCGGAAAGACATTGTGAACTGGAAAGCGCATCTGCTGCGGTCAGTAAATCAAGAAGAAGCAAGGCTAAGCCAACTGGATGCACTCGACAGCACGTCCATTGTTTTAGTCCAAGATTGGGCTATGAAATTTCTACCCCGCAAATTTAGAGAAAACCAGACCGATTGGTACGCAAAACGTGGTATTTCGTGGCACATAACTGTAGCCATTAGGAGAGGCGACGACCAGAGCCTCCAGATGATGACGTTCGTAAATGTATTCAGGAGTTGCAACCAGGATGGCTGTACAGTACTCTCCGTCATGTCAGATGTGCTAAGACAGGTCAAAGAAGCTCAGCCTCAAGTTAAGAAGACCTATTACTGGCAAGACAACGCAGGCTGCTACCACTGTGGCACAACCATAGTGGGAGCAAAACTAATCAGCCAACAACATGACGTTTCTATCAAGAGGCTGGATTTTTGCGATTCGCAAGCAGGCAAAGGAGCGTGTGATAGGAAAGCAGCCGGCATTAAGTCCCATATGAAGATTTATCTCAATTCAGGGAACAACATTGAAAGCGCAGAGGAAATGAAGGATGCCATTCTCTCAGCGGGTGGATTACCATCGGTTAACGTTACCGTTTCAGGACCCCCTGAGCCCGAGACGTTCTCAGCTATCATGTTGGAAGGTGTCAGCGCTATTTCAAACATAGAGTACACCGACGAAGGGCTGATTGTATGGAGGGCCTATAAAATTGGTCCTGGGAAATTGATTCAGTGGGACAATCTCGACTTCCAGCCAAATACGGAAGTTCCAGGGCTATCAGCAGTTGACAGCGTCACTAACGGACAAAAAGCGAACTTTACAACAATTCAATCTAAGAAACCAAAGATCCCTTCGAAACAGGCTGACACGCCGGCCCCAAGCGATTCACCAAGCTCTGACGAATCCTCTTCTGATAAATCAAATGTAAGTCTCTTTTCCTGTCCTGAAGAAGGATGTATTAAACGTTATCAGCGTTTCTCCTCACTTCAGCGGCACCTTGATTGCGGCAAACATCACCGCGCTATTGAAAACGAGAGTCTTCTTGACAGAGCCATTATTGGTTATTCAGAGAGACTTGAAGTGCAATCTGGTATCGTCCCAAACATTCCAACAGAAGTACCTAAACCACGACCGACAGGAAGCGTGTCTCTTCCCATGGGCTGGGCATTGCGGTCGTCGCAAGTTAAAAGAACTAGATTCAATACTAGTCAGAGAGATTACTTGACAAAGAAATTCGATCTTGGAGAGACATCAGGGCGAAAAGAGGATCCAGACTCTGTTGCAAGAGCCATGATGACAGCCAGGGACAGTGAAGGGAATCGTCTCTTTACAAGCGCCGAGTTGCTGACTTCCAAGCAGATAGCAAGCTTTTTTAGTCGCCTGGCTGCTAAGCGACGCCGGCAAGATGTAGCAGATGTTAGTGATGAGGAAGTGGACAACGCAGAGAGGGAGAGTGCCCTTCAAGAGTTGACCAATACAGTCATGCAGGAAGTGTCGCTGGAGCATCCAATAGTTTATGACTGCTATAACCTATGTGAACTCGTCCGTTCCTCGAAGCTGTCTTCTTTTGCTATTCAAATGCTAAAAGAAATCTGCAATCACTTTGAAATCGACACCAGTCATATTAAGGTGAAACGAAAGAAGCAATACGTGGATCTCTTAGTTTCTTTTTCGAAGAATTGTTCCTGCCAGAAGTAACTGTGACCAACATTGTTCAAGGCCAGGAAGAATATATACTCGCTTTCTTTATATAAGAGCCTTTAATTTTTTTAAGAACGTCGATGCTGGAGACAGAACGAATTTTATTTCAAATCAGGTACGAAATAATTTTTTTTTTCAGGAGCCATCGATTATGGCCCCTGATCGTTTCAAATTCGATTATGGCTCTGATCTTTTTAAATTCTGACCTGAAACCACCAACAGTTTGCATTACTAATTACCGACGTAAACATGTACATTTCAGTAAGGGATGAATTTACTGCAGTACCAATTTCATAGGTGACGGAGCAGGGGACTGTATTCCCCCTCCCCCAACAAAAAATTGGGGCAAGCTCCCCCTACCCCCTCCCATCTTTTTACGAAACTTCTCTTCCCAAAACGCTACTAGGAAAGGTCCACAACCTGTAAGATCGTATTTGAAATGGTGGCATCGGAGACTTCAAAGCATACATGTTCTGCTCTCCGACGTCTAAAGAATTACCCCCCAAAAGCGCCATGAAGCAGGATCGTCTAAACTACCTAGTATTTACCAATCGTTTATAGACACACAGTTGTTGAAATAATTTGGGAAGATTGAGTAGGGGTATGCGCCCACCTCAGTGACGGGGGGAGGGGGGTAGGAATGAGCTTGGCTTGTTTCAAACGGCGCTCTGTTGCATCTGACTTTGGTTTTAAAATTTTTAAAAAGGGCATATCTCCTAATTTTAATTTTTTCTGCCGGTTAACTCTTTCCATTGACCATCAAAAACGCGCGGTCTGCTGAACAAAAAAACACGCAAAGATATAGTTTAGTTTAATTTCGCTTCGTTCTTAAATATGTGTCGAACAGTTCAGTTTGTAAATTGATCATTTCTTACATTGTTCTTTAATTTTCGCTATGTCACACAAAACTAAAAATTTTATACCATTTATTACTTGAGGTGTTTAAGGAAGACCTTAGTTTTTACTTAACATTTGATTTGGAAAATCTTTCTTTCGGTATTGTGTTACTTTAAATGCATTAATTGCAGTGGGCCCACAACACAAATTAGTTTCTATTTTCGTCTTGCGACATGAAATCGACAACTCGTCAAGATATGTCTCACACTCGAGAAATTCATTCAGCTTCCAGTTAAATATTGTTACTTTGGCGCTTTAATCGAGTTTATTCTACCTGTTATTTAGGAAACAAGATATTGGCTTATGAGTACTAAGAACTCGTAACACAACTGTCAGCTTAAATAAGCCTTTTTTGACAAGACCGCTTGGCGCCAAAACACGACAACAGTCCGCTGTTTACCGTTTGCTGATGTTATTTCGTTAAAATTCGGTTATTTCAGATGCGCCTTAAAAATCTCTCGAAAGAGAACCCAAGCTGATTTTCATACATAAGTTACAATAGCATAAAAGGCTTCCACAGCCAAAGTTTGAAGAAATTTGGAGTTATGGCACATGGCGAAAAAACATTCTGAATTTTATCCCTAAATAAAGGATTTCCCCATCAGTAGATATCGGTATTTTTACAAAATTAGTAAATAATTCTCGAATGACGCTCAAGTCAAGTTATTACCTAATTTTAGAAGCTGAATACCTTGCCGTTCAAGAAAACGTATTCAAAAATTCAGGTTCTTCTTTGCACGCGAACTAAGTTAAAACTTAGGTTGCCAACTTTTAGCTTTGAATTCGGCCATTTTCGGCGATCTTGTGGGCGAAATTCCTTTTTCTAGTTTTTCACGGATTTAAAGCGCTTCGAGACGAAAACAACTACATCAAATTTCAAGGCTAGCTAAAGGCTATTTGTGGGCAAAATATGAGGGAAATCGATTTTCCAATTTCTGCCGGCCGATATTTGAAATTTGCTGAAAGTCTTTCTTAATTCATTTGCGCAGTTTGTGAATGCAGGACTTGGTTAACTGTTCACCTTTCTTTCCAATGAAGGGCAGTTTCACACCTACAGAAATGCCAAAATCAACAGCATATTTTAAAAGAGTTTATTCAATCTTTTTCTTTCTGATCACCCTGGCTCAATAATTTCTATCTTAAAACTGTGCGAAACAACACTTCTATTCTTGACACTGACAAGAACTGGAACATATTGATATTCAAAGAGGACACATTTAACTACGGTATGTTTTAAACTGTCGTGTTTACGTCGCTGAATTTGAGTCAAACTCAACGGGTCTTTAATTGATTTCTATTAGTACATATTATAAAAAATAGGTCACCAAGGGTGACATGAGTCTAATGCCGTATGGCATAGTGATACAGATTGCGCGGTTTTCGTAAGCCGGTTAAAATTGGTTAGAGGTTTGTGTTCGGGAGTTTAATTTAAAATGCTTATAGCAAGCTAGGGGCATCGTGGATGATTATGGATGAAAACGAAACAGTCATAAATGTTATATGCTTCACAAAATTTAAAGTATGAACAGGAGTTGATGTTACTTCTTCCGTAATGTCCGTAAAAGCAGAAACGATTAAACATTTGGACAAGATTGCGTGACGATTTACAAAAAGCATGTTCATTACAACAAGGGTTGAAGAACTTCACATCGTTTTCTTTCAGATTTTTCACTATTTTGATGATGACTCTTGAAACAGATTTTGCAATAAAAGCACTTGAAATAGTGACTGTTACTCCATTGTACTGTAAGCACTTAGTGACAGATTTTCCTAAAAACGGGTGTAAATGCTCACGTCAATATAATGATGACCTTTTGAACGCTGGAAACTAGGCAATTATTATCGAGCTACCATACACAGGAGCGAAGACTGTTTATCATGATGTACAAATTTCGCGAATCATCACTTTCATATCAATGTAACCATTTTATGATTTTTCTAGCTGTAAGAAGAACTTAAGATCTCTGAGAGTCGTAAAAGCATGAAATTCGATTTCAGTGTATGGCCGGGACAGTGTAATACTGCAAAGCGGCCAAACAAACGCATTTTGATTTAGTCGCGTAACTTGATTTACCAGTTATCCATGTACATCTTTTATTTTTGAAGGTTTTTGTTTGCACTGTAAAGAAAAAATTGGTCAAAATTCGAATGACTTAAATACAAAATACGAGGTAAAGTTTTCTATTTTTTAAAACAAAATAAATATTTGGTCGCATTGTGTAAATAAACGCGAGTCGCCGTCGAAATATTTTTTCTCAAAGACGTCTTGCTTTTTAAGCAAGACGAAAACACAAGTGCTTAACTGAACTGAAAACGAAGATTTATTTTCACAAAAAGCTTACAAATGTCTTAACTGGAAAATTATTTCGTCCTGTTCAAGTGTTGAATAATCGTGACTTTTTTAATTATGCGTGGGAACACGTGTCGCTGATTGGCTGTTTTTAATTGAAACTAATCGTGCGTGTCCGTACGGAGTCCGTTCTTGCAGCTGATCATTGTTTTCTACATTACAGCGAACGATTATCGATCCCGAACCATTCCCTTGGGATTGCTAACAGCTTTTTTCATATAACAAAGAGTCTAATGCGCATGCGCAAAGCGCACGCAAGCATTAGACTTAAAAATGAAACTTCATAATACGTTAGCGAAACGACTTCAGACGTAGGCGAATCGACCTAACTCGTTAGCGAACTGGTCGTTAGAGAAACAACTCGTAGGCGAAACAACCGGTTACCCCCTGGCAAAATAAGGTTTTTACTCGCGGGTTTTTACTTATCACATAAAGAAAAGAAGGCCAATCATTAACACTGGATTGAAAACGAGCCGTGAACTATTTTTATTCAAATAATGTTACACCTCCTGCGCTCTGTAATTTAATAATTTTTTGCACTGTATGCGCATTATACGCCTGACGATGGCTCTGTAATAGACCGAAATATAGCTTTTCTTCGAACATCTTGTCTGTTTTTCATTTTCTGAATTTCAGTCATGAAATTAAAATGCATTTTGTCAGATTAGCCTTTATTTTATTGAACTTATAAATATTTTCCTTTCACAGAACTCACGAAGGTCAACAGAATCTATAGATAAACTTATATACTCCCTCGCATCACAGGTTAATCTTGCTCAAAAAACCAATTTAATTCTGGTTAAAAATGTTTTCAATAGGTGGACAGACCATTGCATTGCAATAGAGTTGCAAATGTTGTTGACATTTGGGAACGAAATTTCTGGCGAATAAGGGGGGGGAAAATTAGGGGCATTGTCTCTATTCTAACTTACCGTGAATAATTTATGAAATGATTTGACATTTTTTTAACCTTTTCATGATATTCTCTGCTCTTTAATATTCAATATTCTGTTAAAGCCTCATCAGGTGGCAGCTGCTTGCTATAGATTTTGCTGTTAATTTTGCGAAGCCTTGCGTTGAGAATGGATTATTGACAGTACACGGGCCAATGACAGTGGAACGTCGAAAAAATCCTGCTGCTTTTTATTTTCGCAAGGGTTAAAATTCTTTAGTTTATTTCTCGAGTTCGTTAAATATTCGCTTAAAATTAAACATATGGCGAATATTATTCTCGCAATATTTCAACAGATCTACGGTATCTCATCATTGCCACTTTGAACCAAAATTGAACCAAGGCAACGGAGCATCAACTATATGAATGGTCGATGAGAGATGTTCTGGAACAAAATCGACAAACACTTTGTTTGTTGTTTGTTATGTGCTGCTATGAACTACAAGATCTAAGGCCAAGATCATAGGGTCTTGCTATTTTTTCAACAGTTGCTTCAGTCAGAAGAACTTTGCACCAGTATCATTCATCGCGGAAAACAGGATAAACCAGTTGCTAACATACAAATCGAGAGATTACAAACTACTGCCTGCCGAAAACAGGGAAAGCAAGCCGTTAAGGTAAGTTTAAATTCAAACAGAAAATGGCAGCTATTGAAGAAGACTGTTGTAAAAAAAGTTGCGTTTTTATTGTAAAAGATTTTCAGTCAAGGTTAAGCTTTTTTATATCACATTTTCATGTTTTAGCGAATACTAAGTCAAAAAGGCAAATCGTTTAATTTGCAGTTTCGGGATAAATCGTTTGCAGTGTTTAAAGTTATTTGACGGACGATTTCAATATTTAATTGTATGGAATTATCTTGAAGATGCATGCATAAGACAATTTTGCTGCAAGTAATCTTTGCTTTAATATATAAACGTGGGTGGATCGAAAACGAGAAAGTCACTGCAAGTTGTCAGGGCCGTAACCAGACCTTTGCCATAGACGAGGCAAGTTCTTGCTAGTGAGTTCTGGACTGAGGCATGCCGTCCAAAATATTTTGAAATCTAGAAGCGACGAATCTCTTCCAGAGACATTTTTCATGTGGTATTTAATTGAAAGCCATGGTGGCATTTTATTGCAAAAATGAACATAATTTGTACTCAAAACACCAAAATGTCACTTATATGTCTATTTTGCCGAAGACTTCGAACCTCCACCGATTGGTATAAAACTTACACGCACGTTGCAAATTGTTTGCCACAAAACAAGAGTCCACTCCCTCACCCAGACGCCATTCGTTTAGTCTTGTCTTTAATAAGAGTTAACTAAGCGGCCATCATCTATTGGGCACCAGTTGTCAGATTCCAGGAGATATTGTAACTACAATACTGAAAACAATTTTTGAGTCTAATGCTTGCGTGCGCTTTGCGCATGCGCATTAGACTCTTTGTTATATGAAAAAAGCTGTTAGCAATCCCAAGGGAATGGTTCGGGATCGATAATCGTTCGCTGTAATGTAGAAAACAATGATCAGCTGCAAGAACGGACTCCGTACGGACACGCACGATTAGTTTCAATTAAAAACAGCCAATCAGCGACACGTGTTCCCACGCATAATTAAAAAAGTCACGATTATTCAACACTTGAACAGGACGAAATAATTTTCCAGTTAAGACATTTGTAAGCTTTTTGTGAAAATAAATCTTCGTTTTCAGTTCAGTTAAGCACTTGTGTTTTCGTCTTGCTTAAAAAGCAAGACGTCTTTGAGAAAAAATATTTCGACGGCGACTCGCGTTTATTTACACAATGCGACCAAATATTTATTTTGTTTTAAAAAATAGAAAACTTTACCTCGTATTTTGTATTTAAGTCATTCGAATTTTGACCAATTTTTTCTTTACAGTGCAAACAAAAACCTTCAAAAATAAAAGATGTACATGGATAACTGGTAAATCAAGTTACGCGACTAAATCAAAATGCGTTTGTTTGGCCGCTTTGCAGTATTACACTGTCCCGGCCATACACTGAAATCGAATTTCATGCTTTTACGACTCTCAGAGATCTTAAGTTCTTCTTACAGCTAGAAAAATCATAAAATGGTTACATTGATATGAAAGTGATGATTCGCGAAATTTGTACATCATGATAAACAGTCTTCGCTCCTGTGTATGGTAGCTCGATAATAATTGCCTAGTTTCCAGCGTTCAAAAGGTCATCATTATATTGACGTGAGCATTTACACCCGTTTTTAGGAAAATCTGTCACTAAGTGCTTACAGTACAATGGAGTAACAGTCACTATTTCAAGTGCTTTTATTGCAAAATCTGTTTCAAGAGTCATCATCAAAATAGTGAAAAATCTGAAAGAAAACGATGTGAAGTTCTTCAACCCTTGTTGTAATGAACATGCTTTTTGTAAATCGTCACGCAATCTTGTCCAAATGTTTAATCGTTTCTGCTTTTACGGACATTACGGAAGAAGTAACATCAACTCCTGTTCATACTTTAAATTTTGTGAAGCATATAACATTTATGACTGTTTCGTTTTCATCCATAATCATCCACGATGCCCCTAGCTTGCTATAAGCATTTTAAATTAAACTCCCGAACACAAACCTCTAACCAATTTTAACCGGCTTACGAAAACCGCGCAATCTGTATCACTATGCCATACGGCATTAGACTCATGTCACCCTTGGTGACCTATTTTTTTCTATTTTACACCTTTTACTATTCAGCAGACGCGGGTACCTTTTCTGCCGTGCAAACTAGCGATTACACATTGTCTTTACACTCCATTAACCGGTCAACAAGAATATAGTTAAAGCAAGCAAAATTTAATAGTGTATATAAACACATTGGCAGTACACCATACTTTATTGTAACCAATCGCTTACTAGTTCCTAGGCAATTTTGTAATTAAGGACATACTTTTGCTTCTGTTTTCTATTGACTCAGTTCACATCGGTCCCTCGCTTACTTTATTTAGCGTTCAGTGGTTTCATCTAGAGCCTGTGTAAGTGTCCATACTTATACTGGAATAAAATAGTTTTCCACCACTCCTTATCTGTGTTGATTTCTGTCAAACCTCAGGCGGCCCTGTGCCCATTTCTCGAAGGTGCTCGTTTAATTAACAGAGGTCTTTCTGTATACCCCTCATCATATCTGCATACATACCTTTTGCTTATACTAAAGGCGCTTTCAATTTGTCAGAGCTAGCCGGCCAAACCAGGATATTCAAGATCAGAATTCCGTTGTTAGTGAGATTTGGCCTGTCAAATCAGTCAACGCATAAATATTATAGATTGTTATGGCGGATTTGTGGGAAAATCTCGCAGAAAAGCTCCATTTCACTGACATTCAAACCACCGAACTGGCCGGCCAGTTCTGACCTTAGGGTCAGAAAGGGTTAGGAAAGCGCCCTTTCCACCGCGGTCAAACGACAGAAATATGCAAAAAATAAGAAAAGTACTGCAAAGATAAGGTTTTAATTTTTTCAGTTCAAAGTTCGATACATAACCGGTATCCTAAGGGTTTACTAAGTTTTTTGGAGCTTTACTAAAAAAGTTCTACGTGTTTGAAAATAGCGATATGCGAACTTGTAGATACTTGTCGGCGCCATTTGTCAGAGCACCTTTGGTTCGGATGCGAAATATTTAAAAAGTAAAAACACTCGTTTACCTGAGGTAATGGGATTATGCTTTCACTCGGCAAGTATTTTTATCTATCCTTGCTCGTACTAACACTACAATACGAACAGAAAACGCCGAAATGGAAAGAAAAGCTGCCTGAGACGTTTGACCGCGGTGAAAGCGCCCTTAGGGTGCGTTCCTTTGGGATGATCTGGAATGGGATCAATGATGCAAGATCAGTCGGATCATGATGCATAGAGGAGCCGATGAATTTTTACCAGGGTGGATTTATTGGTTCCTTTGATGCACCATTAGACTGTCCACAGCCCTCTATTTTTTCGTGTTTTTTCGATCGATGAGCGCGCGGTGAGAACGGCGAAAGAACTGGACGCCGTTTGCTTTTTTGCGTTGAAAAATCGAGAAGCTGTGGACAGTCTAATACACCATGATTATTCAGTCCTGATCCGGATCATCCTAAAGGAATTTGTCATATCATGAATTAAGGAGCATGGCATTTGGTTCGACGTTTGTAGTACGATCTGGACTCTCATGCTTCAATGAAACCAATTTTCTAAAATAGTTATGCCTGGTCTTGCTTAGGAAAGTGGAATAAAATAAAGGCTTATCCGAAAAAATGCGTTTTCATGACTGAAATCAGAAAATGAAAAGATGTTCGAAAAAAACGCGTTATTTTGGTCTATTTCAGAACCATCGGTCTATTACAGAAAATGTAAAGCAGACAAGATGTTCGAAAAAAACGCTATATTTTGGTCTATTACAGAACCATCGGTCTATTACAGTTATTAAGGAGAGGTGTTCTGTCCTTGGTGCTGGATAAAAAAGAAAGTTTAGTGGTCTTACAATTAACACGAAAAACAACGTTGTTGGTGTTAATACATTTGCGCAGTTTGTGAATGCAGGACTTGGTTAACTGTTCACCTTTCTTTCCAATGAAGGGCAGTTTCACACCTACAGAAATGCCAAAATCAACAGCATATTTTAAAAGAGTTTATTCAATCTTTTTCTTTCTGATCACCCTGGCTCAATAATTTCTATCTTAAAACTGTGCGAAACAACACTTCTATTCTTGACACTGACAAGAACTGGAACATATTGATATTCAAAGAGGACACATTTAACTACGGTATGTTTTTCTCGCGGGTTTTTACTTATCACATAAAGAAAAGAAGGCCAATCATTAACACTGGATTGAAAACGAGCCGTGAACTATTTTTATTCAAATAATGTTACACCTCCTGCGCTCTATAATTTAATAATTTTTTGCACTGCATGCGCATTATACGCCTGACGATGGCTCTGTAATAGACCGAAATATAGCTTTTCTTCGAACATCTTGTCTGCTTTTCATTTTCTGAATTTCAGTCATGAAATTAAAATGCATTTTGTCAGATTAGCCTTTATTTTATTGAACTTATAAATATTTTCCTTTCACAGAACTCACGAAGGTCAACAGAATCTATAGATAAACTTATATACTCCCTCGCATCACAGGTTAATCTTGCTCAAAAAACCAATTTAATTCTGGTTAAAAATGTTTTCAATAGGTGGACAGACCATTGATAGAGTTGCAAATGTTGTTGACATTTGGGAACGAAATTTCTGGCGAATAAGGCGGGGGAAAATTAATTTATGAAATGATTTGACATTTTTTTAACCTTTTCATGATATTCTCTGCTCTTTAATATTCAATATTCTGTTAAAGCCTCATCAGGTGGCAGCTGCTTGCTATAGATTTTGCTGTTAATTTTGCGAAGCCTTGCGTTGAGAATGGATTATTGACAGTACACGGGCCAATGACAGTGGAACGTCGAAAAAATCCTGCTGCTTTTTATTTTCGCAAGGGTTAAAATTCTTTCGTTTATTTCTCGAGTTCGTTAAATATTCGCTTAAATTAAACATATGGCGAATATTATTCTCGCAATATTTCAACAGATCTACGGTATCTCATCATTGCCACTTTGAACCAAAATTGAACCAAGGCAACGGAGCATCAACTATATGAATGGTCGATGAGAGATGTTCTGGAACAAAATCGACAAACACTTTGTTTGTTGTTTGTTATGTGCTGCTATGAACTACAAGATCTAAGGCCAAGATCATAGGGTCTTGCTATTTTTTCAACAGTTGCTTCAGTCAGAAAAACTTTGCACCAGTATTATTCATCGCGGAAAACAGGATAAACCAGTTGCTAACATACAAATCGAGAGATTGCAAACTACTGCCTGCCGAAAACAGGGAAAGCAAGCCGTTAAGGTAAGTTAAAATTCAAACAGAAAATGGCAGCTATTGAAGACTGTTGTAAAAAAAGTTACGTTTTTATTGTAAAAGATTTTCAGTCAAGGTTAAGCTTTTTTATAACACATTTTCATGTTTTAGCGAATGCTAAGTCAAAAAGGCAAATCGTTTAATTTGCAGTTTCGGGATAAATCGCGCGTTTGCAGTGTTTAAAGTTATTTGACGGACGATTTCAATATTTAATCGTATGGAATTATCTTGAAGATGCATGCATAAGACAATTTTGCTGCAAGTAATCTTTGCTTTAATATATAAACGTGGGTGGATCGAAAACGAGAAAGTCACTGCAAGTTGTCAGGGCTGTAACCAGACCTTTGCCATGAGACGAGGCAAGTTCTTGCTAGTGGGTTCTGGGGGCATGCCCTTCAAAATATTTTGAAATCTACAAGCTACGAACCTCTTTCAGAGACATTTTTTCATTAGGTACTGTATTTCTTAAGAAAAATCAATCTTGTTCAACTGGGGATTACTTCCCAACAAAACAAGTCCCAAAGAGGACGAAACAGCTGTCCACTGCTAGGCTGGTGTGTTACCTCAGTCTGGAGCAGGGTTACACTATATACATGTATATATATGTATGTACAAGTGCTTACTTTAAAACATATTTTGTTTTTAATTTTTTGTTAAAATTTGGACTTTCGTCTTGCCTCTTGCTAGTTACGGCCATGGTTGTGCATGTTTTAATTATCAAAACACTAACATTGCTTCAGGGCCCATTTTAAAATGCTTATTTATACCACGTTTCCTTTAGAAGAAAAAAATTAAGTGCAGGTGTGTGTAAAAAAAAATTCCTTCGTCTTTCGATTCTGTCATTGAGTGAAAAATTAACCTTCTCCAGTAAAAACAATTAATTAAACTTTATCTCGCGTTGAGCGAACATCTAACTACTAAAATTTTGGGGCCGTATGACTTATAGTATGCTAGCGCTCGCTTCATCGGGTTTCCACAGCTATAAGCTAACAAAAATATAGAATTGATCATATCCCCGTGGGTCTCAGCATGAGAAAAAGAAGAGATTTGTATACGGTTTTAATACCTATATATATAGAAACAAACAATTCATGCATTATTAGGCAAACACCCAGAATGGAGTTCCTGTAAAAATTTCCCTTACTATAGTTATCAATTTAGGTAAGCTGCGTTATCTAATCGAACAGCTCACAGTTTTCCATAACAATTCAGTGCGTCAAATCCATAAATTTATAGGTAGGTTTTGTACTTTAGTGTTTCCAGTTTTCACCTGCGCATAATTACTATTTGAACTGACTCAAATTGAAATTGGCAAACGTATTAACTGGTCGATCCAGATGATAACACAGCGAGGCGAATAAAAAACACAGGATATAGCCAGAATTTTAAAACGAAGAATTTTTAGACAGGATAAAATAGTAACAAAGTGAAATTAGAGCAAAAATATAGCCTACGTAGCTTCGGGGGTGGAAGCGGAATCATTTGACCTTCGAGATTCATGATTCCTGACGGTTTTGTTGTGTCGCGCGCGTTAACATTAACCCAAACAAACCGTCAGCTACGTTAGCTACCAAAGATATGCCTTTTTATTGAACACAACACAACACAAACGCTGCATGCAACTGCTGAACTACTCTTTATAAAAACTAGATGGCGGAAGTGTCAAATGTTGATTATCTTATTTACCGTTTCCAAGAAAGTTTATCAAATAAATATTATTAAAATAACTTTATCTCAAATCTCTGCTTTAAACAGTACCCATTTACTATTTATTCACAGAATATTTATTTGCTAAAAACAAGACTGAATAAACGACTCCTGACGTAGTATATGATGACGGCCAAACAACCTTCGTAATAGAGAAGAGAATATTTCTACAAAAAAAGGCACCCTAAAATAATGTCATTTCGGATAAACTCAAAATTGCTATCAGTGACGGAAACTGTACGGACAGTGAAAAATCACTCACTCTGTATAGCTGCAACTTAGTTAGCAAAAGTTGATGACTGACAACGTCAAAAGCCTTTTTAAATTCGACAAGTATAATTCCGGTAACCTCCAAATTGAACCATACCGTAAAATTCCGGTTATAAGCCCCCCCCCCCCCCCCGGTTATAGGCCCATCTACCTGGAAACAAAAAAATACATCCGATTATAAGCCCCCCCCCCCCCCTGGATATAAGCCCCCCTCTGCCGGATGACAATACTGAACAGGGCAAAATGTTGCTTTATTATGCGTTTTTATCTTAAAAACGTATTTTGATCAATACTCCCGTGGCTCGTTTCGAAACGCTTTTTTTTTATTCCGCTTATAAGCCCTCCCGGATATAAGCCCCTCGGCTTATAAGCCCACCCAAAACCCCTTATGAAGTTGTATAAGCCCAGGGCTTATAACCGGCATTTTACGGTATTTGGTCAGTAAGTTTGATCAGAGCAGACTCAGTTGAGTGACCTTTACGGAAGGCCGATTGCAGATCAGAAAGCAATCCATTTTTTACGACATACAGTAAAAACCCGCGAGTAAGAGCCTAACATTTAAGAGCCTGTTAGGCTAAAATTTGCAAATTAGACTCAATTTTATAAGAACTTAGGCCTAGTTCAGACATCGTGCTTCTGCCGTGCCGAACTAAATTGCAATTAGGTTCGAATGTAGCACGGCAAAAGCACGACTCTGATTCAGACGTCGTGCCAGAGTCGTACCAAATTCAGGATTTACTGAAGCTACGTAACAATTAGTCAGCGGTGATCTAACAAAAATGGTGCCGTTCTCCAAATTGCAGCAAAAACTCCTACTTTTAAAATCATTGCAAGACGCAAAGAAAAGCAACAGAAAAAAAACTTTTCCTTTTCCAAGTACTGCGAATGTTTGTTTCTTTGCCCGACTAGTTTCCGAAAACTTGCTTATTTCAGATTCAACCCCGCTAGCTTCTTCTTCGCCCTGCTCCCTGTCATTAGTGTCATCTACTTCGTTGAATGAAACATCCTCGACGTGCTTTTTAGCAGATAAAATTTCATTTGTATTTTTTTGGCTGGCCGCCATGTTTTTTGCCGTCTGGCAAGAATATAATTTAATGCGATCATTCAATGCGCATACTTAACCTCGTCCCCAGGGTCTTCTCCGTTTTCAAAATGGCGGCTGAAAACGGAGGAACCTGGGGACGAGGTTGTGCGGATACTCCGTAAAGGAGAATTATTCTCGGGTCTCCTCGTAACTCCTTGCGGGAATGTAATCTCGCCAAAATACATTGATTTAATTTATGAATTTGGTTTGGTGCGGCAAAAGCACGAGGTTTGAACCGCTGCCGTGCCAGAGTCGTGTAGCACGGCATGGCGTGTCGAACTAAATTGCTTTGCCGAACTCAATTCAAAAGTTTGATTCAGACGCCGTGCTTCTGCCGAACTTAATTCCTGAATTTAGTTTGGCACGGCAGAAGCACGATGTCTGAACTAGGCCTTATTTAGCCTCAAATTGGGAAATAAGTTTAGACGAAGCATTACTGTGCATGTATATGATGTCATATTCTTAATGATTATTGCTTAATCATTTTTACATAAGCACTTTAATCTGGTATGCAAGTAGGCCAAATACCACTAAAAGTTCTATTAGCATTAATATAAATTCTCTTTAGAAAATAAGAACCTGTTAATAACCAGAATAGCCTAAATTTGTGTAAGAACCTGTTTAGGCTAACCTGGAAAAATTAGGTTCTTACTCCCGGGTTTTTACTGTAGTTCATAAAGGAAGCAACAACACGCTTTTTCAGTAGTTTGGATTGGAGGGACAGCACGGTGTCCTCCTTTTGTGTCCTTTTTATTTTATCTGGGCATAAGTGAGGGCGAGTTTTAATACTCATCCAAGTTGTCCTATTCGGGTAGCTTACTAAATAAATTTTCTCCATTATATCTTAGTTATGAAGTATACCCTGGCTTCGGTTAAGCTGAACTTAACATGTATTCGGTTAAGCTGAACTTAACATGTAATGGACTTTTCTTTGCAGTTTATCACATCATAAGGACTGACGTTGTACTCAAGATGACGTTACCACAGATCGCTCTGATCACTGCTGTACTACTTTGGAGGCCCGTCTTTATGAAGAAGCCTCCGGAATCTGTGTGTCCTCCAGATGGACTTTCGCTTTCGGTTCTTCATGCTCCTCCATTTATCACTGTATCTCACTCTGGCCAAGTGGAAGGTCTATTGGGAGAATATTTCTCTTTAATTATCCAGAGATGTTTTACGCATAAATGCAAATCGTTTAGCTATTCCATCAGACCAACCATTTTCAACTCCACTGAAAGTTTTATATCGACCATACGGGAAAATAAAACCGATGTTGCCTTCCCGCTATCAAGACCATTGATGATGTCTCTGTCAGGACGTCGAGATAGCACAGAACCTCAACCAGTGACTTTTGAAACATTCATGATATCACCTGGATATTCGCTCATTATGGACGTTGAACATGTAAATGACAAAGTCAGTGAGCTTGAGCTTAACAGCCTCTTTGAGAACTCTTGGCCCATTGTTGTGTTTACACTCTTAATCGCTGGAATTTCAGGAATGGTGGTGTGGATTCTGGTAAGTCGGACCGTGATTTTAGTCCCCATAGAGCGGTTTTTAATTGCGTCGTAAAACCAAACTCAAAGTATTTACTCTGAACAATCACAAAGGGCAAAGACAATCCAGTGAACCAATCAAAACTCGAAGTAAATACATTTAGCCAGCAAGAAAACCTGGGTGAGTGAGTAACGATTGTTTTGGTTTTACTAGTATTGCTGATTAAAAGTGAAAGTGGCGCGAGTTTCCTTTTAAACCAATCACAAGACAAGACAAGGCAAGACAAGCAAAACCAATGCAATTCAAGATTACTTTTGACACCCAGTTGAAAAGCGCTCTTACAACAATATTCCAACCGAAAACTTTTCAACCTGCCGTTTCTGTTTAACAAACGAAAACTTTTTTTGCAAAGAGTATACCTTATTCATGTACTTGACCGGTTTAAGATGACTCCCAAATTTCTCTTTTGTACTGGAGAGGACATCTTGGAACAAGTTTAAATTTTGTGACATTGTATTTAAGGAAGTGGCAAAAATATCAGCACTCAATAAGCAACCTGTTTCTTTTTTTCTTTCAGGAAACATACTTTAATGAAGAGGAATTCCCTCGTTCATTCACCAAAGGCTCGTACGAAGGATTTTGGTGGGCTTTTGTTACCATGACAACAGTTGGGTAAGAGAAGCAACCCTACATGTGGAGACATTGATAACAAATTTATATGGCTGTACTTGGTACAGTGGAACTTCGATTTAACGAACCTCTATAAAACGAAGTCCTCGGTATAACGAACGATATTATTAAGTCCGACCAAAATGACAGTAAAGTGTATGGAACGGAACCTCGATATAACGAAATCCTCGTTATAACGAACATAATCCGGAAGTCCAAAAGTAAAATATACCTCGATATAACGAATTATAGCAGGAGCCATAATCAATTATGACTCCTGATTATAGTTAACTCGCGACAAAAGATGAGTGTAGAACAGACCAACAAGGATTAAAATACTTTACTCCTGTAAAAGGAGAACAACTTCAAGACATATGTCCCATATTTATTTGGATATTAGACATTAAAGGACAAATATTATTTTTAAAAGACGTTCAGATAAGTAAAAGTGCAACGTAACAGCGTGAAAATCAATTATTAACTATACCTCGATATAATGAACATTTTAGGGCCTGTTTATATGGAAGAGAGTTGTCCCTGGTAGGAGGGTTACCCTCTCCCCCGAGTCATCTTTTGTCGAGCGTTTATATGAGAAAGTTGTCCCTGTTGACCGAGCCAAAACTTGGCCCTCTCGGTTCAAAAGCCTGGCGAGAGTTTTTTTGAAACATCTATTATGACTGTTTTTTCTAAAATCAGGAACGCTGAATCGTCGACGAAGACCATTTTTTGGACTTATTTACCGCCGCCTTCGATTTAAATTTATCTGCAATTTTGTTTTTGCTGATTTTAGCGTTTGCGCATGCTCCGTATGTGCCAGCTTGTCCCTGGTAGACGAGGCAAAAATAACCAAACTGTTTATATGGAAATAAGTTGGCTCGCTCCCCAGGGTCACCCTACATTCAAAGCAAGTGACCCTCCACCCAGGGTCACCCTGCCCCCCGAGCCAACTTTGCAATTTCTCATGTAAACGGTTCGCGGCTATTTATAAATAAATGTATGAAAAGCTCTCTCGCCCGGGGTCGCTCGGTATGGAGGGTAACCCTCCTACCAGGGACAACTCTCCTCCATATAAACAGGCCCTTAGTTGTTTTTCAGCAAATTCGAACCCTCGATATATTCCCCAGTCCATTGGCACTTCGTTAAATCGAGGTTTAAATGTATGTACATCCGATCTTTTACTCGATTAACTCAGAGCTAAAACCATCGAGCATAAGCTCTTGTTTGGTATTTTACCTTTCGTATTTAATTAAGAGGTATAAATCTTTGACACGAAAACGAAGTGTCCATTAGAAATAAAATCGTAGTATATAAATCACATTTAACTACAATGGCCATGCCATGCAAACCGTGTCCATTACTCATCGCTATATATCTACGTCTCCTTAAGGAAATTTATCAGAACGTCTTTTTCTCTGTACCTTGTTGTCCGTGTAATCTGGATGAAATAAGCAAAGGCTTCTTTGCTAGCCTTCGAGAAATTTACTGCCTTGTGTTTATTATTCTAAACTGCAGGCTTCCTGTGAAGAAGTCTACCTGGAGATCTTTTATTTCTTCGTTAATTGACTAATGCATGTTTCATATTTTGATTTCAGCTACGGAGACAAGACCCCCAAGTTTATTTTCGGTCGTTTGTTTGGCGTCTTATGGATCTTGACTGGTTTGGTCGTCATAGCAATGTTCACGGCAACTGCTACAAGTGCCCTGGGAATCAATGCCAACGATCTTATAGGGCTGGAAGGAAACAGGGTAAAAAACTGATCGAAACTTTTTGGCACACTTTTAATTCATTAATTCAAAATTATTTAATTCAATCTTAGAGTTGTTTTCACTTGAGTGTCGAAAGTAAATTGCGTTTGCTTTGGTTTTGCATTACTACGCTTAGTGATTGGTTTAAAAATCTCGCGCCACTTTCTCAGCCAATCAGAACTAAAACCAAAACCAATCGTGACTCGCTCGCGCTCGTTTTCCCGCGCTTCGTGCCGGCTACATGTACTTGCTTCGAGTTTTGATTGGTTCACTGGATTGGCCGTTTTTTTGTGATTAGCCAGAGTAATTACTTTGGTTTTGGTTTTGGTTTTACGACACTCAATTGAAAACTGCTCTAGGTTATCCCTATTCGAATTGTTCTCCCCATACCCTAATTACCAGTCAAGTTCAAGGTGAACTAGTAGTTTTCTAGTTCTTGGTTCGCTCTTGGGCTGCGGCCTTGACTTTATAACGTAAGTAGACTCTCCATTCTCAATGGTTTTACAAAAGCGTCTCCTTGACCTTCTTTGTTTATTCGGGTCGTGTTTATTTTTCAGATTGGTGTTTTGAGCAATGCATCAGCGGAGTACCAGGCCAATCAAAGAGGAGCTTATGTAAGCGGTAAGTATTTGACTCGGATTTGCTCCTCTCCTTCATTTACGCATTTCTTTATTCTTGTCATTATTTGTAGCTAAGCACCCCCGGGGGGGGGGGGGTACTCAAAAACGTTTTATACGGGGAGGCTCCGCCCCAAGTTCTAACCCCTTACCCTTTTAGATACCATTTTTGAGAGAAATTGTACCCCCTTTCGTATACCTTTTACTGAAAAAAGGTACCCCTTTCATATACCTAAGAGACATGGCGTGGACTTTAAATAGGACGTTTTCTTGTCATTTTTATGTAGCGCTTAACAAATTAGAATAACACAGCCATAAATTGCGTCTGTTTGAAATCTTTTAAGTAAAGGCCCTTTTAAATAGCCAAATGACAGATTTCCATACCCTTTTATATACTTAAACTCGTGAAATCCCTACCCTTTTTATATACCTGAAGCCTGAAAAAGGTACCCCTTTCGGGCGGAGCCTTCCCGTATAGGCCATTATAGGGTGTACCCCCCCCCCCCCCCCGGGAGCTAAGCTCAGATGCTCTGAGGCCAGTGAAAGGTTACTTTAAATTGGAGATATGCAGGGTTTCTAACAGCCTGGTTGGGTTACCCATAACTCGGCAGTGGGAGCTAAGGGTAACCGAACGTAAACGGGTAAACGGGCATGTACTAAAACCAAGAACACCGGAACACCCCGGGACACCCTTCCAAAAGCTGATAAACACTAACCGCTAACCAAACCACCAATCGCTATTTTCCAACCTTAATCATAACCGTAAACTAGCCTTGTTTGTGAAGTTCCGGGCTTAAATTCAAGCACGAGCAAACTGCAAGGCTTGAGCCCTAAAACTCTGGACCGCGCCTAAACCCGAAGCCAACCCTTGCTCAACATATGCGCTCGAAGTTGTTTGAGCAAGATGTTACTTAATAAAAGTACTTTATAATCACTATTGCGGAGTAAGATAAATAAATGATTACACTTGACTTTCAGTTTTTTCATCAATTTACGACCTGTTCAACGCACTCAAAAACGATGAAGTAGACGGTATCCTTATGGACAGATACAGAGCTGCGTTCTTCCTCGACGCAATGAATGAGACGAGATTCAAAGTGTTTAAAGCCTTCCTCGTGGAAATTCCTTATTACATTGCAATGCCCGACACATTATTTTCTAGAACTTTAATGACCGCGGATTCATGCTTCAAAATACAGATTGATAATCAGGATATGGAGGATTTGCTCATCAAATATCTACGGCCAGTGCAGGTAACCAACGTGTGCCTACATACAACATTTTCGTTAGTTTCCCTAGTTAGGGGAGTTCATAAACAAAATTAAGACAGTCACTAAAGGCGATCAATTGTTTAATTCTCATGACCTGTTGCGATTCCTTTCTTCTACGCCTGTGTATTAGTTTTGCCGCCACAATGGCACTGTTTGTTATTATTCAACAGATGCGCGCACTGCCCATATATGGTCAAAATGTTAACGATATCTGTCATCCGTACATAACAGGTATCCTGCGATATTCGTAGGTTGCGAAGATTCGTCCGAAATCTTGTAAAGCGCTGCATAATTAGTTTTTCTATGTACAAAATGTGTTTCGTTGACGGACTGTCAAACAGACAGACAGACAGACAGACAGAAACACACACAAACAGCAGGACAGGCAGAAAAGAGACAGACAGACAGACAGACAGACAGACGGACGGACGGACGGACGGACGGACGGACGGACGGACGGACTCACTGGCGGACGGACGGACTCACTGCCTGCCCGCCTCGCCTCCCTGCCTGCCTGCCTGCCTGACTGACACTGACGGACGGACTGACTGACTGACTGACTGACAGAGAAGGTATACAGGTAGGAACCGTGTGACAATACCTGTTATAAGGTGGGAAGTCTTCTTAACTCTCAGCCCTATTTTTCTCGCAGCTTTATAACCACGACAGAGATGCCGTCAGCCTCTTCTCTGGTGAATCACCTGCCACTCGGAAAGCTCTATTGGTCCTTCTGGGCGTTTTCGTGGGTCTTGCGTTTCTTGGGATCATTGCGGAAGTCGTTTACAGGATGTTGCGGAAAGCAAAGAAAGTGCAAAACGATGAAGGTATAACGCAGAAACTATAGCTTACACACCTAAAGCTGAGAAGAATTGTCAGTTATATCTCTGTTTGGAGATTGGAGCTACTTGTATGAAAAGAGTGCCTGAAGCCCTTAGGCGAACCGAGCAATTCCCATACTAAAAGAACATGTGATCGTTCATTATACGATTATCTTCCCTTAGAAAATACGTTTTATGTTCTGCATGATTCTGCAGAGTTTCTGATTGGTCAGCTAAAATCGTAGTCTCAATGAATAACCGCAAGATAGAATTTCCAATATAGGTCAAACCATGCATTTCTTCTCAAAAAACCGTTTCGTAAGGGATCGTGGGGAGAAGGGGGGGGGGGGGGGGGTGGAGCACAAAACACAAAACTCCGTTTGTTTGTCAAACCTAAAATCGTTAGTTAGCATTACAATGGAAGACACGTTTAAACTTCTCTTTCAGGTGGAGTCGACTTGAAGCAAGTTAAAGTCCAGTCTTCCTTTATCACAGCTGACCTCAAAGATGTGGAGGACAAGCTTGGTCAGCTGGTTCGAGAGGTCGGCAAACTGCAAGAACAACTTACAGAAATTTCATCCCGAACAAACGGAAGGCTTGGATCAGGGCAAACCACCATCCACATGTAGCAGACACATTCATCCCCAGAGCCGCTTGTCCCAATCGAATCACCGGCTCAGCCGGCCAAGAGGGGCAAGCGGCTCTTGGGACGTGAATCAGGATATAGCAGAGAGATGACGAACTCGGAAATCTCATTACCAGGAGTTCCACGGTGTGGAATTTCAAGATGTTGACTGGGTTGACCAGCTCGTACCACACAACTCAGAGTCATCTCATAGCATGCGAACGACACTTAAAGCCCGGGCCAAACAAGGATGAGAGTTGATGAGAGTTGACTCTCATGAGAGTTTTCGTCAACTCTCATCGACTATCATCAATTCGGGCCAAACGAGAGAAAACTCTCATCAACTCTCATGAAAAATTTGAACACGTTCAAAGTCGACGAGAGCGCATGAGAGTCGATGAGAGTGCATTAGAGTTACATGCCAAAAGAGAGTGAGAGTTTGAACTCTCATCCTCGTTTGGCCTAGGCTTAAGAAGTATTAATAAGGAACAACGCTCACGCAATGGACATTGAATTTAAGATGGATGAAAACTGGCGAGGCTGCGCAAAAATATTTGTTCCCAGTATCTCCGCTGTACAGAAACCCAAGATGGCGCCGGTCAATTTTATACCACAAATTCACAGCATGCTATTGGGCTCCGCCACCCAACACTTACAATTTGTATCATAGTAATCATACCATGCACGCTTTCGAGAAAGCATCGATTCGTTTGTTAAAGAGACTATGTCACGGATTTTAACTGCTTTTCGAGCCGCCAAAAGTTATGTATTTGTGTCGCAGGTAACCTAAAAATAATAGTCCATTTTAATTAACAATTGCTATATTAGAGCACTGGAACTGTTCACGAGCATCTTTGGCTGCGGATGGCTCGGATGGAAACGGATTGCAATTTGAAAAAGTTAGGCAAACGTTTTCAAATTGTTTTCGCGCGTCCTCGAAATATCGATATTTATAGCCGTAGCTTGATTTCTATCGACAAATTAAGGTTATATATTCCTTTAGATGTTCAAAGATAATGTTTATTTAGGGTTTAGTTGCCTACCACTAATTTCAGAACAGTTTAGATCAAAAATCTGCGAATCCCCGTGACATGGTCCCTTTAAAACAACGGAATATGATCGAGAATTTACCGGTAAAAGAACGGCAATACAGTGAAATATAATACCACAGAAAAATTATTATTTCTAAGACCAATATATAGTGTACAATACATTAAAGGACCCTAAATCGCGCATCACAAGGAAGTAAAACCAGACAGAAAGGGGTTATAATAAAGAAGCTAGGTCATACTGACGAAGAGAAACTTGCCACAACTAAGGAAGATATGCACGTCGTACCACAGGCTTGAAAAAGATATGTTGTAGATATGGAGTACTAACCAACTTCGAACAGCTTCAAACAAAAGTCAGAGAATTTTAAATTTTTTGCGCGCAAGTTTAAACCAATCAGAGACACTTTGCACATCAATGTACAGCTACGTCATCAGTATGGAATTTTTCAGGTCTATTTTCTGGACGTCTCCTGAGTCGGAATTGAGCCCGCCGCGAAAAGGGACGTCTGTATGGTCGGGCTGCGACAGGAAAAGCCATCATTAAAAAAACTGTTACACAAGGCTTGCAGGAAGTACAACTGCTCAGAGATGTCGCCGAATTAAGGCGGGGGTGAACGTGAGTTTGAGTGTAATTTTAAGAGGTTTTAAGAAGGGATAACACCGCCAAACAGTTGACCCCACGCGAAAGCACCCCAGGTTGTCAGGGGACTGTTTTGGTGTCCACAAACTAATTTTTAACTTCAAATTCGAATTGTAAAATCACACTAAATCTTCAATATTTCTCATTTCTCCAAATATTACTACTCCTTTAAGAAAAACTAACTCCCCCCAAATATCCCCAAAAACCACCCAAAAATTCACAAAACACCGCAAAACATAGATTTGTGTAATGACTAGAACAAAGGGGGGAGCAGAGACGGGGAAGCATTTTGTTTGAATTATTTTTCGTGTTTTTTGTTTTTTTTTTTGTTTGTTTTTATGTTGTTTTGTTTTCCATTGTTATAAACATGTTAAAACGTGCATTTTAACTTGTAATGGATGTAATATATGTAACTAGCACTTATGTAAATTTCAAGAATGTTTCGTACCTGACCTTCTTTAACACAACCTTGGAGAATATCATTAAAAAGTGTTATTATCGTTAAAGACATGTGAGGTTGAAGTTTCAGAAATATTGTCAACTTAAAAAAGCAAGTATTTATTAAAAGTATTTATGGCACCAACAAATTGTAACGGGGTGGATGGGAACAGTTCTTCTGGGAAGGGGTGTGTATCTTTGAGTAGTTACTTCTTTATCGACAGCGTGAAACAAAACAAGCTTGATGAGGAATTGCAGCTATTATTGCTACAGCGTGGTTAGGGTTCCTTTTAGAATCCGGACGCATAACATCACCTTCACTGAAACAAATTAACTAGGTTTCAAACACAGGAATAAAGTTAACACAATTAATTTAGGCTTGATTTGCCGAGCTCGTGCAATTTGACCCAACCAAGGAGAGATGCGAAACCAAATCCTGATGGTGATTTTGCTCACACAATTTTCCCGTCCGTTTCCCCATGCTTTGTAGTATTAAGGAGCGCTCTGACTGGCTACTACACCTGTGATGCAAATGCTTTGGTTTTCGTTTATACAACAGTCTTTTGTACAGTCTCTTTTTGAGCATTAGTGAACATGTAATACATGCAGGATAGGCTTCGTTATACGCTTGTGGGAGCAGATGTTAAAACACTTGTACACGGTTTTGTTTGGTTTTGCCTTTTAACGGTTAGTAACTGTCTGTAGATTTGTAATGATCGTCGTCAATAGTTGAATAGATGTGTCCTTCGTTGCTAAGAAATTCCAGTGTACTTCTGAAAAAGGAAAACAATAAGTGTCTTAGAAACTTAAAAGTAGTGATATTAAACGCTGTTTCGTGCGATTTTGTCATAGGAATTTGTTGTAAAAGGGGATTACATGTCCATAAGGCAATGTCTTTCACATGCTTTAGCATTTTCAATGAAATCTAAAAATGCCATATTTTCTTATGACACGGAAGGAGTCACATTTTTTTGGAGGTTGTTTTTATGATTTTTAAGATAGTTACATAGGAAGAAAAAGGAACAGGTTGTGGTGAAGGATTAGAAGGTGTGGTGGGGAGGGGAGGGGAGGGAGAAAGAATATGGACCTTTTGTGCCTAACAATGTGGACGCAGACTCTCCAGACCCCTTACATAAACCTGCCACTGCTATCAACCCTAAGTGCACTTGAAGTCATGCGGGGGTCTCCTATTTTTTTCTATTTTATTTTACCCTTAATTTTGTTTTAAAAAAATGCTCGCACACTAGTCATCAAAGACACTAACAACAGACAGCTCACCTGATTTGCTGGTCTGATGCTTTAACTTTCTGTTTAATTTCAGCAAAGGGCATGCCTTCGTCATGTTGGCAAGTTGTAATCATTCTGTGAATCTGAAAACAAATCAGTGATAGTATCAGCCTATAGGAATAATACGCCCATAGGAATGATCTAGATATTAATGAAAATGCTAACAGATGACAGTCGCTGACCTGCAATTTTGGCGTTAAGTTTATGAGGATAACTTCGAACAACAGGGAGTGGAAAAAAGACAAGGGGTCACCTATTTTTTCCCTCACCATTCTTCACACTGCTCCCCAGCTAACCAAATGCCTGGAACAGGCTATGCAAATTCTTCCTAAAACATGCCATTCTAACTCCATCTTAGTTCAACTTGACCCTTTCTCCATTAATATTTTTAGTTTATGGTTAGGTTTATTGCCACATTAGTAATCCTTTACTCTTAGACTTCCTGCTATTTATTGCTAATTTTATACACCACTAAATTGCATACACAATAGCTCCTACATGTACAATACCGGGCGTTGACAAAACCTGGATCGGATCGGATTGCGGATCGGATCATGGATCGGATCGTGGATCGGATCACGGATCGGATTGCGGATCGGATCGCGGATCGGATCACGGATCGGATCGCAGATCAGATCACGTAAAATAAAATAAAATAAAATAAAATAACAAAAAATAAATAAACAAATAAATGGTTGTTAGTTTACATCGGCGTAACAGCGGAACGCGGAACGGTGTATAATTAATTTTCTTGCCCCAATCGAGACAATGAAACGTACAAAGCCGAAGAAGTCAACGGAGCCGTTGGAAAAAAAAATGAAGGGCCTGTTAAGTTACTGATATCATAAAAAAAAGGAAAGAAAATAAAAAAGTCCACTAACTAGGGGTATTTTCAGTTGGTCACCCATCCAAGAACTAGCCTCGCCCAACAGGGCTTACCTTCGGTGATCGGACAAGAACCGTTGCTTTCCATATGGTATCAGAAAGAGCACGTAATTTAGCTTATAAAAGTTAAGACCAGTTTTAGCAGGAAAGTGCCAAATTGTACAAAAGATCCATTTTAACCAGGTATTACTTTTATAACCCTCTCTTATAATCCTCTGTCTCGTCTGACACTGATACCACAAGAAACGCATTGGTTTGCGTCCGATCGCCGAAGTTAAGCCCTGTTGCGCGGGGTAAGTACTTGGTGGGTGACCAGCTAAAATATATTTTTTTTTATTTTTTTTTTTTTTTTTTTTCAGGTCCTTCTTTTTATTTTCCAACGGCTCCATTGACTTGTTCGGCTTTGTACGTTTCATTGTCTCGATCGGGCCAAGAATGTCCGAAGGGCAGTCACACTGTGCAGTCGCGTTTTTAGCTTCTCTTTGAAATCCTCAAATCCTGGCTCTAGATCGACCTCGAAGGATTAATTATAAGAAGATGTGGGTGCCCTTTATTTTGTGGGATATATTTATTGTTTGTTTGTTTGTTTGTTTCCTTGCCCAGTTCTACGTAATCAGAAGTCCAGAGATCATATAAGCCGTAAACGACATTGCGGCCTCAGTTGTGTGTGAAATAAAGAAAAATAGGTTCCAGATACCGCTGTCTGCAGATCTGCAAAGTGATAATTTATTATTTTAACCAGTAATACGTGACTCGCAGGGCCTCGCGAAGCTCTGGGTTGGGGAGGGGGGGGGGGTGTTATAAGTAAGGAGTGGATTATTTGAACTGGTGATTTGTTATTGTTGCCTAGTAACGGGCATGGCCGCGACACCGACACCCTCGTTCCCAGGGTCTACTTCGCTTTAAAGATGGCGGCTCTTTCTGATTCGTAAAGAGGTATAAAGCGTTGGGAAGCGCAGGCTATTTTCAAAATCAGCGACAAATTATTGGATAGTCGCATTTTGGACATTAATTTGATGGCATTAAAAAAAAAAAAGAAGAACGAACAGCAGGAGGATTCGAAGCCTCCGCCCGCGCGCCTCTGATGGCGATGAAAGGTTTATAGCCTGAATAGGCGTTGAGGGAGTATTATGTGGAAATCAGTGTTATTTTAATCCGAAAAGAAAAACGATAAAAATGAAAGGCTCAGGATTCGAACCGACAAAAAAAAAAAAAAGAAAAAAAAAAGAAAAAGAAAAAACCCTAGCCGGATTCGAACCCCCGACCTCAGTTCCGAAGATCTGATTTCAAGTTCGACGCCTTACCATTAGGCCACCAGCGCGCGGCGGCCGTGTGACGTCATTTCCGCCACACACCAAGCTCACAAAATAATATAGAAATATATATGACCGTAAACTCCACACGAGATTTCATCCCGCCTGATCCATTTGAGGGACAAAATTATACACCCCGCTACGCTCGGCCTTCGGCCTCGCTTCGCGAGGAATTAAGTTCATAGCAATAAATTAATAAAGCAATTAAAAAAAAGAAAAAAAAAAACAGAAAAAAAAATTTTGTAACGCCGATTCTTGTTCCGCCGTTCCGCGTTCCGCCGTTACGCCGATTACTAACGACCATTTATTTGTTTATTTTTTTTTATTTTTTTTTATTTTATTTTTTTTTTATTTTTCGTGATCCGGTCCGTGATCCGATCCGCGATCCGGTCCGATCAGATCCTGGTTTTGTCAACGCCCGTACAATACCCACCCTCTGCTCCCCTACTCTGTCCCCTAAAAAATATTTTTTTTGACAAGAGAAAGGTACTGTTATGTCACCTTGAAGCATTTAATTGTCATCATGCTGGCTAGATACAAGTAGCTAGTATTGAGCCAGAATAAATGTGATCAACTTGAAAACAGCTTTTTGATCTCTGCATTCTGTCCATTACCTTGAATTGTTTTAACAATAACAAACCTGATGTTGAATGCCACTAAGTCCTGCATTTGCTCCCCCAGCATTTCCTCCAAAGCTTTGGTCCATTCTTCCTGGTGTCGCCATTTGACCCTGGAAGCCACGCCCACCAGGAGTCGTGTTACTCATAGGGGTCCTCATGCCGGCCATTTCAGGTTGCTAAAATTTGAAATGGAGACAATTTTATGGAAAGGCAGTGTTAGTGAGTGGGAGGTGTAGTGACCTAATGATCAAAGCATAAGGCTCTGGGCAGAGTACACCAGGCTTGAACCTGGCTCAAAATGTCAGATATAGTAGTAGCCTTCAGCCCCCACTTCCAAGAAAAAAACTCATGGCTGAGATCACATTGACCTGAAATGTTTCTTCCAGCCATCAATATTTGTATGAAATCAGCGGTGTTATATTCCAATTTTCTCTGACTTAACTTCAAAATGTCAATTTTTCCCTGACTCAAAATAAAATTCCCTGACCATTTCCTGACCTGTGACAACCCTGTCTATAATAAGCCCCCTTCCAAAACACTATTGAGCTCCTAGTATGTATACACACTTTCATGTTTTATGATACACTGTACATGGTGATCATGCATGAGAACCAGCATTATACATGTAGTCATAATTATTTTGCACAGTGGTTAGGTAACGCAAAGAACAAACTACCTTACATTGTACATGTATATTACAGCATGAATGAGGCCCAAAAAAAGTAACAACAAAACCCAAGCATCAGACGAACATTGCATTACCTTGCTCAGTGCCAAGTGAGAATGGATGATATCAAGCATATGATGTGTTATTTCATTGAAGTCCATGACAGGACTTAAGCTGAAGGCTATTAAACTGCGGCTATTCTCCTTAAAGGACTTTAAGTGACCAACAGCTCGCACATAGGTATTTTCCCTGAAAATTAAAAGAAATAAAAAAACAGTAAATTAGACTAATGATACAAATAAATTACCTTTATTCATTTAAGATTGTGTTTAAGCTAGAAGCTTGTGGGGATGTGTATTCCCGATCCAATTGGAATTTGGAAGTGTAGGTTTTTGAGGAAAACCAGAGCACCCAGAGAAAAACCCGTGGAGTAGGGACAAGAACCAACAACAAACTCAACCCATATATGAAAATGGGTCTCGGAATTACATACATGTTGTTAGGACAGGGCTTCAAATAGCAGCCGGTTAAGGGACAATGTCCAGTCAAAATTGCCTATTGACCAGACAAATAGGATTACTGCACATGTTGTCCGGTCATTAGTGGCCTTCCGTAAGAAAACATGTCTTGAAAACATAGACCCAACCTTTTGAAATACATAGTTTGTAAATACCTGCAAGATGATCTTCTTTCTTTCTCCACGTCACTTTCCTGCAAAATATTCATCAAAAACGTTATGTACTGGCCTAAAAAATACTGACGGGGAAAAGCTAAACAAAGAGCAAAAGAGAAAAAAGAGAAAAATTGATTGGGGACATACTGTTGATGTACATCATAAATCCGGTAGTATCGAAAACGAAGACCTAAGACCTAAGACCCATACGAAAACTAAGACCCATACGAAAACTAAGACCCAGTCGAAAACTAAGACCCATACGAAAACTAAGACCCAGTCGAAAACTAAGACCCAGTCGAAAACTAAGACCCAGTCGAAAACTAAGACCCATACGAAAACTAAGACCCAGTCGAAAACTAAGACCCATACGAAAACTAAGACCCAGTCGAAAACTAAGACCCAGTCGAAAACTAAGACCCAGTCGAAAACTAAGACCCGTACGAAAACTAAGACCCGTACGAAAACTAAGACCCATACGAAAACTAAGACCCAGTCGAAAACTAAGACCCGTACGAAAACTAAGACCCGTACGAAAACTAAGACCCATACGAAAACTAAGACCCGGCCAAAACCAGCGTTACCAAGAGTTGCGTGACATTCTGTTATTATTATATAATAATAATAACAGAATAATATTGAAGCAGACTGAGCGTACTGAGAACGTACTACTGAAATCGAAAATCAATGAGCGCTTTCCATTTACATGGAATTTTCGGAGAGAATTTTTCGACAAATGGAACGCTACAGTTATTTCAACACGTAAACGGAATGAAAAGATGCTGTTCCTTTTGAAAATTCCATTCTGATAGCACTGCGGGAGCCTAGGTCACACATGACTTGCCAAGGTTTTTAATCTTTTGGTCGGGGAAATGAGACAAGTACAAATATCGAGTGACATTTGTACTCGTTTTGCGCGATGTTTGTACTCTACGAATCAGTGTTGGATAAGAATAACATTGAAGCAGACGAGTACTGAGAACGTATCGATCAAGTTTCATTGAAATCCTACAAATATTTGTCTTTAATTTTGAAGTGAGTACGCCTCGTTACGCGCTACATGAGTAAAATTAAAACATCTTGGCCTACACATAAGAAGCACTAACAAAACCTTTATTTACTAAATTTAGAAAAATCTATCATTCATTATCATTGAAACTGAAACAAACAACTCTAAGTAAAACTAGATAACCTCGCAAACTGACGAGATCTATACACAATGTAGCCCTGTTTGGCAAATATACGACACTATACTGTCGCAATGACTTGTGCAGATCCCAACTGCACAGTACAGTTCAAACAGATGTGTCCAGTTTGTATTCTTACTGGCTGATCCATCCCTTTAATTAATGACATTGCGGTTTCGATCCAAAAAACTGCGAAGAAAATGAAATGTACTCGTTCAATGTCAAATCATATACATGACAGTTTGATACATTTCGAAACGAATAACGATGGCACACGTTCATGTAAACAACAATATCGACAATGTAAAGGACACTAAAGGTCACTAAAGATGACGCGTTTCTAGTTTCAAATAAAAGAAAACATCATCTGATAAATCGGTTACGCGTGAAAGCGATTTAAAAGGTACTAGTCTTGAATACCTCTCATTTATACCGGCTTGGCAAAGAAACAAAAACAAAGCACCAAAAGTTGGAAGACAAAAGGATTGTATAAGCGCTCATTGTTCATACATGGTTCAATTCCTAATGTTACCCACGGGATCATAAACACTGAGGTATAATGGGAGCAGGTTTGGCTTCAAACGAGACAGTTAGACATAACTCAGTTAGCGTATTCTTTGCTGAGAAATCCTTTTGAAAGGAACTGCTTAGAGAAAACATTTGTTTTCCTAAGAATAATTTTGATCACAAAAAGCCGCAAGGGTGTTAATACGCAGGAAAGAAACAAATTAAACAAGGTGTGTTTCATAACCCTGGCATGAGCGAAACGAGTGCATGTCTACTTAGAATACGTAATAGATTCTTTGGCGTTTTTCACGAAACTACGTGAACAAGTTGGTTTTTAGGTAGCCTGCGTAGCAGGCGCCGTATAGTTTCTAGCGCGCGTATGGGAGAAACGCGAAAGGCGCAAGGGGGCCACGCGAGGAAAAATCTTGGAGTTTTCTCCTCGAGTTTTCCTCGCGCGGCCTTCTCGCGATCGCGCATTTTTTTTAAACGCGCTAAAAACTACACAGACGCCTGCTATGCAGGCTAGGTTTTAGGATTCCCGAAGGTGTAATTTTGACAATGATGCCGATTGAGAAAAGGAGGGCAAAACCCCTGAGGTGTGCTCGGGTTTAGGGTAGCAATGGAAATTTAACCTAGCATTACCGACTCTTACAACAAAATTGACGTTGTTTTCTTAAATGCCAACTAGACAGCTAAAGAAAACATGTTCTTTAAATAGACTTTGTGTGAATCCCGAAGCGAGGCTCTTACTGTGCTTGGGATTTCTATATATTCGTTGTTAAAATACGGAAAACGCGTCATGAGGCAAGCCTTGTCCGCATGGTAGAAGCGGCTTGCCTCTTTGTTTGTTGCTTGCTTGGTTTTCCAGTTTTTGTTGAGAATGTCACGCAACTCTTGGTAACGCTGGTTTTGGCCGGGTCTTAGTTTTCGTATGGGTCTTAGTTTTCGACTGGGTCTTAGTTTTCGACTGGGTCTTAGTTTTCGACTGGGTCTTAGTTTTCGTATGGGTCTTAGTTTTCGACTGGGTCTTAGTTTTCGACTGGGTCTTAGTTTTCGACTGGGTCTTAGTTTTCGACTGGGTCTTAGTTTTCGACTGGGTCTTAGTTTTCGACTGGGTCTTAGTTTTCGACTGGGTCTTAGGTCTTAGGTCTTCGTTTTCGAGGTCTTCGTTTTCGATACTACCTCATAAATCCTACCTCATTATCAAGCCATTTTCTAACTATGATGTCTTCTCCTGTCGTGTCATTTATTGTGTACATTATGTTGGTTGCAGACTCTTGCGCATCTCGAATGACACCAACTATTGAAACCTGTAGAAAAAGACAGTAAATAGAAAAACAAATAATAAGCTTTTGCTCTAAACCTACTGACACTCTTTTAAAGTGTTTAACTCTGATCCACAAATGCTATAAATTAAAGAACTTTCATAAATTTCCCAAACCAAAATCACACAGAAAAAATGATTATGTAAAGCTGTAACTGTATAGATCGAGATTGGGTACAGATGAGTTTATACAAAATATGAAGTTCTAAGATAGGGTGGAGATGGGCGTTTTAGAGAGTGGAGGCTTGAAAAAGGAAGCTTCTTGACTTGTTGCTCTTTGACTGTATTAACAGTAAAATAGGTTTGATTGTCAGGACACACTTTAAAGCTGATTTCCAGTCCGTACTGTGCAGACTCGGGGTTTGTTTTAGTTTTTGTTTTGAATTCGTTGAAACGTTACACTTCGGTGACAGCATACATGAAGTTTTTTAGTCCGCCATTACAGTTCGTTTCGTTTAAGAATTTCCGATCAGCTAAAACGTCGGTTTGAAATAGCGTCAAGGTTCCTCTACTCGTTATTATTTGTTCTGCAAGGATATCTGTCGTTAATTATGAAGAAAAAGGTAAGTTTGTCGCGGAATTTTTAGTTTTGCTTGTAAACATTCCTTCGTGTGGTCTCACATAAACATTGCAGCCGAGATTGCACAGTACGGACTGGAATTCATCTTTAATGTACCCACTTCCATCATTAAATGATCCTCTCTTAGCAACCCCTGCACTAAATTCAGTAAGGTTTTTTATTGGCCAATTGTGAAAAAAGAAAACCAAAAATGTTGGATCACTGAAGTTGTACACACCTGATTTAACTCAATGTTTCCCAGCTTGAATATGTCCTCTGTTTGGTTGTAAGTTGCATTATGAAGCTGTTTGATTGAACATGGAAGAACCGACTGGGTTCTCATTGTAGAACGCTGAAAAAAGTTTCAACACAAAATCAGTGTGAAGCTTGAGAATGTCTTGGTATTTTATAGTGTTTAACACTCACCTTTTTCTCTTGAGAGTCTGTCATTGGAGAGCCAAATCCACCACCATCTTGCATATATCCCCCTCCTCCTCCAAAACCACCACCTCCACCACCAAAGCTGTCCATTGACTTAAAAATTAAAACCATAAAAATATAAGTTTAAGACGCCTCAAAGCTGTGCTCTTAGAATAATAATTATTGCAGAGTGTTCATTAAGGCTCTTATGTAAGTTATCTTGGGTGCCCAGCTCTTAAAAGCTTTCATGGTAGGAAAGTTATTCACACTGCCCAAAGACAAAGTAGGTCGCCTATGGCACCTGGGCCCTGCTAGTGCAAAGCTCTGCGTGTACAGCTAGAACGGTTATGCTTTTGTTTATGCTTTTCATTCAACACCCCCAGTAACTGAAATCACAATATGTCATTGAGAACATGAGGTTGAGATCACAAGTTTGAAATAATTATGCAAAGAGGAACATTATTTCTGAGCCGTCACTGGCATAACTAGATATTTGAACTGCTACTTTTCAGAGCCACCTAAACTTACAAATGTACAAACTAAGTCTTTCCATAGTTTCACAGAAATAATTCATTTGAACATATTTTACAAAAAATTAATAGACTACATGTAACTAGAATAACTAAATATGCTCAGACATGGGGACTAGACTGTATCTTTGCATTGAAGTGACTGACAATAAATGTATATTATTTTTCCATACCTGATATCCTCCACCAACCTGATCTAAAAAAAGTACATAAAAAAGTAGTTTAAGGAAGGTGACAACATAAGCATAAGGCTATAGACATTAATACTTGGAAACACAAGATATCATGGATTAACTGCTTTGTCTGGTGAATCATTATAACTGCTGTAAACACATACCACTCAAAAGCGTTGCATAACTATTATGTACATGTATCACATGACTGGGTTAATAAAAGAAGCAGCCTGGTTTGTAAAAGATGCGGTTAGTGTAAAACGCAGACTGCGGACTGCAGACTGGGGGTAAAATGCAGACTGCAGACTGCAGACCAGGGGTAAAATGCAGACTGAGGGTAAAGTAACGAAATATGAGTCACAAAGCCATTTTTCCCAGTCGACTCCAGATTTGGAAGGAATGAACGTCAGACAACATTTCGCACGAGCGATCACGAAAATGAACTGGTGATAAATGTCATATAAAATAGATTTTATGCCGACACAAATTTCATCAAATTTAACCTTTTGATACAGCAAAGGCATTTGAAAGATTTTTGTGACACTTAAACTTCAGTTTACAACCATCTACGTTTGTAAACCGGATGAAACTGAACGGTTTAGAAAAAATATTTTTTTACCAAGCCGATCACAGCAAGATCACATTTACAGCGATCATATTATACCGCGGCCACAGCTCTTTCAATGTTTCAAGTGTTTTTAACTGGCACAGATTAAACCCTTCCGCAGTCAAGTTATAAAAAAGGCTTTGCTTCGCCAACCGTGGTAATAAAACACCATAAAAAAAAAGGTACAAAGCTTTTATGTTAAGCGAGCAGTACAAATGATGTGACGTATGTAGTTCGTGCGCGTATACAATTAATTTCCGAAAGGGCACAGGCTAAAAGGGCTGTAAACCATTCAGTTTCATCCGGTTAACAGATGCAAAAGACTTGAAATTAAAGGTTAAGTCTCACAAGTCTGTAGAAATTAAAAGTAAAATTTGAACACATTTGTGTCGGCATAAAATTTATTTTAATATCGCCAGTTCATTCACGTGTTCGCTCATGCGAAACGTTGTCTGACGTACATTCCTTCGAACTTTGGAACCGGCGGAGAAAAAGGCTTTGTGAATCGCATTTCGTTACTTTACCCTCGGTCTGCATTTTACCCTGGTCTGCAGTCTGCATTTTACCCTCAGTCTGCATTTTACCTCCGGTCTGCAGTCCGTAGTCTGCGTTTTACACTGACCGGTAAAAGATAGCCTTTTGATGTATACATACATGTTGATACATTCTAGCCTGATTGACTGAATTATATTCAAATAAATTGATTAATCAACGTAAGTGAATGAAAATGAACTAGGTCAACATTAAATAAAAATATTTGGGATGGCGAATGTAAATCCAATACTCTGCATGATTGTTAAACTGGTAATTTTTTGCAAGGTAGAAACTTCTTTTAGTCTTGCAAAAGGAATCGAGATACAGTACCAGAATGGTGTCAAGCAACATAATGAGAGAAGGCAGCACCTGAGAAATTTGACTAAACTTCTGCGAGACATATATTTGAATGAGACATATTTTTTTGCGATTTCGTTTTTCCAGACCATGTGCAGAGCAGAAAAATAATGAATATGACACATAGTTGTCGGTAACTGGCTAGTCAGTAGCATTGCCAGTAGTCACACTGGAAATATATTTACTGCTATTAACTGTTCATTTCTACCGGTTATCAGTGATATCTAACAGTGCATTTTTTGATTTGATGCTGCTACACAGTACTGTGTTCCTAGTGAATATCCAGATTTCAATAGAGATTTCCCATATTCAGGTTTCCAGTTTGCACGGGTTGTAGGCTCCGCAATTGATCGAATGATCGGCCATCAATTTGAATATCGATTGCAATTGCTAGACTGTACATGTTTATCAAATAATACAACCAATCGGAGAATAAATGTTTGGTGTAAAGCTGTTGTGAGCAGTGATTCGAGATTCCAGTAACATACCGCGGTCATGTACATATAAAAGAAGTAAAATACAAAATAAAAGCTCTATCTACACAGTGTATCACATCACTGTGAGCCTGGAACCTCGAACGCATGGTCACTTGAAGTTCAGTAAATGCACAATGATGTTTTATAAAAGCACGATAAATCGAAGGCTGCAGAACTTAACTTAGACAGAAAGTGCAGAAGAAAATGTACTTACTACTATCGTTCCACATATTTGATTCTCTGGTCGGCAAAGTCCTCGTAAAACTCATAAAATTCACAATAATTTGTTTGGAACGAGAACGATTCCCGCGAAGAAAGTCGAATAATTGGCGCCAAAATCAATCACGCATTCAGAGAAGGGTAAGTCAGCTGACCAGGAAAATAGAAGGCTTCGACATGAAAAAATAGGTCCGCATCTCGTGCATACCTTTTGTAGATGAAAAAAGGAAAAAAAAAAAGAATGATTTGTAAACTTTGCCTGTTCTCTTCTTCTGAAACGAGGCAAACTGGTAAATTTCGGACAGTATGCAAACCGTAGCGACCCGTATCCTGTGTAACAGGCACTTGGGGGAGGGGGGCTTTTTGATAAGCCGCGTAAAAAAATATTTTTAATCTTATGTAGTTAGAACTGATTTTTAATCCTGTAGTATTTCATGCATATTATTGTAATAGATTCTTGTTAATGTATTTTCATGGAAAACCTGTAAACTAGCTTCTGAGCTTAGTGTTTCTATCTATGTAAAATAGAATTATCTATCTATATTTCCTTCGGCATTTCCTACTCAGGCAGGTTCACCGAACGCGGCCGGGCAAGTGTTCATAATTTGCTGAGAAGTGCTTTTCTCTTATTACCCGGTGAGGGCTGAGAGTCATGTTATAATGGGCAGACATTTGATACCAACGCCATATGTTATTATTATTACTATTACTATTTCGGCGAATTTTACATAGTCGCATTTATCTCCATTCTTACTGTGCCTTAGATGGACTGGGACCTTGTATTGGCCACTGAATCCAGTAGTGTAGTAACTGTCGTAAGCTTGTAATTCTACTGGTCCCCTAAGTGGAGCAGTTGTTATTGTTTTGGGGTTTGTTCTAACCTGCGATCAGGCCTCTATTTTTCTCTTTCCTCCCGCCGCGAAAAAAAGAACGCCTGATCGCAGGTTAGGTTTGTTCTATTGTTTTTTCGAAGGGTAGCGAGCTTGGATTCATGCGTACCGTTGCGAGAGCTGTAGCCTGCGAACAGTCTTTCGGGAGATTTTCGGAGAGTGCTCGGGAGGGGCGAGGCAGCGGATTCAGTGGGTCGGGCAGCAACTCTCGTAGCCTGCGAGCAGGCTCTCAACGTGAATTTAACTCTTCGAGCGCCGAAGGCGCGAGTCGGCGAGCGAAGCGAGCCGAACGCGGCCGCCGACTCGCACCTTCGGCACTCGCGGGATCGCGCCTTCGGCGCTAGAGGAGTTCACGTTCCACCCGAATAGAGATCCTGCTCGCAGGCTACCAGAGCTACTACCCGACCCACTGGATTCGCTGCCTCGACACTCCCTCGCTCTTAACCTCCGTCCGTTTCCAATGCGAAAGGTGTGTGCAAAAGGAGTAACTACAGCTAGAGAATTGTTATGTGTGTAAGACACAAGAACACACGAGGAAACAACTACCAGTCGACTCCGCCCAGAATTTCCTAAGTACGCGGTTTTACTCAACGATGTTTTTGGAGTAAATTTCTTCTATTTTTCGGTAAAGCCGCGAGTACTTCTTTTGTAACTGCATAAGAACAGACTCGGAATCTCCGTCTAGGGAATGTGTACGTTAAAAATCAATAACAAAATAACTGCACTGTCGTCATAAAGGTCATTTATTTACATTCACGAGCCATCTTTTGAACACAGGTGTTGTTACAAGTCAATGTTCAGAAGCCTTTGAAGACGCTGTTAAAGCAGCAAAAAACTGATATAAACGGCTTACTAGCTAAACCCAACCTTTTTTAAACAAAATGTTTTGACTCGATTTAAGAAGGATCTATGGTGAAATCAAATCTACCCAATAAAATATTATAAACAGATGTTTACCTAACCCGTTACTCATAAAGAGAAGTTTCTCTTTAGTATTCAGATCCACGATTGACGCCATTACTGACTGAAAGGCTACCCTTGAACGAAATTAGACTTTATGCGACGACTTATTAAAAAGTTTGAAAACATATTTTTCACAAACAAATATTTTACTTCCCTTTTTAACAACAGAAAAGCTAAAAAGTCATCTTTACACTTTTTTGATGCAGAAATGCAAGTTCTCAAACTGAATTGTAAGCGAAAGATCAATTAAATAAACTTTTCGAAATTCAAATGTAAAGGCTGGTTTACACGTTCCACGCAAGTCTAAGCATAGGCACAGGGTTCCACAAAATTCGAAGGCACTCACCTTTTCTCTTTTGCTTATGCCCTAACGAACACCCTTGCGCTTAAGCTAGGGTTGGGGCTACGTGTAAACCAGCCCCAAAACTATTCACGAAAGCACACCACTACGACTTAAATCAAATGACATAACTACAAGCGAGAAGTATTTGGTATACAAATCAAAGAAAACTAAGCACACTAATATTATTTAAAGGTGTTTTTCTTTATCAAAATAAAGCTATGAATTGCGGAGTGCCAGCTTGCGAAGCAAGATGTTTAGAGGGCCACAACATGGCCGAATGGCTACTAAGCCCAAAGTTCGCTAGACAAGTGCGCTTTAGTCACACTCCTGCACGCACGCAACGTGAACTGCACGCAATGTGCATTGCACGCAACTTGCACTGCACGCAACGTGCACTGCACACGCACTCTGCTAGAAAATACTCTAAAACTGCTTAAAATCCAGAAGTAAACTAATCCGTTTCCATTGGCTGTTCCAGCTGCTGCTGTTGCTCACCAGGAGCACTCGTCACCACTTCCCCTACCAGCTGGGTTGCATCCCCCGAGGCTTGATTCAATCCGTTTGCAAGCTGAACTGCAGCTTGAGCCTCCAGTACTTGTTGCTCGCCAGCGGCGGCCACTTGAGCCTGCATAAGCTGCTGGTCAGCGGCAGCTATCAGCAAATGAGGGTGCGACTGCGCAGCAGCCATGGCGGCCAGGATCTCGGCTGGTACAGTAATGCCCAGAGTATCAGACGCCTCCACTGTCACGTGACCAGTCTGCATGGCTTCGCCGATTGCCGCTTGTACGTCGGCGCTAGTGACGGCAGTGCCATCTGTCACTTCCATAATGTGCACCTGCCCGGATGGGATGCCTACAGTCTCCCCGACGGGCACCTCCGCACCAGAGTTGGGTATGTCTACTACTTGAGGCATGGTGGTGCTCACAACCGTCTCGACCACAGATTGGGTCACGTCGCTGGCGGAGATACCGGCATTCACTGCAGCTTGTGTGACGGGGTCCACCAACATGGAGGCACGCACCGTGTGGCCATCTTGCAAGTGCTGCAGAGAAATAACGCGTGTTATTTAGAGTTACATCTGGACTTAGTTTGGAAGCTAGAATATCTAGCAGCTTAGCAGCTTAGCAAGCAAAGACACTTGCGTTTTCCGAACGGTACGAAACGTTTACGTTAGTTCAGTTTCAAGATAGTTTTTTTTCAAATTTGACCATCACTTTGAAATATTTCTTATTTGCAAACACAAAAATTAGAACAATTCTTGGAAAGGAATGTTAAATACAGCAAAACCTGTAAACCAGGGCAATTATGACAGTGAAAGTCGACCACACCGTGCAAAGCAGAATAGAGAATTTTAACTCAATTCCAAGTTGAAACGTTGTATTTCACTGAAGTGATTGTTTTAAACTGAAGTTGGAATTTGCCGTCTTCATTCTGAGTGTGGTTTGTTTCTCGTTGTAAGATTTATTTTCTCGGCATATATCTTTTACTAAGGGCCCAGTCAGCCCCCGTCAGCTCCGAGGGTAAATACATTTGACTGACTGACTGACTGACTGATTGATTGATTGATTGATTGATTGATTGATTGATTGATTGATTGATTGATTGATTGATTGAACGTTGTCTTATTATAAGTAGGCTCGGTTATTGTTGTTGCATTGTAACATCTCGTAAACCTTGTAAACTTTTAACCATTTTTCAGCTTTTCTTATAAATTTGCGCAGTCAGGCCATGGTAATGAAGGAACTGACCCTTCTTGGAAACACCACTCTGCTTACAAACGCTTAGTACTAGAACACAAACCTGTTGCATAACAGCATCGTCTTCACTGTGAGTGGTTTCTTCGACAGCCACAACGCGAGGGGTATCGTCTCCCTCGGCGGCTGCAGCCACTACTGCTTCACTGACAGCTACCAACGCTTCAGCTAACTGCACTTCAGCATCAGTCCCCAGATGACTGATATTCACCGTGGACATGGTCTGCTCTGACAAAGTCTGGTAAGAAAGAAGCAACATGGCAGCTTAGGTGCTGGTCTGACAATGACCTAAATAGAAAATGCCTGTGTGTTGGTTAGAGCAGTACTAAATTTCCTTGTTTACTCGTGAGCAATTCAGGCTATCGTTTGTTCGTTCATTTGTTGGTTTGTTGGTTTGTGTTTGCATATTCGTTTTTCTTGTACGATCCAAAAAAAAAAAAAAAAAAAAAAAACAGTTCCCGTTTATACGCCATTTTGAGAGGGTGCAAAGATGACACTTATATACCGCAGGCTGTAAATGTACGACTGCTGGCTCGGATCAAATTTGTGGGCGTTAGGTGTGCTTGAAAGCATTTACATGTAGTCGTCCTTTCAGTTTTCCACAAAATAATTTTCTAAGACTGACCCAAAGTTCACGAGAAAGCTCACATTAACAAATCTACTGTACATGTATGGAAATCTGAAAAGGTCAGTGACTGCATGCTTTCGAGCACTCGAACATGCAAGGTACTGTAATTACATGTAAACCTTTTCAGTCCTGAAACAGAAAAGTCAATTTTCTTAGACTCCCAACGTGTAGTACAAAAAACCTGAGGAGACAACTTTAAAAACGTTTTGCTGTTTGTCGAACTTCAGCCTTACCTGCTCCACAGTTGAGGTGCCTTGTGATTGTTCATCAATGATCTCAGTGTCAGACTGCTCGTCCTTTTTGCTGCGGATCCTTACTCGTCCGTCACTCTTGCTGTGTACCTTCATGTGATAGCGGAGAGAGGCCTTACGAGAAAAGTCCTTCTCGCAGATCTCGCACTTAAAAGGCTTCTCGCCGGTGTGGATCCTGAGATGGTTGTTAAAATGGCTCCTGTGGTTGAATTCACGGCCACACTCGTCACATTTAAAAGGTCGCTCACCTAAAACAAAACAATGAACACAAATGTTAGATACAGGTTGTTCAAACGCCTCATTGCAGTAACAGCGTATCAACCGCTTTGTTAGGCTTTTGTGCATCCATTAGAGACTTCGCGCACTGCTTAAGATAGGTGTGTGACCATCTCGGCCAATTACATGTTAATGACATTAACACAGCTTCGTGGATAGGAAAAAAAAAATGGAAAGGGACGGGATAGGACGGGACGGGACGGGAAAGGAAAGGAAGGGTGGGAAAGCAAAGGAAAGAAAAGGAATGGAAAGGAAAGGCAAGGAAATTAGAGAAAAGGGAAAGAAAGGAAAGGGCAGGACAAGAATAGGGAGTCAGAGAAAGATTCTTGAAAAAACTGGATAAAATAAAGGAATTTTATGTACCTGTGTGAGTCCGAATGTGTTCCTTTAGTGTGCTGAAGCGTGTGAACATCTTCTCACACTCCCCACACTTGTATGGTTTATCCTCACTGTGCACCGGCAGGTGAACTTTGAGGTCAGTTGAACGTGCAAAACGCCTGCCACACTCATTGCACTCAAACGGCTTCTCTCCTGAAACACACAAGGCAGCAAACGTTTTCTTTAAGAGGCCAAAAAAAAAGTTTCCCAAATGTTTTTTTTTTTGTGTAATAGGAGGTAAGTAAAACATAAGGAGTACACAACCCAAATGGAGTGCAATCCCTTTTCAAAACGTTCAATAGTCAGTAGTAAAGCAATCTACATGTATGTACCATACCAGAATGCACAATGGCATGTCGCTTGAAGGTGATAGTAGATATGAACTCCTTATCACAGATGTCACATCTGAATGGCTTCACTCCAGTGTGTCTCCCCATGTGGGACTGCAGCTCTAGCTGAGTGCGGAACGTCTTGTCACACTCGTCACATTTGAACGGTTTATCTCCCGTATGGACTGCCTGCAAAAACAAACAACCATTGAATGTCAATCCCTACATGTAGATTCCCAAAGGTATGCAATGTTTCACTACAATCTCACAGCCATTATTTGGTATGGACATCCAGGTTCAATGTATCAAAAGCTCTGTATGAAGAACTAAGTGACGACTACTGCACAAGCTGGTCTTGTCCAGATGGTCTGACTATTACAGTTTATTACACTGTATAAGGAGCTGTCTGACAACTGAATGCAGACTGCAGACTTCCACTCCGGTTAGCTTTAATACATTGTCAGTAGTACTCCAGTTAACCTAAACGAGCCCCTGGCTCATTGGTGACATGTGTCTAAATAAAGTACTTACTTACTTTACTTACTTACTTTACCTGAATAACACTCCAGTTAGCCAGAAACCCGGGGGGGCTACTCAAAAAAGTTTTATACGGGGAGGCTCCGCCCCAAGTTCTAACCCCTTACCCTTTTATATACCATTTTTCACAGAAATTGTACCCCTTTCGTATACCTTTAACTGACAAAAGGTACCCCTTTCATATACCTAAGAGACATGGCATGGACTTGAAATAGGACGTTTTCTTGTCATTTTTATGTAGCGTTAATAAATTAAAATAATACAGCCATAAATTGCGTCTGTTTGAAATATTTTAATTAAAGGCCCTTTAAATAGCCAAATGACAGATTTCCATACCCTTCGTATACTTTACCTCGTGAAATCCCTACCCTTTTATATACCTGAAGCCTGAAAAGGACCCCCGGGCGGAGCCTCCCCGATAGGCCATTATAGGGAGTACCCCCCCCCCCCCGGGGCCAGAAAACACTACTGTTAAGATGCATGGTTCTTACTACACTGTAACTGAGTCTGTGGATGAAACCCTTTTAAGCTACTGAGCAGCACTTAATAAGCTTTCATGTAGTACTGTTTATTATGCTGCACAAGGTGGTTTTAATTTTTACATCTGTGGATGAAGCCTTAGTGTGCACCTATAACTTGAGCCGTAAGTAGGGCCCTTGTTTTTGCTTTTCCACTTTTCCCAGAAAGAAAGTTTTTTAAAAATTTGCCAAAATACAATGTTTGTAATATTTTGGCACAATTAATATTTATTTCAAAGATTGAAAGGGTAACAGAACTAATAAATACATCAAAAGTCAAAGTCAAAAGTCAAAATCTCAGTCAATTGGTGTTTTGTGACACTAAGCAGGTGTTTTCAAGTTGATAACTCTTTTATGAGAAACAATTCCACTTGCCTGATGAGACTTGAGTCCAGTCTGAATAGCAAAGCCTTTACCACACACATCACAAATAAAAGGCTTCTCTCCTGTGTGAGTCCTCATGTGATCTCTCAGCCGAGCTGGTCGTGTAAACTGCTTTGGACACATATCACACTTGTAAGGCTTGTCACCACTGTGGGTGAACTTGTGCTTCACAAGGTCAAATGACTGGATGCACGCAAACTCACACTGGTCACACTTGAAAGGCTTCTCGCCTGAAATACAAATAACAGTACAGTATTAGGATAAGTTTTGTCATGAACCCCAGTCAACATTAAATATTCAGAGCAATTCAGTTGGCTGTTGAGTGATTGCAATTTGATTATAGCTTTAAGGTCTGCACACACTAGGGGACTAGTCACAGGGACTTGTCGTAGAGACTTGCTTCGGGGACCAATCCCCTAGTGTGTACATCGAAATTCTAGTCGCAGGGACCTCATTTTTGGTCCCTGCGACCAGTCCCACAAATTAAGCTGGTTTGATTTCTGGGACTAGTCACAGGGACCAATAGTCCCACAAATAGGTTAATTTTTTAGTGTGTACTGTACACAGGGATAGGTCCCTGCGACTAGTCCCCTAGTGTGTGTCAAGCTTTAGAAGTTTGAACCCAAGAGTCAAAGCCATTATGATAGAATGGCAGCAGAAATCATTTTTCAGAGGAGTGGCCATGAATATTAAATTAGCAGTTTTGACCAATTTGGGTGCACCCATTAAACTTAAGTAATACAGGTATTGCTCTGAAGCAGTACAGTTACACATGTGTAAAATGTATGCTTTACCAGTGTGAATGCGGTAATGTCGTTTGAGATCATCATAGCGGATAAAAGCCTTGTCACATTGATCACATTTGTGCGGCTTTTCCCCAGTGTGCCTGAACGCATGGCGTGACAATTCTGCTGGTGTCTTGAAGGCCTTGTCACATCCCTCCACATCACACTTGTGGGGCTTCTCTTCTTGATGCACTCGACGATGAACTCTGCCAAAAGAAAATGTGCCCCATATAAATCGTAATTCAAACAGGGAAAACAAATATTTACAAAATATTGTAGTTATAACTAGATGGTTGGGACTTATTTATTAAGCACAGGAGACCGGGGAACTTACAAATTACTTCCTCTGAGTGGGATGCTTTAGTTACTGTATCACAGCTTATCTCCTAACAATACATGATTTTGTATTGTCAGGTTTCAACACAATGTGCCGGGGCCAGTTTACACTTTGAGGGATAGAACGGCACAGTAAATTAAAAGTACACAACACAATGCCTCAGAGCAGCCAAGAAACCACTAACCATTACATGTACAGCTGTAGGTACATGTATGGTGGGAACTGGATCTCACACTCTATTATCGAAAACAGGAAACAAAAAATAGAATCACAGCTTCAAGCAGAATGTTACCTCAGTGATCCAGGGTTGTTAAATGCCTTGCCACATGAAGCATGATCACAGATGTAGGGTCTGTCCTCTGAATGAGACAGAACATGGGATCGCAGAGAGCTTGGGTTGTTAAATGCCTTGTCACAATACTCACACTCATATGGTTTTTCACCTGTACAAAATGTAAAAATTTATACATATTTAGAATGTACATGGATTTTATACTTCATTGAGAAAAAATATTCCAGCATTAGTACCAAGTTGAAAGTCCCAGTACAGCTGATAAACTAAAAGTACAAAATTTGAACATTACTGACAGACATACATCTAGGAAATGCAGCTACACATGCATGAGTTACATATTCAGTCCCCCGGTCAGGGCTGGAAACTGGACCGCTTAATCTAGAATCCAGTGCACTAACCATTAGGCCACTGCGCATCCCCATAGTGTCATGTATGAACTGGCCAAAAAACAACATTCGCATATACATATAATTTTTATTTGTACCTGTATGTATAAGCATGTGCTGGCGCAGGTTGCTGGCATAGTTAAAGATCTTGCCACACACTTCGCATTTGTGCTGCTTCTCGCCAGATGCATGTTCTCTCATATGTCCATAATACGACCATGAGCGAATGTAGGATTTCCCACATATTTCACAGGTGTATTTGGGTTTGCCATCCTCTGAAAAAAGTAAAACATTAAAAAAGTAAGCCATCAGCAAGAAATCCAAACTGTGTGAAAATAATACATGTACACTGTAGCCTTGAGTTGTGTTATTACACAGGACCACTTGCAACAACAATTTTTTGTGCAACACCTGACCTCTTCACCTTTTTGTTCAACATCGTACAAAATGCACTAGGCGATTTTCAGCGCAACGTCAACCTTCAACATTTTGCGTATCTGAACAACGTGTGTCCAAGCCATGTTGAACAGGATTCTGGGAAGGTGTTGTGTAAAAAATTCATGGCGACCCTGTTACACGAGCCAACTTTCTAAATATTTGTCATCTTGCATTGCAAGTTTTTGACTTGAGTAGAAAAAACTTGCAACGTGATGCTGAGTCAAAAGTTTCGCGCAATATTGTTGCACCAAAACTAGTTGTTGCAAGTTGTCTCATGTAACACCACCTTAAAGGAAGCAGAGGTGTATCTCACCATCTCCCTCATGTTCTTCTCCTTCATGTTCACCTTCTGGCCCGTCTTCTGGTGCCTCTATCACAGCGGGATGCACGGTGACAAGAGTGGCACCCTGCTCCTGAGCTACAGCGGCAGCTGCCTCTGCACTGGTGGCAGCAGCAATGATAGCCTCTGTGCTAGTTGTAAGGGTAGTAGCACTTGTCGACACCCCTCCAGTGTCTGTCTGTGATGACGCCAAAGCTGACATTTGAGTGAGACTAAGAGGCACTTGAATGGTTTGGCCACCTGGCAGCTGGATTGTCTGCGTCGTTGCTCCCGGTTGAGAAGGGCTTATCTAAAAAATAAAGACAGACCCAGACGTAAAACACCACAAACAACTTTCAGCTGATAGTTTACTACTTTTACCTAACTCAAAAGGAAGTAGAGAAAGTACAATACACTGTACGTACAGGGATTCGTATTTGCAGTCGTCTGGTCACTTTAGAACACTAAAAAATCGTTCAGGCAACCAAAACAACACGAAAGCTTGTCCACTGGACAACTAACTGGTACCGTATTTTTTGATTAAACACCCCCGACGTTCATTTCAAACTTGGCCTGGCGGACCTGGCATTTATTTGACTCTTGCAGTTTATTTGAGCCTGATGTTTATTAAGCAAGGGTATTAATTCATTCTTTTTGACAAACATGTATCTGGCTAATATTCCTACAGCTTATTATACCTCAAATAAATACCCAAGGGGCCTATTTTTAACTGAACCTTGTAAAATTCATTAATAATTCATGAGAGTGCAAACCAATCCCAGCTAAGTATTCATGTCACATGTACACAACTGTAAACCCCAATACAAATCAAGCATTATAGCACAACTAAAGTAAAGCGCGCGTTCTGTTTTTTTTTTTTGGTCTCTTTTCCCTGGGTCCCTTTACGCGCGCCTTCAACTTTTTTTTTTTTCTTTTTTCTGTAATTTAAAAAAAAAAAAAAAAAAAAAAACATTCCCAAATCAAAAATGAATAAAAATTTTTAAAAAAAAAAGAATAGAATTAACTTTTAATACAAACTCCTGCTCAGCTAATTAGAATTCATTAACTTTTGATACAGATCTCTACTGATTCGCATAACAATACTTTGCATTCAATTTATTGTTTTCATTTCACAAGTAGAATAAAATATTCGCGTCCGATCTGTATGGGCGTTTACAATGGCAGCTATCGGCTCGCCATTGTAAACGCCCATACAGATCTCCCGCTCATATTTTATCTACTACTTAGAGACCCAGCATTTATTCAGTACCCGGCGTCTAATCAAGAAAATATGGTAGGTTCACTTTTGACTGGGCAAGTAAAATTTTGCCAGGACAAGTATGTCATCTTGCACACTTGCCTGGCTAAAGACTTGAAGAAAAAAAAATATATGGATCCCTGTTAGTATGTACAGATCGTATAGCTTATATGAATCACACAGTTGTATAATATTCACAGCATGACCCAAACTCCCACCTGTAAGGTAGCCAGTGGCATTTGACTAAGGGTAGCCTGAAGTGAGTTAAGAGTACTGGGATCCGTCGATGTCACAATTGGAATGAACCGATGTGGGGACTGGTGCTGAAGGTACTGGATATCGCCTGTAGCAGACTGAGAAAGGACCTGAACTGCTATCATTTCAGCCTGCATAGTGGAGAGGGTGGCCTGGTCCATAACTTGAGACAGGACTGATGTAGGAATTGTAGTTACTTCAGTGGTAGAGGCTGTTGGGAAAAGGTTCCAGCAATGTATTAAACGCCTGTCAACTGGTATTTGAAAGGGGGTGGTACATGTCAAGGGTTAAATTTTTTATGATCCATGAAAGGCCTTTTTTTCCTCGTGAATTGTGAAATAGCTATTTTTTTTTTCTTGTGAAACGTGATTTTGTTACACCGCCGTGAACCATGAGAAATGCTAAAATGACTTTTTTCCTTGTGAGATGTGACTGTAAACAGTCAGTCTTCCTTCAAAAAAAATATCCAAACTTAAGCTTTTAAAAACAAGACTATACATGTGTGGTAAATTGTGTAACCAGTGCATGACCATGACCGCCTCCCTTTATCACCCTCTTGAAACAAAGGATCAACACTTTCCAGGCTTTGAAAAATCACAAGCAGACACCTGATTAAGTTAACAATAATTATTACTAGCAAACTGTAGCTTGTAAATATTGAAGTAAAAACGCTCAATGCTCTGCCAATTACCATTATCGATAACCATCTCTTCCTGAACAAGGTTAACCTGCCCATCACTGGAGGTGACCTCTGTACCGCTCCCTGCCTCCACTACCTCCAGGTACACTGCCGGCTGGTCTCCCTGTCCTGACTCCATGTTGGTGCCAGGCTGGATGGCAACATACAAGGTTTGAGTTTGCTGTGCATCAGACTCATTTTCTGATGTTGCAACTTCTTGAGATCCCACATCTGTTTCTGTGACAACTTGATTATTTGTCTGCAAGTATTGCATTGAATAGTGTCAAAATTATAAACAGATGGCAGATCATTGTTAGTATAACTATTTACAGCGGTCTTACCCAATCGAG